>NC_086321.1:32765773-33077391 GCF_036172605.1 Pelobates fuscus
GTAGTGTATATTTAAAAAAAACTAGAAATTTGACTGTGAAATAATAGCAGTCAATTTCCTTCACACGTGTGCGTTTCAGGGCCTGCCAGGGCACAGTGTCACACCAGTGCAACTCATATCTGGTGTAACAGTAGTGTACATTTAAAAAAAAACAACACTTTTTTGACTGTGAAATAATAGCAGTCAGTTTCTTTCACGCGTGTGCGTTTCAGGGCCTGCCAGGGCACAGTGTCACACCAGTGCAGCTCATATCTGGTGTAACAGTAGTGTACATTTAAAAAAAAAAAAATTTTTGACTGTAATAGATTGAATAGCAGTTAGTTGTCTGCAAGCGTGTGTGTCAGGCCTACAGCGTCTACTCTGCCAATGAAAGTTCAGATGGGGAGACAGAGAGGAGGTGGAGACGAGTTGGAAGCAGGGGGAGGTCGTCGCAAGGATCTAGTGGCACAGTCAGAAAGCATGCATCGGCACCCGGGGTCAGCCAGACAGCACGCCAATCAATGCATGCTGTTGCCACCACCAGAGTGCCGTCATTGCAGAGCTCAGCAGTGTGGCATTTTTTTTTGTGTGTCTGCCTCTGACAACAGCGATGCCATTTGCAACCTGTGCCAAAAGAAACTGAGTTGTGGGAAGTCCAACACCCACCTAGGTACAACTGCTTTGCGAAGGCACATGATCGCACATCACAAATGCCTATGGGATCAACACATGAGTACAAGCAGCACACAAACTCAAAGCCGCCATCCTCCTCCTGGTCCAGCATCTTCAGCCATGTCAACCACTGCTGTCCTCCTTACCCCCTCTCAACCTTCCGCCACTCCGTCTCTCGCCTTGAGCAGTTCCTGCTCATCTGCCCACAGTCAGGTGTCTGTCAAGGACATGTTTGAGCGTACGAAGCCAATGTCACAAAGTCACCCCCTTGCCCAGCGTCTGACATCTGGCTTGTCTGAACTCTTAGCCCGCCAGCTTTTACCATACAAGCTGGTGGAGTCTGAGGCGTTCCAAAAATTTGTAGCTATTGGGACACCGCAGTGGAATCCCAACCTATACTCGATTGTGAAAAAGGAATTAATGGCATGTCTGGCACACAGTGTTGGGGCAAGGGTTCATCTGACCACTGATACCTGCTGACGGCTGCCAAGCATGGAATGCGTGGCTCTGCAGAGGAGTTGGTGACACCGCCATGACTTGCAGGCAGGCCATCTTGCTGCCACCTCCTCTACTCCTCCTACTCCATCCTCTTCCATAACCTCCTCGGCTGAGTCCTCTTCTGCTGCTGCGTCTTGCTCCACATCAACGGCACCCCCCCAGCTTCCCAGGTACTATTCCACATCCCGGATACGGCAGTGTCACGCCGTCTTGGGGTTGACTTGCCTGAAAGCAGAGTGTCACACCGGACCAGCACTCCTGTCCGCCCTGAACGCACAGGTGTATCAGTGGCTGACTCCGCACCAACTGGAGATCGGCAAAGTGGTTTGTGACAACGGAAAAAATTTGTTGGCGGCATTGAATTTGGGCAAGTTAACACATGTGCCGTGCATAGCACATGTGTGTAATCTGATCGTACAACGCTTTGTGCATAAGTACCCAGGCTTACAGGACATCCTGAAGCAGGCCAGGAAGGTGTGTGGCCATTTCAGGCGTTCCTACACGGCCATGGCGCACTTTTCAGAAATCCAGCGGCGAAACAACATGCCAGTGAGGCGCTTGATTTGCGACAGCCCGACACGTTGGAATTCAACATTCCTAATGTTCGACCTCCTGCTCCAACAAGAAAAAGCCGTTAACGACTATTTGTATGACCGGGGTTCTAGGACAGCCTCTGTGGAGCTGGGATTTTTTTGCCACGTTACTGGACGCTCATGCGCAATGCCTGTGGGCTCATGCGTCCTTTTGAGGAGGTGACAAACCTAGTCAATCGCACCGAAGGCACCATCAGCGACATCATACCATTTGTTTTCTTCCTGGAGCGTGCCCTGCAAAGAGTGCTGGATCAGGCCGTAGATGAGCGTGAAGAGGAAGAGTTGTGGTCACCATCACCACCAGAAACAGCCTTATCAGCATTGCTTGCTGGACCTGCGGCAATGCTGGAAGAGAATTGTGAGGAAGAGGAGTCAGAGAAGGAGGAGGAGGAAGACCAACCACAACAGGCATCCCAGGGTGTTCGTTGTCACCTATCTGGTACCCATGGTGTTGTACATGGCTGGGGGGAAGAACATATCTTCAGTGAGATCACTGAGGACGAGGAACGGGACATGAGTAGCTCTGCATCCAACCTTGTGCAAATGGGGTCTTTCATGCTGTCGTGCCTGTTGAGGGACCCTCGTATAAAAAGGCTGAAGGAGAACGACCTGTACTGGGTGTCAATGCTACTAGACCCCCGGTATAAGCAGAAAGTGCCTGAAATGTTACCGAATTACCGCAAGTCGGAAAGGATGCAGCAGTTCCAAAATAAATTAAAAAGTATGCTTTACACAGCGTATAAGGGTGATGTCACAGCACAACGGGAATCTAACAGGGGAAGAGGTGAAAGTAATCCTCCTCCTCCCACGACCACGCCGGCAAGGACAGGACGCTTTACAGACGTGTTTTTGATGGAGGACATGCAGAGCTTTTTAAGTCCTACGCATCGCCACAACCCTTCGGGGTCCACCCTCAGAGGACGACTCGACCGACAGGTAGCAGACTACCTCGCCTTAACTGCAGATATCGACACTCTGAGGAGCGATGAACCCCTTGACTACTGGGTGTGCGGGCTTGACCTGGGGCCTGAGCTATCACAATTTGCGATAGAACTTCTGGCCTGCCCCTCTTCAAGTGTCCTGTCACAAAGGACCTTCGGTGCAGCAGGAGGTATTGTCACTGAGAAGAGAAGTCGCCTAGGTCAAAAAAGTCTAGATTACCTCACCTTTATTAAGATGAATGAGGGATGGATCCCGAAGGGACTTACAGTGGGCGATACATTCGACTAAAAAAGGCCTGATGAGGGGGACTACTTAACACACCACTCCTATCTGGTGGCACATTAGATTACACGCGCAGTGCCCCAAATTTGAAGTAGGAGGACCAACCAAGCATCTTTTTCCATTTCCCGGTTCCTCAAATTGATGCCATATACACGTTCCCTGATAGGGGACGTAACAGGGATTAAACTGATAAGAATAGTACTACTTAACTACTACTACTTTGCGTTAAACGGGGAGTTTGGTCTGTCACTGTGAAGCGGGCATAACCCTTACACTACCTGATCGATACAACATCATACCTGATGTTTTAAAGCACGTTATTCCAAACAATTTAGGAATGTTAGGTGATTTATGCCCTTTATGGATTAAAACCAGACTCTGCATCAACTATGTAATTTTCCATGGGAGTTTTGCCATGGATCCCCCTCCGGCATGCCACAGTCCAGGTGTTAGTCCCCTTGAAACAACTTTTGCATCACTATTGTGGCCAGAAAGAGTCCCTGTAGGTTTTAAAATTTGCCTGCCTATTGAAGTCTATGGCGGTTCGCCCGGTTCGCCCGTTCGCGAACATTTGCGTAAATTTTATGTTCGCGACATCACTACAGCTAAACACAAACACCGCAGAAATGTAAAAATATCCCTGGTCCTTAACTTAAAAAAAATTTAAAAACGATCTGGTCACTAAGGGGTTAAACAAATTAACATGATTCTGCACCATCTGTGCTATGATTCTATATGTTCCTTATTCAGCTAATAAATATGTGGTTTTCTTTAAGAAACACAACATACCATTTTCTTCTCTTTATTTATAGTATGTAAAACTTTTACTCAAGTCAAATATATATTTCAAAAGTTTCATGTTGCTGCTTTATTAAATGTAATCTATAATGTAATGCTGATTGGTCATTTACCATATTATATTGATTAGATTCAGAAGTCAGAGATATATGATCAAATTTGTTATTTCAATATTTAAACCTTATACTTGAACAATCAACTATATTTTTATGTTAACCTTTTCCCGGTGTTAGGGCATGCAATGCCGTCCTACAAAAGGAGGGCTTTAACATCTTTAGTTATTCACCGTTAAAATACAATGTGATATTCATAGTTTAAATGCCACGCAGCAATTTATTAATTTCTCACACTTTTTTAGATTGTATTCATTATAATTATGTTTCATATATACATATTTGATATGACATGAAAGCCCTATTTCTCTTGAACAAAATGATATATGATAAGTGTGGGTGCACTTAAGATGAAAGACGTAAACAAATTCCAGGTTTTTATTTATATTATTTTATTTTTTAATTCTTTATTTTGAGTTTTATACATTCAATGTAGTATAGTTGATACATTGGAATTCATTAGAAGGTCCAAAAGTAACAGGGTGAAGTCAAATGAGTGTATTACATGGTTCACAGTACACTCTATGATATGGTAATTTCTGATTAGTAACACATGCATATAATAAATGCGTGGGTTGTACCTTTTGGTCTTTATGTGAGCATCTAAATGCTTTCTTGTGGGTTCCCCAAGGGGCATTTCCCAAGGCTTCTTTGTGTGCCTGGAGCCGTGACCTCGGTTGTGATATATCAGGGGAGCTGTGGACTTGTGCAATAATATTGCCTTTATAAGTTACTTTGTTTTGCTTTGTGTTTTATGTTTTCCATATGTTTGTGTTGGTAACGTGTTTCTGTCAACATTGGGGAAGGAATGTAAGATAAAAAAAATAAAAAAAAGTAAAGGAAAAGAAAGAGAGCTCGGCCTCTCCCTCCAGTCCATCATTTTTGGGCTTATGAGATTCAGGACATAGGTGTGTATAGTTATGTGTTTGTGACCAAGAGATCTAATCATAGAGATGGTGGATCTGCAAACCAGGGGTCTCATATTTCATGGAGTTGTTTCATGATGGTTTGCAGATAGCCTATCCATCTCCATTGCCTCAGCCATTTTGAGAATGAGTGTCGGGATAGTTGGGGAGCTCCATAGTGCTGCTATTGCTCATCATATTGCTAAGGCTACGCTGTTTGTTTGGGGCTCTTGTCAACGAGTCCCATGGTTTAGAGAGCAACCAGAGGGGTCAAGGGGGATGTCTGGTCCTAGGAGTTTAGATCTCAGGTGCGTGACTTCTGTCCATAGTGGGTTCATGTTTTGTCTTGATCTAGAATTTGTAGACTCGCATCTTAGTGAATGTGTAAATAATAGACACAATTACTAAAATGTAACCTTATAGACAGTTAATTTTATTCATCTTTTGATAATGCTAATTTATCTTTATATTCATATCTTATATCCCTTATTTTAGAAAATCATAAAGGTTACTTTTATAGACCTGAGTGACTAAGTACTTAATTCGTCCCAGTAACATGGTACAAAATGAATCAGGTCTTTCATATTTTAGTTTTTTACATATTCATGTTGCTGATGATGATCCAAGAGATGATATACTTCAAATTCAAAGGATTTTCACTTGTGTTATAATGTGGAAAATGTCAGCCAGCTGTTATTTTGCAAGGTATAAACATGTAGAACACATCCAATAGATCAAACTGTGCTAAACTTTTATTCAGTTCTTTGTAGAATATTATACATTAACTTGGTATGTCCTTACTAAATCATATTTTATAGGAAATTATTGATTTTATACTCATATAAAAATTGTCTCAAGCAATTGCAATCATTTAGTTCATCATGTGTCAGCATGAAAACAATAGTTACAAAGATACTTTTTGAATAGCATGTATAAGAAACAACATTTTCTTTTCAACAAAAAAACCCATAAGACTAGCAGAAATGATGAAAGAATAAACATGACAGTCCGTCAAAGTTTGCGCACATCTGTTTTACATACTCTGCCTTTCACCTAGCTGGTGTCTTTTGGATGGAAGATTAAGGAGAAGTTAAAGATAATTTTCTCTGACTTGACTTTAACTCGATATTATCATTTTTACCCCAAGATTTGTTTTATTTATTTATTTTGGGTACAAGCCCAATATAGTACACTGCAGTATGAACGGTACGGTGACTTGTGCAGCTTCCTTAATTAGTTTGTATGTTGCTTTCCACACTCCTGTTAAACTAGGGCAACACCAACATATGTGGAGAGATGAACCTTCCTGACCACATCCCCTCCAACAAGACCTTGACACTCCCCCATACATATGATTCAATTTTACTGCGGTTAAGCATCTGCATTATAAACATTTCTAAGTATGTCAGAGTGATTAGTACATCTAGAGTTCCCTTTGGTGCTTAGAAATATATCACTCCATTCTGTATCACTCAACATCTTACTAGTTAATTTTCTCATTCTGTATGGGTGCTTAATCTGCTACTGTTTTTGCACCACTGAATGTTGTCATAACATTTGTAGACTAAATCCTTGGATGTCTGGGGTTATGTTGCAATATACTTTATCGGGATCAATGCCATTATTGAAAAGTTTGCTCTTTAAAATAGGTGTCATGAATAAGTGTCTGATCTGCAGGAATTTGTTAATTTTTTTATCTGGGAATCTCATACTTTGTGCTTAAGTCTGTAAAGATCTATGATTCATAAATGTAATGTTTGGATAGGGACCTCCCTAGAGACACCCTCCAGGCATGCAATCTTACGCTCCAAGTGATGTCACATCCGCAGTGCATATTATATGGTGTGATATAAGCGGTTATCTATCACACAGGATTTGTATGTCCACAGTTTGTGGGCTTATGCATCCAGAGGCTACTGCTGTGTCCTCTATGCACACCTATTAGTTTAGAACAAAATAAGAGTGATTGTGAGAGAATGGTTGCCTGATAATAGTGAACTAGATGGGATACTCTCACGCCTCAACCTATGTCTGTATAAAGTAATTGTTTTCACACAATTGTTTTTGGGGTGGGCTTTACTTAAAGTATTTATTGCTTTTTAAATGATTAATAGATTAACTGTTAGCAAAAGCTGCTGTGCATCATAGATATAAAAGCTTAGGCAGTAGTATCATTTTTATAGAAGCAAATCTACCTATCCAGGAAATTTCTTAGCGTTTCAATCTAATTTGGTCTTGTTTAGTTTGGGTGTATACGTGAGAAAGATGTGTGCTGTTTTTTTTACTGCCCTGACATAAATAGATGCTGAGATATTCTATACAGTTGGATTTCAAATTAAAAGGGTATTTCCTTTTAAGGTCAGAGAGAGTCTCCAGAGGTATGAATATACCCATTGCCTGGTATTTTGCTGTATTATCTTTGTGGTATGACACTTTGTTATATTCTAGAAGCACTTCTTGTAGAGCAGGCACAAGAATATCTGGCTCCTTTATTATTAGAAGTATGTCATCTGCATATATATTATATTTCTGTCATGGCATATTCTCTAATGTAGGTTCAGTATATATTGTAGAGACAACATGGGGCACCTTTGCCTTGTTCCATTATTTATAAAGAAACATAAGACAGACAATCCACTGTCAGAACCCTGGCCATTCGGGCAGAATATGAACCTATCACCGTCTTTTGGTATTCAATTGCGTCAAGCTCCCAATGCACTCAGTCAAAAACCTTCTCTATATCCAATTCTCTATTACATCTACTATATTCAACACTCTACACATAGCTTCAGGGGATTTTCTTTCTTCAGGAAAGGCCTCTTGATCGTATTAGATGAAATTGGGCATAAGGGTCGAGAGCCTAGTCACCACGATTTTAGCAGAGATTTTATAGTCTTTATTAAACAATGAAATTGTCTGTAAGCTTGCACTTTTACCAGGCTTGGGAAGCATTACCCATGTGCTTCGAACTTTCCAAGGGCATTGTACCTGATTCTATTAAAAAGTCATAACAAATAAGGGTCAATAATGAAGTAAATATTCTATACGACATAATTGTAAACCCATCTTGGCCAGTAGACTTCCCTTATGAGATCAATGAGATTGCTTTTTGAGCTCTGATTTTTCTAGTGGTATAGTTAGGGTCTCCTGTGTTGCAGGGAGTTTGGTCAATTTATTGTTACGCAAAAAGTGATATGTAAATTAATGTTACATCTCAGTTTCTGAGAGATTTGATTGGTGGGTCTGTTAGCAGTCTTGTAAATTATAAAGGTAATTATAAAAAATTGCATACATATTTGCAATTTGTTGTGGGTAGTGAATGTTATGTCCTTTACTTTTTAACAGATAAGAGAGTCTGCAGTTTGTTTGATAAAATTTTTCTTGTGCAGTTGCTTTGAGGATAAATTGTTGCTCTACGCCACTGTATCATAAATTTTGTTATCTCAAGTTGTACCCTCTGGATGGTCTTCCTTGTTTGGATGATCCTTTGTAATATATTGGAAGAGACTTTCTTTGTGTTGTCTCTCTAATTGGTCTATAGTAGAAGTCAGTGTTCTTACTTCTTTTTTTGTTTCTGTGTTTTAATCTGAAATTTACCTCTCACAACTGCATTATGGCTAGTCTTGCATGTCCTGTAACACCTCTGGACTGTTGGTCTCCTCGAAATATGTTGTTTCAGTCTGAGCTATGTTTTTTTAGGGTTTTCCATTGTTGTAATAGTGAGTCATTTATCCTCCATCTATTAAATATTTGGGCTGAAACTCCAACTGATTGAAGTTAATAATAGGTGTCCACGATCTGACCATGTAATTGGTATAGTCTCTACATTCCAAACAATAGTGTGGCTAACTAGAACATTGTCAATCCTACTATATTTCCCATATACCTAGGAATAAGAAGATAACTATCTTGGTGAGGGAATGGCAGGTACATAGAATGTTGAATATAGGAATTTTGTTTTTAGAAAAGTATGTTTCTTGAACACAAATTATGTCTATATATTGTTTATTGACATCCGCCCATAGCAATATCGGTTTATGATCTGAATTTAGTCCATGGGTATTCAACAATGCATTTTTATAGCCATCTTGCAAGTGGAAGTCCTACACATTTAACAATGTAATTGTTCTTGGACCATGTGCTGATTCTGGGCACTTGGAGATTCTGCAAACTTAGCATCTAAACTACTGTTTTGTGCACAATAAACATAATTACCGACATCAGTTCTGGAACATGGTTATACAATTTGTTAGTAAATTTGCTAGTAAACCCAATTCTCTGAGGGTGTTTCAAGATAATTTCCAATGACATATATGGACAAGATGCAGATGTGTGCAACAAAATAAAGCTTTGCCTATATTAGTCCCTGATTAACTAATCATGAAAGGCAATGGGTGTACTTTAAGCACGCCATTACAAATAGGATTGATATAATGAGGTTGACAATAGTCTTCCATGTACCAGCAAGCTTGAGGACTGTATAACCTCTCATTCTTACTCCCTTTTGGAATATGATATAATAGACAGTGTAGACACCTAAATATGCTATCATATTGGGGCACCATGTAAATGTAGTAGTGTTCTCCAGAAGATGCAGAGAAGTGACATCTGTCCTGTTTGGATAATGAATTCCTTTCTTTCTCTCAAATAAATGAGAAAAGCAGGACTTATCTGTGTTCCTGCCACCAACTGTAGACAAGACAAAAGCATTTTACACACAGTCATCTTGTTAGATCCCTCCTATAGAGTGTGTTAACTAAGAATTACTCAAAATTGTTTTCTCTCTGTATATAAGCCTATGCAAACACTGCTTTATTCATGGGGTTTTCAAAACCAGTGAGCACTGCCATCTCCCATAGTGATGTGAAGTCTTGCTATTGCAATGCATTGTAAAAATACCATAACATATTAGATGTACTCTAAATCATGTATACTTATCTCCATAAGGTCTAACTAGTAAGGTTCTCAGGACACAGCATTTAACATAAATGTTGGACATTTTTAGCATTTACATTCCCCGTCTCTTGAATTTTATTACATTGGAAATATTTTAGACTTTATAATAGTTAACTGTGAAAGTTTTATTTTGTTCTCAAAAACCAAAAGGGAGTTTTGTAACACCGCCTATCCAAAATCTTAAGACATACTGTAGAAATGTATTATTGTCCAAAAGGCATTTTAATCTTTAAAACAAACAGATGAAAACCGTTTCCACTGGGAGAGTAGTCCACTTGTTTTTTTTGCAGCTGTGTCTAAACAGTTTTAACAACTTTCAAAAGCTTGCAGCAAACTCTGTTTGTATTGAACCAAGGTTAAGGAAGGATCACTACCCCATCTAACTTATCATAGTTGTGGTGCCAAAGGCATCATAACAAACAGAAATATGACAAATAAAAACATATTTTGTTAACACGTTTCCAGTGGCCTGACTCTAGGTTGTTATGTTATCTGAAGCTTTATGGTAAGAATGCATCCCAACTATACTAAATAAATATACTGTTCATTTTCCCCAGTCAATATTTGCTATAACGTATACTATGACACATGTTTTTTTCTTTTGGAAACGTTGTATCATAATAACTTTGAAAACATTCAATAAAAAAAATTTGACGAGTCGGCTAAAACAAAAAAAAATGCGTCATAACTAACGCTCACTAATTCATGCTTATTGGAATTCCTTATTTTTTTTTATTATTATTTTTTTACTTGTTTATCTTATTATTTGGAATTCTTATTCTTGAAACTTTGATTTAATTTTAGATCTGGCAAATATATTCATACTTTTTATCAGCAATTTATTTAGCAGATTATCACATATTAAAAAATAGGTAACTGTGCTTTTGAAACTATGCAAATGTTTATGTATTTGAGAACATTTTAATGTAAAATAGAATGTTGTCTTAAATAATAAGCAACTTTTTTTTCCCTTAATTAAAAAGATAGGATCAAATTTAGACTTGTACATGGCGAGAAAACTGAACCATTTTTTTCAAAAAGTCGAAAATATTTGGGGTGTCCGAATTTCGGCCACATGTTGGTTCAACTTGACAGAATTTCAGTACTGAAAAACTGACTCAGGAAGCAAATTAGACGTACCAAATAGATGCAAATCAGTGTACTCCAAATCTACATAAAATACATTCTGAAGTTCACTAATGGAAATATTTTCATCCCTTTGGTTCACAGACCAAGTGAGAAAAAGTATCTAATATAGGGGAATAAAGAAGGGGGAGTAAAAAATGTACAGTTACATATTCTATATTTATTAAATTTATAATAAATAAATAGAGGTTTTTTTTTTACTCTTTTTTCCCCTGTATTGCTCACTACTCACATGATCTGTGAATAAAATCATCATTTAGTAACTGTCCCCAGCCATCAATCATCTTTTTTCCATGAACAATCTCTTTTTTTGGCACTGTGGGCAGAAGCACAAATCAAAATGAACATGCTTGACCATTATGCATTTCAGTTGCTTCATAATTCGACTATAATCTGGCTCGGAGTTCGGTAACTTGACCGAATACGCGATAAACCAAATTCAGATGAATAGCAGTTTAGACTGAAATTAATCTCCAAATTTAATAAAAATAATTTAATAAACCAGCGGTTTAAAATATAATATATATTTTTTAAAATTGTAATTGTAAAATTGTAGCAAAAACTGCATCATAAAACATTAGTTCAGTACACCTTCCCACGTATCTAACGTTATACTTATTGATATCATTTTCTACAGAAATAAAATAACAACAGATTTATTCTCTAAATGGGTAATGGTGAATTGAAAACCACGCCAGAATTTCTGAGTTGGGGAAATTCTCCAATTCATTTTTTTTTTAACTCTTTTAGCATAGTTTTTGCAATTCAGTTTTCAATTCACCAAAATTCTTGGTTTGTTAAATGAAGCAACATAGTTGTTAAATCAATAGATTGCTGTTTCATAGAATATCTAATGAAAACAATTACAAAAAAATGGTGTACTTGAGAAAATAATAGTTTCATACAAAACATATATTTTTTTATTATTAATATATAGATATATATGTAGAATTACGATTATGCATTCTAGAAGGTCCCTCAGACACAGTGTTGTACTTCTTTTAAGTGGCTGAATAATAAGAATCTAATTGCCGTTGAATTAATTAAGGAACTTTGAAGAGTGGTAAAGACCATTAAAATGCAGCTTTAGGCTGTGGATTCACCATCTGTCCATCCAATCTATATACCACCAGTATTTATAGATCCCCAACCTTTTTTCTTGAGATGAAACCATTGTACACTTAGCAAGTATTTTTAGTCTATCGGTAACCACCTGTTTATCTGATCTGAATGCCACGAGGATATTATGCCAGTTAACCTTTATGTCAACTGTAAATTAATTTATTACATATGGAAAGTCTACTTTTTTAATTGTCTTGTTTTGCAATAAAAGCAAAAGTTAAAGAAGAAAATAAGTATTTTACATCCAATAACAACTGTAACAAAGCATACTTTATTTGTCATATAGAAGCCAAAAAATAGAATACAAAAAAAGGAGTCTTAAATGTTCATTAATATTTATTTCATGCGCATAGGGTGTAGGTTGAAACTTAGATTATTGTAGGAAGTGGCCTGACCATCTAATGTATCTTGCCCAGTTCCTCTACACTCCTCCAAAGGAAACAGAGCTACTCACCATGCGTTCTGAGTAATGAAGTATCCTGAGGCTCATGTTTGTTTATATTCCAGGTAAGGGGCCCTTATTCATTTTTAACGGGGCACAATTTAAGGTCCTCATTGCTAGTATGAAGTTCCTGTATTTTTTTTTTTTAGTTTTACAGTGAGAGAAAAATCAATTATTACAATGCATTTTGAAGGTATTTTAGATCCTAATAATTAATATTAACATTTAAATGGGCTAAAAACAAATCCTTATTTACAGTCTTGCAAATCAAGTGAGAGGAGGTTGTAAAGACCAAAGTAAATTAATTTGAATAATAAAATAAAATAAAAAAATAGTAAAAAAAATATATTTGTAACAAAGTGGTAGGATTTGCTAAAGTTCACATGTCTTAAGCTGTGGATATATCTGTAAGTAAAGTTCAATTAATTATGCCAGTTGCTTTATCAAAAAAAGCTAATTATGAGATTTACACATTAGTTGAGGTGTGAGACGGTTGCAATGCTCAGAAATAGTCTGTATGCAGACAAACATGTAAAAGGTATTCATTTACGATACTGCTCTGCTCAGAATACTAAATATTTGTATTTGTTCAATTAAAACCAAAACCAAACATAGTAATATAAACATTAAATCTATTAATTACAATATAGAAATGCTTATAGAGCCAAAGGATAGATAACATATACTTTTTTTTTTTTAATTACAGTTTAACCCCTTAAGGACACATGACATGTCTGACATGTCATGATTCCCTTTTATTCTAGAAGTTTGGTCCTTAAGGGGCTAAGTAAAATATTTCTGGATACTTACTAAACATTTATATACACTGTGCATATTTTAAAGTAGGGGTATGCAACCTTCGACACTCCAGATGTGGACTACATCTCCCATAATACTCCTTCAGCCATAATGCTCCCAAGGTATCAAGGTAGTCTGCCTACCACTGCTCTAATTATTGCAAAATCCAAGAAACATTTTATTTAGATTCATCAGATTAAAAGAAAGAATAAATAACCAAAAAAAGATAAATTATACAATGCTGTGGATAACACCATCACTCCTAGAAGTCAGTTATGTGTAGGACAGTGTCACACAGCAGAGAGACTTCTCATACAACAACACAATTGGATCTCAGTGTCTTTAGGTGGGAACATTCTTGTTTTTTTCCTCTGGATCACTGCATAAGGACACAATGGTTTATAGTGATTTAAATGACTTTTATTTTTCCAATAAGAATATATAGCAGAGATGTGTTAATTTGCTTACCCATTTTAAAGAGGAATTCTTTACATTTTTTTTAGGTTTTTGTAGCCATTTTTTCAAGCTGAAATAGTTTTTTACTATTATGCCTGTGAGATCACCTTTTGGTCTACCACCTGAATATTGTGCAGTGGAACTAGATTGGACTTTGTGGGCAATGCACATCATCTATTCTCAGAAAATAGTCAAATCATATCTCTAAATCTATAAAATATCTAGACGTTTGTTTCAACGTTGGCCAATCGGTGAGCCATTTGAATTCAGTAACTTAGAATTTTCATATGGATTTAACATAAAACAAGTGAAATGGACAATGAACAAATAGTTATGTTTGTTTCACGATTCGATTTGTTCCATCCGCAGAGCTAAAAAAAAAAAGAAGATGATTAATGTTTAAACAAACACTCAAAAGCCAAATATGGACCAAATTTAAAAGTTGTTACCATTCTATTTAATCGAATTTAGTCAGCTGGTATTAACTTCAGTTAAAGGGGCTTGAAAATTAAGCTATCACTGTGCTGCTATATACATTTAATAACAGCAATTTGATAAATACTTGCAAAAACATAGCATGCAGGTATATAATTTCTAGATAGCGGGGTAATAGCTGCTTGTTCCAAGGAGATATCTGACTGTCATTTTGGGGTCAGAAGGATTTATTTCCTAGTTTGTTGCAAAATTAGAAGCGCTTCAGACTGGGTTTTTCTTTGCCTTATTTTGGATTAACAGCAAAAACATATGTGAGGAAGGCTGAACTTGATGGACGCAAGTCTCTTTTCAGCTATGTAACTATGTAACTATATGCAACTATGTAACTATGTAACTATGTATTTTACAGCACAGTGATACACTTGTTTTTGCACCTTTTTTTTTTTGAGACGCGATGTCAATGAAATGTAATCATCAAAATTCAAATTTTTTTTCACCCAAAATTTATTTTTATGCTGTGGGCAAGCTCTGTGTTGTCACTTCACAGGATTTTCTAATATTATGTGTATGAATCCCCTATAAATTCAAATATGCTTTTGTTAAAAAAAATAAAAATAAACTCAATGTATTAATAGAATGTGATGGCAGATAACAACCATTCGGCCCACCTAGTCTGCCCAATTTTCACAGCACTTTTCCAGTGAGAAGCTATGTCTATCTTAGCAACCGTTAATAGATTAATGATTACTGTGTAGTGTGGGTTGTGGCACATGTTGGGTAAGATATGAAGTAGATACCCCTCAGGTGTCAGTGGGAGTGAGTGGGTGGTAGCGTTGCTAATGAGCATCTGTAGTGTCCAAAATTGTTAGACTTGGGTAGTCCCAGAATACATGTTGTATTGTACCCGATGCCTTCCCGCATCTCCAGCATGCTGGGAATACTGTGTTGTAGATCCTAGACAGCTTGTAGGGTACCATGTACCAGAACACTGCAATTTTTACAATTTTATATTAATTTTCCCAAAATGAAAGGCTTCTGGATGATTTTTTTTTGTGTGAAAATTAAGGCATCCTGCCATTGCTTTAAGGTAAGCTCTTGCTCAATGTCTTTCTCTCATTGTACCATATATGGAAGCTTGCGTTGTGCAATATCCTATAGCACAGTGAGAGGGGTTTTATAGAACGTGAGGACAGTATACATTGTGGAGACAGTGATGTGGAGTGTGATGCGTTACCTACAGCTGAGCTCTACGTCATTAATATGTTTTTGAGCATATGGTAGAGGAAGGTGTCAGGGAAAATTTGTCTAGTAGGATCGGAATGGTTTTAAGATGTCCTGGTTATATAGGTCTTTCACTCTAGAGACACCTTTCTCTGTCCATGTGTGTAGTGTGAGGTCAGGAGAGCAGGCCTGTAGTGCTGCAAGGGGAGCCATCATGAGCAGTGGTTTAGGGTCAAACAACCCTGGGGTCCAGGACCTCCAGGAGTTCAGCAGAACATTTGTGCTTGTCAAAATAAGGTTTCTGGTGGGAAGTGTTGCGCTGGCCCACAAGGCATGGGCTAAGTTATACGGATGTAGGTTGGCACCCTCAAAGGCTAACCACATGGGCCGGATACCGGGCAGAGGACCGTAGAATCTTAAGTCCCGGTGCCAACAATGACACCCGGTAATAGAAGCGGATATCTGGTAGACCTAGACCTCCCCTGGAATGGTGGAATAATCGTGGTGGTTTCCTTTTTCATATGTGGGCATTGATGGTGGATTGAAACCTTTTAATCAGTTGGGAAGATAACGCTATAGGTATGGTTCGGAATAGGTATAGTATGTGCGGCAGTATAATCATTTCTATTAGGTTGATGCGACCCACCCACAACACCTCTAAGTTTTCCCATACTGTCATTTGGGTTTTGAATCTATGGAGCAGGGGTATGTGATTTTCCTGTGGAAGTTGGTGTATTGATTTTGTCAGCTTGATCCCCAGGTAGGAAAGTGACTTCTTGCATCGGTCGAATGTGTATGTCTTTTCTAGCTGTGTTACAAGTTTGTGCTGCAAGTGGATAGGTAGTGCTTCAGTCTTTGTGATACTGTTTTTATTGTATGACACGTCGCCATACTTGGCTAGTAGGCTAAGAAAATTAGGAATGGACTGTGTCGGGTTTGTCATGAACAGGAGTATATCATAGCAGTGCCAGTTTTTTGTTCGCTGCTAGGGGTAACTAGGCCTTGAATTTTTGTATTGTGCTTAATGTGTTGTATTTGAGGCTACAGCCATAGAATTAAAATGAGCAGGGAGAGAGGGCAACCCTGTTACATTGCGAATGTTGAAGGACAATGAGAGGAATCCCATGCTAAACACTTTTGCAGACGGGTTCCGGTACAAGGCTAGATTACTAGTGCGGAACGGCGGTGGGAAGCCCATCTTAGTGAGGGTCAACTGCATGTGCTGCCAATGTAAGCAATCAAATGCTTTTTCAGCATCCAGAGCGAGTATTATCCCTTTTTGGTGTGACGTATGAGCCAACTCTATTAGATTTACAAAATGCCTGGTGTTGTTGCCCACCTGTCTACCTGGGAGAAATCCCACTTGTTCCTCTGAAATTAATGCAGGGTAGAGTGGTTTAATTATATCCGCTAACGGTTTGGCATTGAGTAAAGAAATCGGTCTCAAGTTGGCGCATATGGCCGGAGGTTTGTTGGGTTTGGGAACCGTAACTATGAATGCTTCCAGCATTTCTTTAGGGATGTCCTTTGTCAATTTGATGGGATTAAAGAGTCTGGTGAGATGTGGTGTCAGGATGGGTTCAAATTTGTGATAATAATAATTTGATAGCCCTTCCGGGCCAGGTGATTTGTATTTTGGTAGAGCTGCAAGTGCTTTACGTACTTCCTCCTCTGTGAAGGGGGCCTCAAGTGCCATACATTGCTCTGTGGTTATAGTAGGGAGGAATGTTTGGTCCAAAAAGAATTGCATGTCAACGTCGGAGGGTTGGTGTGTGCCTGGGTCGCTGCCAAGTTGGTACAGGGTGGCATAGTAGGAGGCCAGTTCCTTCACTATATCCTGAGGGTTATACAATTTGTCTCCTTGTTTGGAGACAATATAGGGGATTTTAGACTGAAGGTAGTTCCGCTTCAGTTTCCTAGCAAGTAGTTTACCTGCTTTGTTACCGACTACGTAGTGGGACTGCTTGACGTACCTCATATGTTTTTCTGTCGTGCTTAGAGCTAGGGCGTGGAGTTTGAGTTGGATTTGTTCTATTTGTTTGTGGACAGATTTCATTGAATTGGTTTTGTGACTAGATTCTAAGACTGAGAGCTTTTGAAGAAGCTCAGACCAGGTCTCACAGGCTTTTTTTCTTGGAGATCAAGCATAATTAAATGAGCGCACCTTGCATGACCACCTTATGTGCCAGCCATTGAGTGGTAATAGAAGTTGTGCATGTTTCGTGTTTTTTAAAGTAGTTTGCAAGTTGGGTGTTAAGTTTAGTTACATTGTCTAGATGGTCCAGTAGGGCCTTATTCAATCACCATGTACCTCTACCACGAGCTGGGTACGGGACATGTAAGGTTACAGAAGCGTGTTATGGGACGACCAGGGGGTTTCAATCTTACAGGTATTATGCCCCATGTGCTTTCAGTTTATAATAGGGAGTATATACATACAAATGAAAGCATTTTAGTAGCAGATCAGGCAGATGTCAGCTTAGCAACGGGTATGGTGAATCTGGCGTTTTCAACAATTTCATGTGGTAAAGGAGAAATTTCCAGCTAACTTATTTCTTTACTGTGAGCCTTCTATCTGCCATTCACCCGAGAGTCTTCTCTGTGGTTTGGGAGCATGCGTTGGAGATTCAGGCGATCGGAACAGTCCCCATTCTCTGAGTAGACTCATTCCATCTTCTGGCTCTTCTATTACGTGTTTTTGTTGTTCTTCCAGAAGAGAATCTTTGTGGGGTAATCCCAAAGGTTTTGTATGCCATGGTTGCATAGTGTTTTCTTAACGGAGATTAATTCCCTCCGCCGGTCCATAGTAAGCACTGAGAGGCCTGCAAAGAGTTCACCTCTTGATAGGGCTCTGGGAGTCCTTGGACTTATAATAGTGGAACCTTACTACCACGTCACACGATGTGTCAGAGGTAAAGCGTTGCGGCCTAGGGAGTCGGTGGGCCCTATTCCTCAGCCATTCTGCGTCCCCTAGCTCAGGCAGCAGTGCTTTGCAGATGCCTTTAATAAAGTAAGGCAGGGCATAATGTGTCACGCTGTCCGCAATCCCTCGAAAACTACATTGTTGCGATCCTCCATGTCAGTGAGCTTCCTCCTAAGTTGTATGTGCTCGTCTGCTAGACTTTGAAGCTTCTCTGTTGTACTGTTGTGAGCTGTGCAAAGTTCCTCCGTGTGCACTTCCAGGTGATCCGTCCAGTCACTGAGCTCGGAGAGTTCCCACTTCAACTCTACGGTAATTTATTTTATATCCGTGTGTATAGTCGCCCGCAGGTCTTGCAGCATTGTGTACAGCCATTTATCGCTGACTGGGGCATCCAAGTAGTGCCTTGGTGTAACCTCAGTCTCAGCCTTCCGATGTGAGAGAGGGTACCATGCCGTCGTCGCGATCTTGACTAGGCCTGTGACGGTCTTTTTTAGTGGAGCGGATCGGATCCGTAATTTTTAGCTTTTTTGACTGTGCCATAGGACTGGTGACAGCATGTGGATTAAATTCTGAGCTGTTTGGTAATTGCTGATAAGGCTTTTCATTGCATTTGAGTCAGTCAGGACTCCCCCCCCTCCCGTTTAGTGTCTCTTTAAACTTAAGCATCATAGCTTATCATCTCTCACTGTAGGAACAGTGAAAGAACAGTCTTCTTTTTCCTAAAATAAGTCATATCTATCTCGACTTAAAGAAAACAAGAAAACATCATATTGTCCTTATCTTGATGAGCAATGCCATCACCTTATTTAATAAATTGTTAGTTTTCAATTAAATGCTTCAAAATATTCTAGCTAGGTAAAAGGTTTTCATTTAATTACATTGTATAACATAAGGTTTCATTTAATTTACATTTTCTTTATAGTTATGAACTTTCCTAATGCTGAGAGTCACTAGGTTAGTAAATAGACATCATTGTAGTTACACATTATATCCCTCGACATATAGAAAAGAATGTATGTTAATTTTACCATACAGATCAAATGAATAGAACACAATGTTTTACTGGTAAATATGACAAAAGATGACCCATTGCAATTACAAAATAGTGTGTTATTTACAAAATCCACAAGCTCTCTTTTGCCCAGTCCATTTTCTAACACCTGATAACATTCTAGCAATCTCCAGAATAGATATATGAAAATTGCAGCCTTACTGAGGTAACTAGGTAACATAATCTCCTTGAGGCTAGCTAATTACAGGCCATGCTAACCTCTCGTACAGCTAATATTATATTTTCCATTTATATCAAATTATTGTGGATCAGTGGAGAAAGTATTGATTTGATTCATTAGTTGATTCCCAAGCTGTTTCAAGGTTAATGATTACATGTATCTCAATTATTTTTTAAGAGGGTATTCTGTATGATTTGTTTCAACTGTATTGCATGTGGGCGAATTGAAGGAACATTTTAGTACTGTGTGATTTAATAAGGATACTCCCTTTGTTACACAGCGAACATGCCTAGAGGAAGAGAAAGTATGTGGAAATATCCTTTTAAGATCACATTCTCAAACAAGGAATATGTGCAGTTGGAAAAAATGGTGTAAAGTAATATAATTTGAGTGACAGGAGGGGCAGAAAACATTCTTCCTTTTAATTTCAAATGATAATTTTTTTAAAAGTAAAATACTGTATTGTCCTTTTTCACTCTTCCTCTTAAAACCATTAAAAATCACTTATGGCGCAAGGTAGATCTATGTTCTCTTGTACCTTTTAAATATTATTTCCCTTAGAGAAGGTATTTTAATTTTCCTTATATTTAACTTATTTATAATATATATATTTGGGGTGTGAAAAATAAAATGTAAATAAATTTAGAAATCTACACCTCTTTATCCTGCAATTGAGAACCTTCATCTCGACTCCTTGTCAATCTGTCAATCATTGTTATAAGCTTTGTTCTTCGTACTTGGCAGTTGACATAGAGAAAGCATACAGAGAAGATGAGAAATGAGACAATGTTTCTATTTCTCCTCTTCATTAGCAATGTTTACTCTGACTTTGCCTTGTCTTAACTGTATTGAGATGGCATTTGCCAAATTTTAGATCATAGATATGACAGTTCCCCTTTAGGTTAGTAGTCATTTCTATCCAGAACATTCTTCTGTTAAATTACGCTTTACCCTTATCTTCCAACCAAAATATTAATTATTTATTCTCCAATCAGATCTAAATCAAGCTGGCACAGTGTCCAAATCATATTTTAAATTATATTTTAATCGTGGAATGATAGGATTTGTAAAAGATGAATTCCAATTTTAATAGTATTACATTCCAATACTCAAAGTACTAATATATTTTATTCCACTACTAAATTAATGAATTTTTTTGTAAATTTATTTTTATTAAAGGGAATGAAAAAATAAAATATAAAAAAATAGCAGGAACAATAAAAGAAAAAAGATAAAAGTTTCTATTTAGATAATCAGACAGTAACTCAATTTGGGAGCCGCAGGGCTCAATGAAAAAATATTGGGCCCTGGGACTCCCAAATGCTTCTTATATATTTAACACAATATAGGGTCCATTATGAATGTCATAAAAAAAAAAGATAGCTACCAAATAAATATAAACAACAAGAACATGAGGTTATTAACCCCTTCAGGACCGGCCTGTTTTTGCGATGTTTGTACGTTAAGGACCAGAGCAGTTTTAACACTTTTGTGGTGTTTGTGTTTAGCTGTAATTTTCCGCTCTCTCATTTACGGTTCCCATACAAGTTATATATTGTTTTTTTCAGGACAAAAGGGGCTTTCTTTACATACCATTATTTGTATTATGTCCAATATTGTATTTAAAAAAAATAATAAAATATGGTGAAAAATTTAAAAAAAAAACATGTTTTTGGACTTTTACTTGAAAAATCTTTTACTTATCTAC
The DNA here is from genome assembly GCF_036172605.1 of Pelobates fuscus. Classification (NCBI taxonomy): domain Eukaryota; kingdom Metazoa; phylum Chordata; class Amphibia; order Anura; family Pelobatidae; genus Pelobates; species Pelobates fuscus. Next base: position 32,786,995 of record NC_086321.1, read on the forward strand.
AAAAGCTAATGAAAAAAACAGCTAAATAGATTCAAAATGTTGTCCCGAGTTTAAAAACACCCAGTGTTTACATGCTTTATTGCTTTTTTTTGCAAGTTATAGGCCTATAAATACAAGTAGGAAATTGCTGTTTCAATATATATATATTTTAAATGTATCAATAGTGACCTTGTAACACCGTTATCTGTCATAAATCCCCGAAACACACCTAACATGTACATATTTTTTTTAAAGTAGACAACCCAGGGTATTCAAAATTGGGTATGTCCAGTTTTTTTTAGTAGCCACTTAGTCACAAACACTGGCCAAAGTTAGCATTTATATTTTTTTGTGTGTTAAAAATGCAAGAAACGCTAACTTTGGCCGGTGTTTGTGACTAAGTGGCTACTAAAAAAGGCTGAACATACCCCATTTGCAATACCTTGGGTTGTCTTCTTTTGCAAATGGTATGCCATCATGGGGCTAATTCTCATTCCTTGGCTACCATACGCTCTCAAAGGCAACCTAACCAATCCGACAAATTTCAATAAAAAAAAAAAGTAAAATCAAGCCTTATATTTGACCCTGTAACTTTCACAAACACTATAAAACCTCTACATGTGGGGTACTGTTATACTCAGGAGACTTCGCTGAACACAAATATTAGTGTATCAGAACAGTAAAATGTATCACAGCAATAATATCCTCAGTGAAAGTGCTGTTTGTGTGTGAAAAATGCAAAAAAATTCACTTTCACTGACAATATCATCGCTGTGATATGTTTTACTGTTTTGAAACACTAATATTTGTGTTCAGCGAAGTCTCCCGAGTAAAACAGTACCCCCATGTACAGGTTTTAGGGTGTCATAGAAAGTTACAGGGTTAAACACAGTGCTAGCAAATTAAATTATCTGGACTTTCGGCCTGGGTTGGCAGGCAGGTCCCTCAAATTGCAGTCATTAAAATTACTTAATTAGGTAAAAATATTACATAAATACACATGTAGAATTTTAATATATATACATATTTATATATTTGACGTCTACGTGTATATTTATGAAATTATTTATGTAATTATGTATATGGACATATGTATATTTCGTATTGTTTTTATTTATTTATTTATACATAGATATATATATCATTACATTCTAAGTATATTTTGATATAAATATATATATATATATATCAAAATACTGTTAGAATAAAATTGCATATATAAATATTTTTTTATAATTATTAAAAATTATTTTTATTTTTTGTTATTTATTTTTATTAACATATTATTTGTATTTTATAATAATATATATATACCATATATATAGCAATTATATATATATTGTATATATTCGTGTGTAATTTAAATATAAGTGTATTTTTATATTAATATACGTATATATAAATATAAAAATACACTTAATATGACATTATATATATATATGATACATATACATATATTATATATAGATATAATACATGTATATATATCATATATATATACACATATTATTTATTTATTTTTACACTGATTTTACACTGGTTTTTTTTTTACTTTATTTTTTGGATTTTTTACTTGCAGGGAGACTGCCTGTCAGCACAGACAGTCCCCCTGCAGGCAGATACAAAGACCCCTATTGCGGTCATGTGATCGAGTGATCACATGGCCGTGGGGTCCTGATCTGCCGAGGGGGGACTGCCCGGGCAGACAGGCAGTCCCCCTGGACCGGGTGGAGCACTGATCGCCGCCGTGGGACCGACGGCGATCAGGTAAGTAGCCCCAGACCGTTATGACGGTTCAGGACCGTCAGCGGTCCAAACGCACGTTTTACCGCTGACGGTCCTGAACCGTCAGCGGTCCTGAAGGGGTTAAACCAGTGAGTAAGAATAGGGTAAAACTAACCAAAAAGTTAAGGTGGCGAGGTAAGACAAAACGGGGAAGAGGTGAATCTCATAGTCATGTCAGCCACACTCAGCTATGAACTAATGCTAGACTGTAGATACTAGTACAACATGATATTAAAAAAAAAAAAAAAGAAGTGCATGAAAATCAGCGGACTCAGTTGAGGTCAACCATTGGGCCCAAATTGCAGTGTATTTGTGGATGCGGTCAGATGAGTTAAAGATAGGCTCCTCCCTCACCCTCCATTCTGGAAAACCAAAGTTGCATAGATGGTGAATCAGGTTTATGCCATAATAATGGAATCAAGTGACTTTTTGTATGTAGAAGTCGCCACTGAGGTGTGGTGTAGCAAGAACTGTGCTGTCTGGAAAGGCGTGGGATGATCTGTAAACTTCTGTAGTACAGCATGTATTTGTCTCCAAAACAGGACTATTTGTGGACAATCCCACCAAATATGGTGGTATGTACCCAGTACCCCCAGACATCTCCAGGACTCAACTTCCTGGGAGAATTTTTTTTAAAACCTGTGAGTTTTTTTCCTATATTAGGATTTGTGTGTACCGGGGTACATATCTTTTCCCACTGCGGAGTCATAAAGGTGAAATTCAAGGCTCTTTCCCTTAGAATGCAGGATCTGGGTAATTCTGTAGACATTGGAGGGTGGCATAAAGAGAAGAGATGCCATGCTCCAGGGTTTCTGCATCAAGATATAGGATTCAAAACTTGTCAAGTCTCTCAGAAGGCAGGGGCATTGTGTATAGCCCGACAAGTAAGCAGTGAGCTTACAGTAGCAGAATTGTTGCATGAAGGTTGGTGTGGTCCCTCCAGCATTGCAGCCTTCTGATCCTTAAATATTACAATTCTGAGAAAGTCTCTGTGAGAACATTAAAACAAGTCTCAAAAACTATAGGTATTTCTCCTGGGAAAAAGGCAGGGTTGTAAACCAGTGGGGTCCGGTGTAAGGGAAAAGAAGACAAACCCACATTTCGAGCTAGAGAGTGCAATATAGACAAAGTTGTTCTGATAAGGGGGTGAGGAGATGCCAATTTTTTATTGTGTTCCTTATCCAGCCATAGACAATCAGCATAGGCCTGCTCACCTGTGCACTCCACCTTCCCCCCCCTTCCAATGCTTACCCACCCCACTCAACCACTCTCAGAAGATGGCAGGCTTGGTAATATAATTTAAGGTATGGCATCACTAGACTTCCCCATCCTTAAATATAAAAGTTGAAGAAATTTTCTCCCCATTTAACCTGCCCAGTTAGGAGAGGTAAGGCAAGGACCAGCTAGCCAAATCTCTGTGTAAGGTTGCCAACATGGAGAGGAAGTTCAAGTGATACAAATTCTCCATGTGTTATGGTATCCATACTCCCAAGTGCCTGATGACCCATGGAATGGAAAACTCAGAGGGACTGGGTCAGCAAGTGTGCCCAAAAGGGACACATTTAGGACTGTCGATTTAGTATAGTTGATTTTAAGATGAGATAGAGTCCCATACTCCTTGGATTCTTCCATTATATATTTGGGACAGATACCTCTAGGCTCGTGACATAAAACAAGAGGTCAGCAGCATATGCAGCTATATTGTGTACTTCCCACTGTAAACCTCTGCATGTTAGAGTTGCACTTAATCACAGTGGGGTATGGTATATTGGCAAGGATGAAGAGTAGCAGGGGTGTATTATGTCTGTGATGAAACCTGAGGGTTTGAGTTATAAAAATTAGAATAATAGTGCAATTTTGTCTTGCCCTGTGTCTTGGCAACATTAGAGTCTGATTATTTTTTGTTAATCATGCATTACAACAAAGCACCACATGTGTCTGTTTAAGGTTTGTAAAGATTTGTAAAGATAAAAGTGCCCTATGGTATGTTGTGTTTAGAAACTTGGACACATCTTGCTGGAGATGTAAATGAGTAACATCACAAGTCTGTTTATGCCTCTCATATATTAATGATAAGAGATTGGATCTGGGCGGATCAGTCCTTCTTGAGTGCTGAACGTTTGGCTAAGAAATGTCCCAGAAGGACACATTTATTGGCTTTCCATAAGACATGAGAAGCTTCCTCCTCTGCACTGTTCTCCTGAAAATACCTAGTCAGAGCCTCCTGTGTCTCCTGTATGACAATAGACTCTAAGAAGAGGGACTTGTTAAATCTCCAGTGTGTGTTTGTAGTCCTATATAAAAGTGAGGGCATAGTGATGGTCATCAGGGCATGATCTGATCATGTTTCCATGCCAGAGTCTGAATGTGTAAGCTGTGGCATGTAGTAGAACCTGAGAAATAAATTGTCTATCCTGGAGTAAGTGGGATTTGGGATAGAGAAGAACGTGTAGTCATGCTCCTGCAGGTGAATTGCCTGCCAGCAACGTATGTGTATGGAGGAGATACCACATCTGTAGGAGGCTATGGTTTGAGACACCTGAACCTGAATTAGATATCAATCTTAAAGTATTAATATAAAGCATTCCTTCATAAAGGAGGCGAGGGTGCATAAAGCAGAGCAAAGAAACCAGCCCTGTTGCTTATTAGGGAAGATCAGACTGCTGGGTATAGGGAGGCAAAATAGAAGCCTGAGAAGTGCTCTCCAGATCATCCAAGGCCTCCTCAGGTGGCGGCGGGAGACAGGATCTTAGGATTGGTGGGTGTCATAGAACTGGAGAATCAATAATCTTCACCACAGCAGTGGTACAAAGTGGGATATTCGTTGGTTGAACACAAGGTCTTAGAGGAGATATGAACAGGGTGGCCATCTTCCTCAGCAGTGTACCAAATTAATTTAAGGTCTACATGGTCTAAAATAAGAACCATTTTATTTATTTCCTCTTAAGATTAATTTGTAAAGGATTGTGGATCTTACAGACATTGCTATAGTCGCAGGCACATATTCCCATATAAGTTTCTGACATTTTTCTCCCTCCTGCTTTCCCCTTCCTCTAGCTGTTGTACAGTAGCTTTGTGCTTTCTTAGTCATCTATGTTCTAGTATAGTATTGGAAGACACACTAAAGTGAGTTTCAATTTCATGATAATTTCTGAAATGGAAAATTCTGAGTCAGTTATGCTTTCAGTTTGGTTATTCTGGCCTTAAATTTTTAATTCACTTTAGATCTCTTATTATGACTTTAGAAAATAACCCTGTCACTTGTTAACAGTATTTTGCATGATACTTGGTTCCGAACAAACTGTTGCAAATTTACCCAAGCTCGCCAAACTTGTCGGAGATGCAGCATTTAAGTAGACACCCTGTCTCATATTTTTGGGAATTGCACATCCCTACATGGTTTCTGTGCTCATAATGTTGTTCCAAATTAATTCTTGAATATTATGCCTTAGCCCCTTAAGAACCGTGGACGTAATAGGTACGTCCAACAAGAAACGGTCCTTAAGGCAGTGCTTATTACTTACTTACCTGAACGCCACCGTTCCCCCGCCGACGATTAGTGTTGCTCCCGGTCTGGGGGGACTGCCTGACAGCCCAGACAGTCCCCCTTTGGCAAATTAGGCCCCTGCTGGCTATGTGATCGCTCTGGAAGAGCAATCACATGGCCGCAATAGGCATCCAAAGTGCTGCCTGCAGGGGGACTGCCTAAACTAACAGGCAGTCTCCCTGCTTCTGTTAAAATTTAAAAAAATATATGTTAATAAATAAAGATATATATATATATATATATATATATATATATCTTCTATAGATATCATGTCATACTAAGTGTATTTTTACATTAACATATACATATATTAATATAAAAATACACTTATAATTAAATCACACACGTATATATATATATATTATATATATATAATAAATAATAACTATAACTATATGTATTGTTATAAAATATAAATAATAAGTTATCAAAAAGAAATGAAAAAATGTAAAAATAACAAAAAACAAAACAAATTATATATATATATGTAATTTTATTTTAATTGTGTTTTGATATATATATATATATATATATATATATATATATCAAAATACACTTAGAATATATATATATATATATATATATATATATATATATATATATATATATAATTTCATTCTAAGTGTATTTTGAGATATATATATATATATACGTGTGTGATTTAATTATAAGTGTATTTTTATATTAATATATGTATATGTTAATATAAAAATACACTTAGTATGACATGATACATATAGAATATATATAAGACATATATATATTATATATATTTATATATATATATACCGTATATACTCGAGTATAAGCCGACCCGAATATAAGCCGAGGCCCCTAATTTTACCCCAAAAAACTGGGAAAACTTATTGACTCGAGTATAAGACTAGGGTGGGAAATGCAGCAGCTACTGGTAAATTTCTAAATAAAATTAGATCCTAAAAAAATTATATTAATTGAATATTTATTTACAGTGTGTGTATATAATGAATGCAGTGAGTGCGTGTATGAATGCAGTGTGTGTGTATGAGTGCAGTGTGTGTGTATGAGTGCAGTGTGAGTGCAGTGTGTGTGTGTATGAGTGCAGTGTGTGCACGTATGAGTGCAGTGTGTGTGCGTATATATTAATTGAATATTTATTTCCAGTGTGTGTATATAATGAATGCAGTGTGTGTGTATGAGTGCAGTGCGTGTATGTATGAGTGCAGTGCGTATATGTATGAGTGCAGTGTGTGTATGAGTGCAGTGTGTGTATGAGTGCAGTGTGTGTGTATGAGTGCAGTGTGTGTGTATGAGTGCAGTGTGTGTATGAGTGCAGTGTGTGTATGAGTGCAGTGTGTGGGTATGAATGCAGTGTGTGTGTATGAATGCAGTGTGTGTGAGTGCAGTGTGTGTGTATATGAATGAAGTGTGAGTGTGTGTAATGCAGTGTGTGTTTGTGTATGTGTTGGTGGGGGTGGGCATTTTGATATATTATTAATTATTTTATTAATTATTATTTTATTTTTAATTTTTTAATATTATTATATTTTTTATTATTATTATTTAACTGAATTATTAATTTTTATTTTTTTTATTATATTTTTTTTCGTCCCCCCTCCCTGCTTGATACATAGCAGGGAGGGGGGCTCCTTCCCTGGTGGTCCAGTGTCATTGGTAGTTCAGTGGGGGGGAGAGGGGGGCTGGCAGAGCTGTACTTACCTGTCCTGCAGCTCCTGTCAGCTCTCTCATCCTCCGCGCGGTCTGTGCAGCTCCCTCTGTCAGCTCCCAGTGTAAGTCTCGCGAGAGCCGCGGCTCTTGCGAGACTTACACTGGGAGCTGACCGAGGTGCTGAACGGACGGCGCGGAGGAGGAGAGAGCTGACAGGAGCTGCAGGACAGGTAAGTACAGCTCTGCCAGCCCCCCTCTCCCCCGGTCTGTATTATGGCAATGCAAATTGCCATAATACAGACTCTGACTCGAGTATAAGCCGAGTTGGTTTTTTTCAGCACAAAAAATGTGCTGAAAAACTCGGCTTATTCTCGAGTATATACGGTATATTTATTTTTCATTTATTAACATATATTTTTTTCTATTTTAACAGAAGCATGGAGACTGCCTGTAAGTTTAGGCAGTCCCCCTGCAGGCAGCACTATCCATATATCCATATATCCATACACATAATGACATAAATAATGTCATAAACATACACATAGACTTCAAATATATAAATATGTATATATATTTTAAATTCTACGTGCATATTTATGTAATATTTTCACATAATTAAGTAATTTTATTTATTGCAATTTGAGGGACCTGCCTGACAACCCAGGCCGAAAGTCCAGAGAAATTAATTTGCTAGCATTGTATTTAACGCTGTAACTTTCCATGACATCCTAAACCCTATACATGGGGGGTACTGTTTTACTCAGGAGACTTCGCTGAACACAAATATTAGCGTTTCAAAACAGTAAAACATATTACAGTGATGATATTGTCAGTGAAAGTGATATTCTTTGCATTTTTCACACACAAACAGCACTTTTACTGATGATATCATTGTTGTGACATGTTTTACTGTTTTGAAACACTAATATTTCTGTTCAGTGAAGTCTCCCAAGTATAACAATACCCCACATGTACAGGTTTTATAGGGTTTTAGAAAATTACAGGGTCAAATATAAGGCTTGATTTTCCGTTTTTTCAAATTGAAATTTGCCAGATTGCTTATGTTGGCTTTGAGAGCGTATGGTAACATAAATCCAACTTTGGCCAGTGTTTGTGACTAAGTGGCTACTAAAAAAAGACTGGACATACCCCATATTGAATACCCTGGGTTGTCTACTTTTCGAAAATATATGTATATGTGAGGTGTGATACAGAGATTTATGACAGATAACAGTTTTACAATGTCACTATTGATACATTTAAAAATATATATTTTGAAACAGCAATGTCCTACTTGTACTTATAGCCCTGTAACTTGCAAAAAAAGTTAAGAACATGCTAACATTGGGTATTTATAAACTCAGGACAAAATTTAGAAACTATTTAGCATGGGTGTTTTTTTTGCGGTTGTAGATGCGTAACAGATTTTGGGGGTCAAAGTTAGAAAAAGTGTTTTCTATTTATTCATCATATTGTATCATTTGCTTCATAGTAAATTATACGATATGATGAAAATAATGGTATCTTTAGAAAGACCATTTAATGGCAAGGAAAACTGTATATAATGTGTGGGTACAGTAAATGAGTAAGAGGAAAATTACAGCTAAACAAAAACACAGCAGAAATGTAAAAACAGCCCTCCATCGAAGGGTCTAAGTCCATGCCGGTCATGTCTTTAATTTTCACTTTATAAATAAATATTAAAAAAAAAAAAAATACATTCTTTAATATTCAGGATAATTACTTTTGGTACTTGGCTACTTTTTGAAAACGTGTTAAGTCTGCTGCCTACATGGTAAAGACATGAGAATGTGCCAAAGAATGCTGCATTACTTAATTTATTCACCTGTCTGTCTATCTGTTTATACAACTGTTTGTTTTTTTAAAGAATATAAATTAATCGAAATGTTACTGAAATAAAATGTATTTTCCATCGAATTTACTAATTTTCAGGATTTTAATATTCACACTAAATTCTTCAAATGCATTCAATATTTTAATATGTTTATTGATTTATGATGGACATAAGTTTCTATGTAATTATGTATGTATCGTTGCTAACTGATTAAAGTACATTTGGTCTACGTTATCGGGTTACTCAGAATAATCCCCTCATGTTCTAAAAATGACTAAGGTAATGTTATAACGTATAATAGTGTAGGGAATCTGAATTATAGCAATCAATTATGCAAAAATATGCATGTGGCAAAAGTTTGCATAATTATTGCAGGAGATGCATTTAGCAATGTGTGTTGTAATGTGATGCTTCTATTTGATATCTTTTTTTTCCCCCTACAAAATACCAATTCAATAAAGATTTTTATTTAGTTGTTCTTATTACTTCACTTCTTCTGAGGGAAACTTGCAAAATATCAGTTTTGAACTGGAAATCTAAATTAAGACCGTCACATGAATCAGTTTAATCACACAAAGAATTATATAAACAATGGGACTTGCAGCTGAGCTATTAAAGGGTTCAGAGCAATTTTTAATTCCATAGCTTTTATTCTATTTCCACTCCTCGAAGTCTTTTAACAATGAAATGATGAGAAGATTGGAAATAAAATATACTTAAGATGCAGAATTTGTGGGTTAAACAACATTATTACATAGTATTTCATAAAGTGCAGTTTCTTTTCTTCTACGCGAAATCATGTCCTTTGTCAACTTGTGGTCACATCAGCATTTTTGTTGATGCAATTTGCTTCAGCTGCACAGCTTAGCTGGCCTACAAATCAAAAACGAGAATAGAGGATGTCAGGAATAATTCGATGTCTTCATTGCTTAGATAATGTGCAAATCAATTCACATCCTTGTTTTTTTCCATAGAATATGGAGCATGAAGTATCTAGCGTAAGCAAAACAGAAAGCACAACATCTGGTGAAAAGCTGATTTGTCTAGAAAGTCTATTTTAGAACTGCTCACTGGTACATGGTCATATTCATGTCAGGCCACGGTTATATGATGCAAGTAATGCACTTCAAGATGCTTCTCTGATAAATAAAAATATATCAAAGGGGTTTATTCTTTAAACTGTAAATTGTGGAGAATTGACAATGGAATTCCAAACTCCAGAATTGACAATGGAATTCCAAAACAGCTAGACTAAAAAACAATGGTATGTCTTGTCAGCGCTCTACTATGTCAGGTTTAGTGAATAAATTCCAGAATCATTATAGAATTGTTTCTTCAGAAGCTCCTGGTCTGGATTTGCAAAATTTGATGTTGAAAAGTCTTTGAGCATTTGAACTGCAAAATCCAGACATTGTACTCAAGATGTTTTTCATGTTTGGATTTAGCAAAACCGCAGTTAAATACAGTCTAGATTTGTATTCAGAACAAAATAATACAACAAATACACCAGTTATCACAGAGATACATAATGTATTCAATGAATAATTCTGAGATATTGAGTATCCTCACCCCAGATCCAGCACGCCATGTCCTCACCTTTGTGAGTGTTGCACTAAAATAAATCAATACAAGTAAAAGCCTACATGAACAATTTGGCCTCGCATAACTACTGAAAGACTATTTATCCTCCCTTAACCCCCACTCTGCAGGTGGATGAATATCTCTGAAATGGTGAGCAACATTAATACCCCATCCCCTGTGTGATACGATTTGGGTATTCATATAAATGGACTATGTGGGGACCTGTCTCTGGCAACTGATAATTCCCACCCACTGACCAGCAGTTGGTGGTTAAACAGATTAACAACTGGGCAGCTATGGGTGCCCATGTGCTTATGTCTCCATTCCATTGGCTGTGGGATGGGGTCTGTAGGGTGAGCTTGCCACTGGTACCTCTTGCAACCACCCATTGGATCTTGGTGCGGGCACTGGAAATAGTCCTCATGGGACATGTACCCCTCTGGCCCCAACTTATTAGTGGCGGATGGGGGCATAAGAGGTGGTGTTGGACCAAAAATGGTCCACACCCTTTTCCCACCCATGGGCATTGAGCGGGGCTGAAATATCAAAAAGGGGGCATGGCATTCCCTCCAATTCCATATGATCAATGATCAGACAAGACAACACGATTTCCATTCATGTGACTTCAAGACAATTTCCAGTTAATCAGAGCCACTGTAAGTGTTACTGAAGCAAGCTCTATAAAGGTCAAGCTACAGTGAGAATTTCATCCAGCTCATTCATCCAGATTATTTTTTAAACAGAGCATGGATGATATTTCTACTTATTTATTTTTTGTGGGGAATTCAGTTTATTTTTATTTTTTGCATTCCCATTTCCAATGGCAGGGGAGGATAACAAGAGGCTCTGTCATCAATGCTGGACTGGTGGTAAATGGATTATTATTATTTTTTTCCTGCAGCTATGGCTCAGCATAATCAAAGTTGAAATTCTACTGTAGCTAAGGGTACACCATTAGTTAACCCTCCAGGTTATAGAAGTGGCCTATAAATTTTGCACATATATTGCATTATAATTTAATTTTAACTTTCAATGCCGATATCCCGCGCAAGCAATGCTCGATAATTTAAATCAGATCTTTAATACATGTGTTGCTACACTTGTTGTCTTACTTAGAGTATATGATACCATCCTATGTCTTTAACTGCCGATAATCTGCACATACATTATTCTATAATTTAACTCTGATGTCTCTCCCTGCTGATATACTGTATTTGCATTGTTCGATAAGTTAATTCTGTTCCCTATTACATGTGATACCATCCTGTTGTTTTATCTAAGGGACATGCTATCATCTTTTGCCTTTCACTGCCGATACTCTACACGTGTACTGTCGTCCCATTGATTGCCGATTTAATGCACACGCAATGTTTTCCTAAGCCTGCTGCAAACCAAAACAAGGCTAGGTTTTGCAGGAGTTTACCTCCCTTGAATACATTAGGAGCGAACGTGACATCCCACTGTCGCACTCTGCTACGCGAGGTTTAAATATCCATATGCCTAAGTAAGCGGGTACAGCGGATTAGGAAGGTCTCCAAGCGGCTGTCCGGCTAGTACAAATCAGGGTAGTTATCTTGGAGAGGGTATATTGACCTATAGGTATAGGGTTTAACCCTGTCTCTTACACATAGTTAGCAGTTTACCGTACAAACAACCGACACAATGGCAATAAAAGAGGGCGACGGAACCCCCCTAAGCATCCCTATATCTACACTCAGGGGAGATACAATTAAGCAACCCCTACACTTGAACACCCTGACAAGTTTAACTAATAGATGACCACTCACCACAGCAGCACTTGGAGATCCTGGCCCTAACACACCACTAGGGCATTCAATAAGACACAAGAACCTTTGTACTTCAGACCCACGCTAAATCTACCCTAACCGGCTTACGACACATATCCCTAGAGCTAAATTGGATAACCCGACTTGATTACCCACAGCCAACATATATGGTGACAATGGTACGTACACTAGAAGCGTAGACTTCAAACAGGCAACCTCTTAAACTTGACCGGCACCTCGAACAGATGTGACATTCCCCTTCCTGCCCAGATAAGGGAGGCCTAGCGATATCATTGTGGAATGTTCAGTCATGTAAAATGAGAGATGTAATCACTCTGTACATGTATGTTATATATGTTACTTTACTCACAAAATAACAGTGCAGTATGCTTTAACCTTTTGTATGTAACAACGCTGACCAATGTATATTCACAACGTATTTTACCTGTCATTACTGGATGTTATACGTACTGCTGCACTGCCACAAATAAAGAATAAAAAAAAAAAAGAAGTGGCCTATATATCTACATAAGTATATGTGAATATAGGGGGAGTTGATTAGTTTTTACCCATTACTGCCAGGTGGACTTGAGAACCCCAAATAGTAACATAGAATTAGACAGGGCCGGATTAAGAGCCCAGTGGGCCTGGTGCTGACAATTATGATGGGGCCTAATAACAGAATCTTATCGACCAAAACCACTAAAACAGTCATACCTCTCAAGTGTCATGTATCTGATGGAGTTGGCGTTGGAGGGAAACTCAAAGGATGCAGCTATAAGAAAACACATACTCTATGCTAATCTCTTTATCTAATTTATGCTTTCATCTTTCAAGTAAATCCATACCAACGGCAGTGTCCAGTGAAGCAGGAAGCCAATGGGCAGGGTAAGAGAGTAGGCCACTGATGCGAAACACATGACCAGAACTGCCAAAAGGGGCGAACATGCCCAAAAAGGGGGTATGTCTGTCCAAAGAATTGGAAGGCCAGCCTGGCATCAGTGTCCCTATGCATACCAGTGTCAGTGTCCCCATGTCGCCCTGTCCCCTAGTCTCCCAGTGTCTGTGTGCCCATTTCTCCCAGTGTCCCCATGTCTCAGTTTGTCCCGTGTCACTAGGGGACACTGGGAGCAATGTAGACACTAGGAGCCATGGGGACACTGAGACACTAGGGACAATGGCTGGGAGGCATGGGGACACTGGGAGCCATGGGGACACTGAGACACTAGCAGGGGCAGACTGACAACTCATGGGGCCCCTGGGCAATCATGAGATCATGGGGCCCTCTTGTACCCCCTATCTTGCAGGCTGCATAAATATACATTATGCAGACATACACGCACCACCTACATATACATTCTTGTGTTACAGAAAGGGTTGTAATGTGGGGGGAGTAGGGGCTTCAGTGGGGGACAGTAGCTGTAGCGTGTGGGACTGGGGCTTTAGTGTGGAGATAAGGGCTCTAATGTGCGACAGGGGCTCTAATGGCAGAATAGACACTGTAGTGGGGTATAGGGGTTTTAATTGGGGATAGAGATTGTAGTGTGGGGCTTGGGTGGTTAGGGATGTCATGGGGGATTGGGACTGTAGTGGAGAAATAGGGATTGTAGTGGGGAGACAATGGCTCTAATTGGGAAACAGGAGCTGTAGTGATGTGGTAGGGGATGCAGTGGGAGAAGAAAGGCTGTAGTGGGGCATAGAGGATGAATTTGGGGAATAGAGCCTGCCATGGTGGATAGGGGCCCTGAGTGGACATTGAGATATCACAAGAGGATTGTAAATTGTAGGCTACATAGCAAAATAATTGGCTTACAAGGAGGTATGTTGTTATTGGTGCTATAGCTGATACATTGTAGAAAGAGCTCAAGCTGCCCTGCTATTGAGTATGGGGTCTAGGATGTTAAAGGAACACTATAGTGTCAGGAATACAAACATGTATTCCTGACACTATAGTTGCAAGAGCACATTTTAGGTCCCCAGTCCCCCTCTGCCTCCATGGCTGAGATCATTAAATTTAACGATCCCAGCAAATCCAATGCTTTCCATACGTGGCAAAACGCTATGCTGTGTCAGTCAGCATATCCTCATAGAGATAAATATAATCAATACATCTCTATGGGGAGCATTCAGCGTCTCCATGCAGAGCGTGGAGACACTGAACATAAGTGCTACACACTGCACAGCACTAACCCAGGAAGTACCTCTAGTGGAGATCCGAGTGACTGCCACTACAGGTGATCCTAGGCTGTAATTTAAACACTGCCTTCTTTCTGAAAAGCCTGCAGGGACAGGCTATAGACACCAGAACCACTACATTAGGCTGTAGTTGTTCTAATAACTATAGTGTCCCTTTAAGTTTGCCTCTGATATATTATTCCCCTGTGTTGTTATATGAATGCTTTGCACTTAGTGGTGGAACTACAGTAGAGAGGGCACTGTTGAAATAATTTTTGGGAGGCACCCCTGATTGCAAAGATGTTGTTCAACTGACACAGTGCTTTGCCAGCTGGGGATTTACCATTTGGCCATCCTTGCTGGATTGTACTTTGCACAGAGCAGCGTTTGTATGTTTGAATGCAAGTTTTTGTATAAAGTATCTGTGTGTGAATGTCGGAATGTATTTGTGTGTAGTGTTGTGTGGTTTTTATGTGCTGTTGCCATTTGAAAGCAGTGGTTTACTTGTGTGTAATGTTTGCCCTTGAAAGTAGGGGTGTAAGAGTTAGAATGCTGAGATGTATACACAGACACACACAAATACACAGGTACAGACATGCAGATACACAGGCACACTGACAACATACAGATACACACACATGCAGATCAGTTAGTTTTGTCGACAAAATTTTAGTCAAGTTTTAGTCGACTACATTTTTTGAGATTTAGTCGACTAAAACTAGACCAAAACTAAAACAATTCAGATGACTAAACTAAAATGGCTGAATGACTAAAACTAAATAAAAATTTGCTGCCAAAATTAACACTCATGCAGATACACAGAACTACACTAACACCATACAAATATACAGACACACATATGAACACAGAAAAACAAATACATGTATACACTGTGGCAGGATGGCCAAGCTCTTCACAATAAACTTCAAGTGCAACAGTCAGGATAAAATAGTACTGCAGTTTATTGTCACTTTCCACAATTTATACAAGGCTGTGCTCTCCCACAAAATAAAACAAAAAGAAAATAAATCCTACTCCAACTTGGAGACTTACTAAACAACAGTATTACTAACTATCCAACTGGCCAGCTAATCTAGTTCCCAGTTTTAAACAAATGAAATACAGCACTTTTAGCAGGTTTCACATAGTACCTTTTTCTCAGAGTCTCAGGCTTAACTACCTCCTCTCTCCCAGCTGTTAGACTCCCTGATGTCTTCAGAGGCTAACCTTTTAAAACCCTAGGGCTGGTTAATTACATTCACCTGGTTGATAACATTCAAGGGGTGACTCCCCCCAATTAACCCCATCATGCTGGGAATAGAGATCGCTCCAATCTATTACTCACATAGAAAGCCTCTCTGACCTTGCCACAACACATATACACTGTCACATACATACAGACTCACATACAGATACACAGGTACAGACAGACATGTAGATACACAGACACACACTGACAACATACAGATAGATACACACACTAACATGCATGCAGACACACATGCAGATACACACACAGACACTGAAACACATATAGATACATACAAACAGTGGCACACATACAGACACACATTGACACACAGATATACATGTACACATAGATAAAATGCACAAAGATCACATTACATATTTTTAGCCACCCCCATACCTTTTTAATGCAGGAGGGTGGCTTCCCTGTGGTTCAGTGGCATCTGGCTGCATGTGATGGGAGTCTGTTCTCTCTTTCGTGTGGTAATTTGGTATGCTGGGGGGAAATTACTTATGCTCACTTCCTCCAAGCACCGCAGCATTACACACCACAAGGGCCCGGTTGGCACCTGACTGGGCCTCTGATATGAGATGTCCAGTGATGGGCCCCAAGGGCGTACCTAGAGCATTTTGCAGCTGCGGTGGATCCTATATTTGGTACCCCCCTCCTTCCCCCCAACTTTAAAATGTAAAACACCTATAACATTTATTTTTTAATGTTTTTACCACTGAGCAGTATTAGTGTGTTTGAACGTAAGCATGTTTTTGTATGGAGTATGAGTGAGCTAATGTAGAGGTGTGTGTGTTTGTATGTAGTGTTGGCATTTGAATTCCGGTGTGTATTTGTGTGTGGTGTCGTTTTTGAATGCAGTGGTGTATTTATTTATAATGGTGGTGTTTTAATATAGAGGTGTGTTTGTATGTAGTGTTGACATTTGAATGCAGGGGTGTATTTGTATGTAGTGTTGACGTTTGAATGCAGTGGTGTCTTTGTATGTAATGTTGACGTTAGAATCCAGGGGTGTATATGTGTGTAGTGTCAAAGAGATGCTGAGATGTATGCATATATATACAAACACACAGATACACACAGACACAAACATGGGCACACATACAGATACACAGGCACACACAGATACAGACACACATGCAGCTTCATAGACACAAACACTCAAACATACAGACACACACATACACACACTGATACACATACAGATACAAACAGACACACACAGATTACAGACACACATGCAGCTACATGGACTTACATAGACATATACACTCACACACATACACAGACATACACACACACAAACAAATCACATGCATCTACATAGACACAAACAGATGCACATAAATACTCTATTACAGAGCCACCTTCCCCTCCAAAACCCAAGCCCAGCCTCTTAATAAAAACGCAACAATAAGAAGGAAAGGCTACCTACATTAAAAAGAGTGATGTGGCCCAAATCCAATCGATGGTGGAGCGAGCAGAAAGGCAGCTCTGATCCTTCTGTGCCGCGCACTTTTAAGAAGCACCGTGAGGGCGGCGCATGCCGACGTCAGTACGTGGCGATGCGCACCTCCCGGGTAAGCAGCAATGGGCCCTGTCCCCTCCCAGGAAACCAGTGATGGGACCCCTCCCTGTTAAGCACTGATGGGCCCTCTCCTGGGTAGCAGCAATGGGCCAGAGGACTGCGCTGTTAATTAAGTGTGACAGTGCACACACAGAATAGCTGGTCGGCAGGCCCCTTTCCTCGGCCGGGCCATCGGACCATGTCCGAAGTGCCCGACCGCTCAGTCCGCCCGTGGACACTAGGGACACTGGCTGGGAGGCATGGGGACACTGGGAGACATGGAGACACTGTGTCCCTAGTGTCTCCTTGTCCCAATGTGTCTACCTATGTCTCACAGCATCCCCATGTGTCTCAGTGTCCCCATGTGTCTCAGCGTCCCCACGTCTCCCAGTGTCCCCTAGTGTCTCAGTGTAACCATGTGTCCCCTAGTGTCTCATTGTCCCCATGTCTCCCTGCTGCCTTTCCCCTCATCCCTCACTTCCCTGAGCTGTAGTCTATCTCTGCAGGCTGGGAGCTGCTGTCTGGACTCTCTGTGCTGTGTAGCTGCTACCCCGCGGATCAGTGAGTAGAGAGAGGCAGGGAGGGATATGCTGTAACTTCCTATCCCTGTCTCTCTCCATACACAGTAACCACTACTGGCCGGTGCTGGTATTGCAGAGTAATCTCGTTTATACTGAGAAAAATTTTGCATTTGTATTGCCGGTATTACTGCAATACCATCATGGCCAGGCAGCCTCAAATACAGGCTGTGCCTTAAAATACCAGTCAGGTGGCAAACCTAAGAGTAGTGTGTTAAAAAAAAAAAAAAAGTATATGTATATTTTTTTTTAAATGGGCCTATTCCATGTGCCTGGGCCTGGAGCTGCAGCTCCATCAGCCCCTATGTTAATCCGGCCCTGGAATTAGACGGCAAATAAGAACCATTCGGCCCATCTAGTCTGCCCAATTTTCTAAATACTTTCATTAGTCCCTGGCCTTATCTTACAGTTAGGATAGCATTATGCATATCCCAGGCATGCTTAAACTCTCTCACTGTGTTAACCTCTACCACTTCAGCTGGAAGGCTATTCCATGCATCCACTACCCTCTAAGTAAAGTAATAATTACTGATATTATTTAGAATCTTTGCCCCTCTAATTTAAGACTATGTCCTCTTGTTGTGGTTATTTATCTTCTTTTAACCCTTTAAGTCCGGAGGACGTACTATTACGCCACGCAGAAACCGGCTCTAAACGCCGGCGGGCGTAATAGTACGTCCTCGCTTTTATTGCCGCCCACGTGGCCGGCGGTATTCTCCCGCTGCAGATCGCGGTCGGGGGGGATGCCTGGCCCCCCGGGCAACCCCCCCTGTGGCCGGTGACCGCGATCTGCAGTCTCTGATCGCAGTGACAGGCTGTCACTGCGACCAGTATTCAGCATGTGTCAGCCGATTTCAAATCGGCTGACACATGCGGCCGGCGGCTTTCCCCTTCTGCAGATCGCGGTCGGGGGACTTACCTGGCCCCCCAGGCAGTCCCCCTGGGGTCAGTGACCGCGATCTGCTAGGTCTGAGATCGCAGTGACAGGCTGTCACTGCGATCTCAGAGCGCTCTGATCGCAGTGACAGCCTGTCACTGCGATCAGTGTTACATGTGTCAGCCTATTGGCTGACACATGTAACTGGCACAGTGATCCCCCTGCAGATTGGAAGGGGGGAGTGCTTGTACCACCCAGGCACTCCCCCCTGTGGTCAATTACCCAATCTGCAGGAGGTGATCACAGTGACAGGCAGTCACTGTGATCACTGATCCTGTGTGTCAGCCAGTGATGTGACATCACTGGCTGACACTGTCTCTGCCCCCTGTCCTGTAAAAAAAATAAAATATTAGTTCAAAAAATAAATTAAAAAAATTACAGTTACAAATAAAATATACTTAGATCATATATATTATATATATATGATCTAAGTATATATATATATATATATATACACATACACACATTTACACATACACGACATGTATTTAAATATTAATATATATATATATATATATATATATATATATATTAATATCAAATTACACGTAGACTGATACTGATTAAATATATATATATAATTATTGTTATATATATATTTATATATAATATAAAAAAAATATATATGTAAATACGTAAAAAAATAAAATTAAAAAAATATTTAAAAATAAATAATTAAAAAATATATAGATGTGTGTTATTTCGTTCTAACTGTATTGTGATAATAATATATATATATTTATATCAAAATACACGTAGAACAAAATAATATATATCATAATATATATATCTATATACATAAATATATACGTATATATCACTATATATACCTATATATAAATAAAAATATTAAAAAAAAATTATATATATATATACGTATATATACATATATGTATATATATACATATATTAATTCTACACATATATTTATGTAATAATTTTACATAATTAGGTATCCTAATTAATTACAATTAGCGGGACCTGCCTGACAACCCATGCCGAAAGTATAGGGAATTTAATTTGCTAGCACTATATTTAACCCTATAACTTTCCAAGACACCATAAAACCTGTACATGGGGGGTACTGTTTTACTCGGGAGACTTTGCTGAACACAAATATTAGTGTTTCAAAACAGTAAAATGTATTACAACGATGATATCGCCAGTAAAAGTGACGTTTTCTGCATTTTTCACGCACAAACAGCACTTACACGGACGATATTATTGCTGCAATACTTTTTACTGTTTTGAAATACAAATATTTGTGTTGAGCGAAGTCTCCCGAGTACAACAGTACCCCACATGTACAGGTTTTATGGTGTTTTCAAAAGTTACAGCGTCAAATATAAGGCTTGTGTTTCAGTTTTTTCACATAAAAATTCGCCAGATTGCTTACGTTGCCTTTGTGACCCTATGGTAGCCCAAGAATGAAAATTACCCCTATGATGGCATACCATTTGCAATAGTAGACAACCCAAGGTATTGCAAATGGGGTTTGTCCAGACTTTTTTAGTAGCCACTTAGTCACAAACACTGGCCAAAATTGGCGTTTTTTGCATTTTTCACACACAAACAAATACTAACGCTAACTTTGGCCAGTGTTTGTGACCAAATGGCTACTAAAAAAGACTGGACATACCCCATTTGCAATACCTTGGGTTGTCTACTATTGCAAATGGTATGCCATTATGGGTGTAAATTTAATTCCTGGGCTACTATACAGTCTCAAAGGCAACGTAACCAATCTGGCGAATTTCAATTTCAAATGTAACACGCTATATTTGTCCCTGTAACTTCCCAAAACACCATAAAACCTGTATATAGGGGGTACTGTTTTACACGTGAGACATCGCTGAATACAAATATGTGTATTGCATTGCAGTAAAAGCAAACAGTATTTTGACATCCACAGTTAAAATGTCACATAGAACTAAAAAAAAAAAAAAAAAATCTTTTTTTCTCCCATTTTTTTATATATTTTTTATATTAAATTATGTTCAATACCTAAATATTTAATGTTAAATGAAAGCCCTGTTTCCCCTGAATAAAATGATATATAATAAGGGGGGATGCATTTCATATGAAAGAGGTGAATTACGGTTGGACAGACATATAGCGCAAATGCCAGGTTTTGTTTACGTTTTGTTCTGTTCACAACTTGTACATTTGGCTGCGGTGTTAAGGGGTTAAATATAGTCTCCTCCTTTACTGTTTTGATTCCAAAGATTAGTACTGGGGGCTGCTGGCTGTGCACTATTAATGAGAAATATCTGCTCCCAGTGCTAGAGCTGACAGTGGGCAAAAGTATGTTTCTTGTTTGAGTTTGAGATTCTTGTACATTCTCTGTATTGGAACTGTTATAAATACAGCAATGTGAACTAAAAAACAAAACTGAAAAAACTATTTGCTAAATTTAGGCTATGATAGCCAAACTATGACTACATCCAATTCGGTTTTCAATTCACTGCAATTCTCTGTTTAATGAAAAAAACAAAACAAAAAAACAGTGACTTGTTGGAAATCAGGCAGAGAATTTTGGAGAAATGTTGCATTTTAGACTAAAATTTGCAATTCTCTGTTTAAATCCTGACAATTCATTGTTAGAGAATATCGCCATAACTGTGGTTTTTTTTTTCTTTCTACGAGTCAATTTGGAATTTTCATAGAAAAATAATAAAAGATAAATGAAAGGGATTTAAATTAATTCTTAATTCAGCTTTCTAGTCCCCAGAATCAATTGTTTCAACAAGCATCCTTATCGTATCACAGATCAGTAACATATAATACAGGTTGGGGAATAGGTGTTCATTCACATGTGGGGAGCGACAACATGAATGCACTTAATGCAAATTCAGAACTAAAAGATTGTCTTGGGGGAGGGAGAGATGGGGGATTGCAAAACAAATTGCAAGAAACTGCAACATTTTGAAAAAAATACCCTAGCTGTGACTATAGCTAAGTTGGAGTTTTTTTTTTATACAGTATTTACATTTTCCTATCCTATCAAGCTATTTTGGCCTGAGTTGTACTTTTCCATTTTCAATTCACTATCATTTAATGAATAAACCTCTAAATAATATTTTGACTCGGTAGAGGTATACGTTTCATCTTGAGGTCAGCTGTGTTAATTTTTTTTAGAAATCTTCTCTTCAGCCTAGAAAGTCCCATGGATAAATAGCACTGAGCTAAACTACAAAATTCTCGAGAGAAAAACAAAATAATATATCACATATGTGACGTAGAAATTGTAGAGATAAAGTTTGTCTTTAATTTATAGCTCACAGAAAAAAAATAAAAAAAAATGATTAGAGCTAGGGTCACCAGATCCACCACGTTTTCATGGACACATATCACATATAAATATTGATGGGCAGCACATGAAAGGGATGCCCTGCAGTATGTAGAATTCAGAAGAAGGTGTATGGTTAATTAATCAGGTAATGAAGAATCCTGCAGAATATGTATTATACATACTGCAGGGCAATCCGTTTCATGCATTTTCATAAATATGACAAAATGATGTGCCCCTGAAAACATGGTGGATCTGGTCCCCCCTATTAGAGCTAAAATAAGTAAATTATGCACACTTACATGACAGAGGGTGTGAAACTAAAACTACTGAATATGTTTTGTCAACAGCTTCTAGATAGATAGTCCTGTCAATCACATTAACGAGTGACCCTATCATGATGCTCATACATCAAAGAATGTTCCCATTAACACACTTAACACAACTCTTTATAAGAGCAATTAAATAATCATCTATGCAACTGCCTCAAACCTATGATCACCAACTAATATCTCTATTCAGCTGCACTTTCCAATAATTAAATGGTAATATATTGCTATCAAGAATGATACTGTCCCAAGAATAGACTTTGCTTGAACTTTTACAGTAGAACCTCGTATATCTTTATTCAGTTTTCCCTAGTAATAGCATTATAATATTATAACTTAATATTCAAGGTTATATATGTGTGTGTGAAAAATGTTAAATGAACACTCCAAATCGCTAAAAAAACACTTTACAGTTATACTGATCATCCACAACATTAAAATCACCAGCCAAATATTGTGTAGGTTCCCCTCATGCTGCCAAAATAACTCTCATGCATTGAGGCATGGACTCCACAAGACGTCTGAATGTGTACTGTGGTATCTGGCAACAAGACATAAGCAGCAGATGTTTTAATTCCTGCAAGTTGTGAGGTGGGACCTCCATGGATCGGATTTGTTGTTACAGCACATCCCATAGACAATCGGTTTGAGATCTGCGGAATTTGGAGGCCAAGGCAACACCTTTAACTTATTGTCATGTTCCTCACACCATTCCTGAACACTTTTCACAGCGTGCCAGTGTTCTGAAAGATGCCACTGCCAACAGAGTACACCATTGCTGTGAAGGGGTGTACGTGGTCTGCAGCAATCGCTTAGTATGTGGTACATATTAAAGTAACATCCACATGAATGCTAGGACCCAAGGTTTACCAGTAGAACACTGCCCAGAGCCTAACACTGTCTCTGCTGGCCTGCCTTCTTTCCAGGAAACCCTCCATTGCTCCATGGTCCAGTTCTGACGCTCACATCCCTATTGAAGGCCAGGAGTCATCATGGATACTCTGACTGGTCTGCAGCTATACAGCCCCATACACAGCAAACTGCGATGCACTGTATGTTCTGACATCTTTCTATCATAGCCAGCATTAAGGTTCTCATCAATTTGAGCTACAGTAGCTCTTCTGTATGAATAGATCAGAAGGACTAACCTTCACTCCCCACATGCCCATGATTCCAATTCATCAGTTGTCCTCCCATCACTTTTGGTAAGTTCCAACCACTGCATACCAGGAACATACTGCTTTGGATGCTCTGACCCAGTCATCTAGCCACCATTATTTGGCACATGTCAAAGTCACTCAGATCTTTTCCCTTGCCCATTTTTGCTGCTTCCAACATATGAAATTAAAGAACTTACTGTTCACTTGCTGCCTAAAATATCCAATCCACTTGATTGGCAATGGGGTGAAGATGTCCAATGTCCCAGGCAATACTTGGGCCCCCTCCTAGCATCATGGGCACTTTTGCAGACAGTGCACTCACCCAGAGACATTAATTCACAGATACACTCACCTTCATACATGCTAAAATTCTCACAAACAAACACAAACATGCATTGCAAACACAAATACGCACTTCCACACAAATAGATACACTCTCACACATATATACAAACAATACATTGCCAAACAAAGATACACCCTTCCACACACATATACACAGCATATACAAACAGATACACAGACACACATATACACAAACAAAGGCCTGTACTGGAAATCAGGCAAAGTTGGCAAATTCCCAGTGGGACACAATGGCCAATGGGCGCAATGCCTATGGTCCGAGGCTGACAGGGGAGATCAAGGAATCTCACCAACCTCCCATGCAAGGCAGCACTGGTCCTAAAAAAGAGAGCGCTGTCCCTTCAAGGTTCAATGGTACATTAGTTTGGGGGTCGTGAGCCTGGCAGCCTCTGGACAGAATGCAGGGCAGCCTCCGTCTTCTAGTGAGCTTCGATATTATCAGAGCATTGCAGTAGTAATCAACAGCAATGCTCTGAACCACCGGTGCTCACGCGAGAGAGACATAGTCTTTACCCTGCAAAGGTTCAGACCATAACTGGGCCACTTCACCAAGGAGTAGCATGCCCCCTCTTCCCTTCGCAAGGTAATTAGAGGGAGGGGGGAGTAAATGTTTATTTGTTAAATTCTGAAATTAATTATTTAAGCCCCTATAGAACCCTTTTTATACATACATTACACCACCTGCACTCACACACAAATACATTACACATACTCTATACCTCAGGTTCTCAACCACAAGCATGGGGTATGTTGAAAGCTGGGAGGCTGGCAGCGGGCAGCCAGCTGTGCGCTAAGGCAGAGTGGACTGCAGGTGCCAATGTGCCCAATTTTGCTCTATCCGTTGGAGGAAATGAATGGTCAACACACTAACATATACATTTTTTCCAGGGGGTGTTTGTCATTTGTGATAACAAAACATGCCCCCTTTCTGGCCCTGATCCTCCTAGTGAGCTGCTCTGCCTTTACCTGCCCGGGATGAATGTTTGTTCCAGTTCAGCCCTATACAAACAGATACACACTGCCACACAAATACACAGATACCTACTGCCACTGTCATACATTTACAAGGACTGGTGCACACCCACACATTCACCACCTCATTGCCTACCATTGTGCTAAAGGAGTGAGGCTTCACTGCGGTCCAGTGCTATAGTGCGCTGCTCCAGGCTGCAGAACAGAACATTCCTTTCACTCCCATACTGCCATCCTCACGCACTGGGAGAATGTGAGCTGACATAGAGGAGAGGACATGCAATGGGTCTCTTCCATCTTTGTGGGGGTCATCACAATTTTTTAAATGTTTTTATTGGTCATATAAGAAGCTGAGTATATATATTATATGCTCAGCAAGTATAACTGATAAATAATACATATAATAAAAGTATAATATTTTATTTTCACTTTTAGTGAGACGAGGAGAGCCGTACTACAAAGGTACATTTTACTGTAGTAGCTCACCTACTGAAACCTTGAAAATAGTCTTATTAGGCAGCATTTTCGTAAAAGGTTTTTTTTTTTATGCCGTTTAGTGAATCGCATTTCTATGGATTTCTTATGGAGTTTTTATTTTCTGAACAGCACACTTATTTATTGGCATTGTAGCAAAATTATGTCAGTTAGGTAAATATCAATTTTGGCATAATTTGGCTGCGGTTAAAAAATAAAAATGTCTATAGTTGAAATTCCGTATAAAATCAAAACTGATGTTTTTTTACTCATCCGTTTTCTCTACTTAAATTATAATAAGGTCACTATTTAACAAAGTAACAAGTAGTTGACCTAGAGTGAACTCACATAATTAAAGCTAATGATAATGACACTTATTAACCCCATAAATATTCTAACGGGTTGTGAAATTAGAAATTTACAGTACTTGTAAATGCATTTTCAAATTAATACATAGCGTAATTTAACTTGTTCAATGATGATTAATTGTCTATTGATAGCTCACAATACACTAACAATGTCTGTGAAACAAGTTACTAAATTGGCAATAAACCATCAATTCATGACAGTGAACATCTGAAAAGATTTCATAATGATAAAAGAAGAGAATGGTCTTATAATTAGCATGCCAATCAGTTGACAACCCAGAAAGGCTGTTTATTGTATTTTGTTTGATGATCTTTCTATGTTTATTCTTTTATATTTCTTAGACTGTTGAACATATTTTTTTCTATTTATAAGTATTTATTATACTGTTATAGTATATGTAATATAGCAATATTAAAGAGTTTACTGGAGACCAGTTAAAATGTTAACCAGTTAACATGTTAAAATGTAAGCATCTGTTGGCAAAATATGAATATTGGGCTGTCTTGTCCACTATTTTTGAGTAAGTAAAACTTAATCTTAAAAGACAGAGAATCGACTTCCATCTAAGAAATGTGCTAGCAGAATTGCTAACAAATGTGTAGATTTCTCTAAATCAGAGGTAAAAAAAACCAACACACAAAGCCTGTCACGGTTTTATAAAACCCAACACACAGTATATAAACGAATCAAAGGAATAGAAAAAAGTAACCACATATACTGTTCATTAGAGTAGCCAGGTAGAATGAGCGTAATAGGACAATAGAGAAGGAGGTTTAGAATACGCCAAAGTCAAAGGGACTCCAGAAATCAGGGATTTGAGAGGCAAATCCAGGTAGGGGATACAAGAAATTAAAATAGTCAGAGAAAGTGGAGTCAAATAACCAGAAACATGAACCAGTACTATAAACACGCTACTGGGACACTAAAGAACAGGGTACAGGAGGCTAAGAGATACACATATTTGCAAAAAGAAAAACTAATATACAAAGTATATAAGGAGAACTCTAAGTTGAGATAAAATACACCCAAAAGTGTATGTAGAAAAAATATATATACAACCTGAATAGGCTGAAAAAACAATCTAGGAGAGAAAATGTGACACAATAGTGTAATATATAAAGAAAATGGAAAGCATGAAGGGGGAGGAAACACACTCACAAAATGAGGGCGAAACACAGGCTCTTCTTCCTAAAAAGGGGTAACTTCAAATCAGGGTATCTTCCAAATAGGAAAAATCTTGAGGCACAAATCCAGGGTCTAATAACTAAAAACAAAGGAGACCACAAATAGCAATACTAGATATAAAGTATAATGAATAGGTCTATTATTATTATTATTATTATTATTATTATTATTATTGCTATTTATATAGCGCCAACAGATTCCGTAGCGCTTTACAATATCATAAGGGGGGGATTTGACTATAAATAGGATAATTACAAGAAAACTTACAGGAACGATAGTGTCACAGGTGGCGGTACGGAAACTGGGACCCCTGAGTGCCTGATTATAAGTGGGAGTCTTCAGCATGGAAATGGACTACCCTGGTGCAGGGTAACCACACGCCCTCTGGTGTTGAGCACCAGCGTTTGCGCGGCCACATACCAGGACCCTAATGCAGCTACAGCGGATCCCAGGAACCAGGAAATATGCAGACCTCCCAGGAACTGGATAGGGAGGCTCTGCAGCAGTAACCAGGAGCTTGGAAATAAGCAGACCCCCCAGGTGCTGAATAGGGAGGCTCTACAGCAGACATGTATCCAGTACTAGAAACAAGGCAAGACTAGAACAGGCACCAAACATGAAAACAAGACAGAACTAGTAGAATCCAGAACCAGAGAAAGATAGTAAGCTAAACCCAGAACATATACACAAGACATGAGGAAAACATGAACATAACATAGGCATGACTGGACAGGACTGTACATGGACTGGGTATAAAACTAAAACAAGACAACATAGGCAAAACAAGAGGAGAAATAACTAAGCACTATATATGGAAATCATGGGGATTTAGTCACACTATATGATCATACATTGCATAAGCCTGCCAACAACGCCAATGCACCCCATATCTGGCAGGTCCTACACTGCCTAATGTATGCTAAAACAACCAAAAGACATAAATAGCACTTACCTGCAAGAAAGGGCAGAAGCCTTGAGGAGTTGCCTGCAGGAACACTGAAACAGAGGGAATGATGGAAAACAAACAGGTGTGGCAACATAAAACAAACATTTAAATGAAACCTGGAGACTGGGAATCCCAGGGATGGATTATAGGAATGAACCCAGAAATCCCAGCATAAAGAAAAACAGACATAGAATAGAAGACCAAAAAACCAAGAAAACTAAACAAGAATTGTAAAAAGAGTACTGGATACCAGAAGCCAAAGCCAGACATCTCAGCAGAACATGGCACGATATGACATAAATCCCCTCTTAAGGAGCGACCTCTGGGCGCGACAAGCAGCTCTCAGGCAGAGACCAGAAAAGAAGTGAGGATCCAGCAACTAAGTCCTCAAGACTTACCGGAGGCAAGGATTCCCCGACACAGCAGGAAAGTAGTTTGCGGCTCACAATGCCATTCCAAACTACCTTACTTCCTTTGGAAAGGTCTCCTGCAAAGGAACCACCAGCCAGGACCGAGATCCACTCCAGAATAGGAGCACTGCCACGAAACAGGAACCAAGCATCACAAGAGAACACCTGAAGCGACCACCGTACAGCTTAGCAGATCGACCTCCTCCATGACAAAAATAAGGAAGCCATCTCCAGCAGACTGGTCCAGATACAGGATCCCTTGCAAGCAGAAGAACCAGGTATGACACGACAGACAGAACAGGAAAGAAGCAAAGTCCACTCCACGAACTCCAAGTGCCTATGGCCATCTGTCAGGAGTGGCGGTACGGAGACCAGGACCCCTGAGTGCCTGATGATAAGTGGGAGTCTCAGCGTGGAAGTGGACTATCAGGGCCTGGTGCAGGGCAACCACACGCCCCCTGGTGTTGAGCACCAGCATTTGTGCGGCCACATACCAGAACCCTGATGCAGCTTCAGCGGATTGCAGGAACTAGGAGCTTGAAGTAAGCAGACCTCCCAGGGGCTGAATAGGGAGGCTCTGCAGCAGGGATGTATCCAGTACTAGAACCAAGGCAAGACTAGAACAGGCACCAAACATGAAAACAAGACAGAACTAGTAGAACCCAGAACCAGAGAAAGATAGTAAGCTAAACCCAGAACATATACACAAGACATGAGGAAAACATGAACATAACATAGGCATGACTGGACAGGACTGGACATGGACTGGGTATACAACTAAAATAAGACAAGATAACATAGGCAAAACAAGAGGAGAAATAACTAAGCACTATATATGGAAATTATGGGGATTTAGTCACACAATATGATCATACATTGCATAAGCTTGCCAACAACGCCAATGTACCCCATATCTGGCAGGTCCTACACTGCCTATTGTATGCTAAAACAACCAAAATACATATATAGCACTTACCTGCAAGAAAGGGCAGAAGCCTTGAGGAGCTGCCTGCAGGAACTCTGAAACAGAGGGAATGATGGAAAACAAATGGGTGTGGCAACATAAAACAAACATTTAAATGAAACCTGGAGACTGGGAATCCCAGGGATGGATTATAGGAATGAACCCAGAAATCCCAGCATAAAGAAAAACAGACATAGAATAGAAGACCAAAAAACCAAGAAAACTAAACAAGAATTGTAAAAAGAGTACTGGATACCCGAAGCCAAAGCCAGACATCTCCGCAGAACATGGCACGATGTGACAGATAGGTTTAAGAGGACCCTGCTCAAACAAACTTACAGTCTGTAGGAGGTGGAGCGTAAAACACAGGAAACAGCAAATCAAATAAGATTGGAGTGAAGCAGAGCTGGAGGAGAGAGTAGAGTGCTGCCCTTTAGGAGAGAGCAAGAGACAAGCATGTGAGGTAGAGGTTACTGTGGGAGGCCATAAGCTTTCCTAAAGAGATGGGTTTTAAGGCACTTCTTAAATTATTGAAGATTCTAAGTTATAATGCTACAGACTCAATCGTGCGTCTAATTCAACGCCCATACGTATTTATAGTTTTGGATGTGTTTATGGTAAATAAGCCCCCAAAACATAAGGGGACATTCAATTAGACACAAGTTCGAGTCTATTATAATGTTGGTGCTCCAACACTGCTTGATAAAAAGAGGTGGGAAGCCAGCAGCCAGGGTTATGGACTCTGCCAGGACCAGATGTGGGTCCACGGGATCAGTACACCACATAATCAATGGACCGCCAGGGTAAGTGCCAATATGCTGACAGTGCCAACATAAAGAGTTGCAGACCTAGGAAGCAAGTCTGTACTTCCCAAACAGGGTTACGGAAAGGAGTGTCTTACAGCAAGTGTAACACCTATTGAAAAATATGATTAATGTTCTCAGCAGGAGACAGGGGTGATGGAATTAATTAAAATAATAAAAAAATGAGCTCTCAATAATATCAGAGAAAGAAATGCTTAATTATATAATTTGGATCAAGCCAGATGGTTAGAAAGCTGCAAACCTATATCTGTCATGGCAACTTCTCTTTTGAATTCACTTTTAAAATATTGTTTTTCTAAATATTAAAATAAAAAATATATATGGTATATAAAATATTACGGTATTTTTCATATATGAAATAATTTTAAAAGTGTATCACAAAAATATTCAATAATTTGATAAGCTTATCCAAAAATAAACTTAAGGAATACTATAGTCACCTAAATTACTTTAGCTAAATAAAGCAGTTTTTGTGTATAGATCATTCCCCTGCAATTTCACTGCTCAATTCACTGTCATTTAGGAGTTAAATCACTTTGTTTCTGTTTATGCAGCCCTAGCCACACACCCCCTGGCTATGATTGACAGAGCCTGCATGAAAAAAAAAAACTGGTTTCACTTTCAAACAGATGTAATTTACCTTAAATAATTGTATCTCAATCTCTAAATTGAACTTTAATCACATACAGGAGGCTCTTGCAGGGTCTAGCAAGCTATTTACATAGCAGGGGATAAGACAATCTTAAATAAACAGAACTTGCAATAAAGAAAGCCTAAATAGGGCTCTCTTTACAGGAAGTGTTTATGGAAGGCTGTGCAAGTCACATACAGGGAGGTGTGACTAGGGTTCATAAAAAAAGGGATTTAACTCCTAAATGGCAGAGGATTGAGCAGTGAGGCTGCAGGGGCATGTTCTATACACCAAAACTGCTTCATTAAGCTAAAGTTGTTCAGGTGACTATAGTGTCCCTTTAGCTAGATATATCTGTCCAGCTATTGGTATGTCTACACATCTGGTTTTTTTTTTTTTTTAACTGTCTAACATTCTATCAGTATACTTCTGTCTCTCCATCTGTCTGTCTAGCTATCTAAAATGATATCTGTCTAGTTATCCGTATGTCTGTCTATATACTGTCAGCTGTGACAATTCATGTGTATCTAGAGATATGTGATATTTATCTTTGTTATTTTATACCACACGGCATAATATAGTCAGAATAAAAGCAAATATTTGACCTGCCAAGCTCTGTTCTACATTTTCTTTCTCTGAATAATGATTGCATTTGCGCTATGTCCTCTAGATAAAATATCGGTAGGAATCACAGTTTCATTTCTTAGAAATATTTAAGCATTACATCTTAATATACTGTTGTTTAGTACAGTAAATTATCAAACATACTAATATATTAAATGTTTAGCAATGAGTTACTAAATTATTTTAGCTTTGTATCCATTTTTTCTTTAAAATTCGTAATTAATTTGTCATTTTTTTCTCACCCAGTTTATATAGTTTTCCTATGTCTTCCTGTCATTAGCTTCATTTTTTAGCAAACTGCTCAGATTTATTCTTCAAATTCATGTTTTCAGTGTTTAACATTTTCATTTTGCCTATGACCTTTTAAAAGTGCAGATTCTCTTTCTGTTACAATAACGATCTTAGAAGCTTTCATCTATCAGTAACTGTGTTCATGGCATAGAAATGTAAATCTTGTTTTAATTTATTTTTTATTTTTTTAGAAAGAAATACACTTATTCTAAAATTGTGCATTTTATAAATTCTTTATTTTTATTGTGCATAAGTGGACAAGTCGTCTTGCACCGTCACAATAACGAGTGCAAGCACATGCATATAACACAATGAAGCAGAATACACATGATATTAATCTTCATAAGTTATCATTTGCTTCGTTTCGCTGCTTCAGCACATTTTTATATTTAACATATTATAAAACAGAAATGATAAGCATTGCAGGTTTATGTGAGTGTACGTCATAGAAGTTTGGGCCATATATGCCTATGGGCCTGCTAACATAAGATGGAACAAGTGATGATCGTTTAACAATTAGAGAACAATATTGCAACATATTATTATGCATGAAAGACCAACAGGCATACAGGGCCACGACAGCTGCTGCATGCATTTTCACAACATGTTGACATAGTATGGCGTAGTAGATCAAACAGCACTTTTGCAATGAGAATACATAAAGAGATGACCTGTTCGAGAGCATTGGTAAATTAGGTTAAGTTCGTGTAGCTCGTCATGCCTATAGTTAGTGTGATTTCGTTTGAGGTTCGGTTTAGCTTCTCGCTAGAGGAAAAAGTGGTAGATAGGCTACGTGTAATGTGGGAGTTGTACATTTTACATATTGGCTTAGGTATTCGTTCGGTTCAGGGGTATTAACCAGCGTATGTGTCCGCTTCCCCCCGCTAGAGTGATCGTTTTGTAAAACTATGATGACAGCAAGTGTTTAACTAATATAGATAAGCTACGTCAGTATCAGCAGCACGTGGTAGCGTTTGTCGTGGGTGGCTAGGTCTATAGCCTCGTAAGTGTCGCTGTATAGTTAAAGATAAAGAAGAAAGAAGAAGAGGGGAGGGGAAGAGATAAAAAAGGGGGGGGAGGGGAGATATGTATACTTCGTATACCTAGTGTGTCACCACTCTCCAGACTAAATTGCCTAATGTGTATTATGTCCCTCAGCACAGGTTTGGTGCCACCGTGAGGTGCACCCCGGTAGCTTGAGCATACATTTACTTTACTTTACTACTTAAGGACATCGCGGCTACAAGTTATATATACCGTAAATACATGGGGCATGCAAGTTGGGACACACTTGTCGAAGGAGATAGACTGACATGTACATAAGGCTATTAATTACACAACTTAAAATCTGACAGTTATGACAGGGGCTCAATCCCTGTTCTACAACATAAATTAGGTTTGAGCTAAGTTGGCAATCTGTTTTTCAGACAAATGCTAGGTTATTCAGTGAAAGCAGGTTAATAACCTACTGTCGAAAGGTTACACTATAAAAAAAAATAAAAAAAGAGAAAAATATTTGTCGGATTAACACAGACTGAAAAATTAAAATAAAAGAAAAATGCTGTTGTAAGAAGTAGCGTTTGTGTGGCTATATTTTCAGTAGTATTATTACGGTCTGGTGCGATTTTCGCAGAGTTCGCATGGGTTGGAGTACGGCTTCAAGTGGTAGCCTTGGCGTATGGGTCCAAAGGCCTCCCCCGGGGATAAACTCTGGGGCATTCACGGCATTACCTCCAAGTGTGTTTGTGCGGTCCGTTGGGTGCGGTGTGATTGTGAGCCAGCCTGCGGGTAAGTTGAGTAGGCCCAGTGTCCCAACCGCTTCTTGCATGTCTCGTATAACGTGTTTGGAATCCCCTTTGTCGATGTGTATGGTGCGGCTGGGTCCCCAGCATTACCTGATTTGGTGGAGCCGAAGTAAGGCCGTGAATGCGTGCATGGATCTTCTCCATGCTAGTGTCCCGCCTGAAAGGTCTGCGAAAAAGGAGAGGGTCATCCCTTCGAAGTGGTAGGTGGCTTAGTTTCTTGTGGCTTCCAGCACCGCTCTCTTGTCTTTGGCGGACTGAAACTGGACTATTAAGTCCCTCTGGGCAGTCGGCGGGGCCTTCACTGGTTTTGGTGTGCGGAAAAGGCCCTCTAGGGCGATTGCTTTTGCCGCTTTAGGGGTCAGTAATTCGGTGAGGAGCCGTCTGACAAAGTGTGGAAGTTCTTCGTCGGGTATTGAGTCGGCAACTCCCCGGAGCTTTAAATTATTTCTGCGGTTCTTGTCTTCCTGTGCAGAGATTTGTTGCTCATGCTGCCAGGATTTTTGTTGTAGCGCCCGGACCGCCGCTTGGAGGTCTTCTAGCTGGGTGGTGTGGTCAGTGGAGGAGGCTTCCACCGCTCTTAGCCTCTCCATTATGACCTTAATGTCACCCCTTATGAGGGCCACGTCGGCCGCAATTTTCTCGTGGTGGGTCGCCATTAGTTCCCCGATCGCCTCAATGGTCACTGGAGTGGGGGTTTTCGTGTGAGTTGGCGGCTGTGTTGTCGCTGGGGCTGGCTTGGCCACCATGGAAGCACTCCCTTCCTCGTCTGATGAGCCATCCGTGAATTCGGAGCAGCCGCCGTGCAGGTATGCCATCTTGGCCTCCGCCGCCTCGTGTGCTTGCCACCACAGTTCCCTGATATCCCTGTTCTGGCGGGGGCTATCAGGTTTAGCTTTTTTATTTTTGCAACCCATCTGGTTCTTGCGGTTCTTAGGCGCTCTCCCGGCGAGTTTAAGTTGAGTGTGTGAGCCCTTGAGTCTCGGTTGTTTAGCTTTCTGGCCCGGAGGACTGCGGCCATGCGACCCACCCCATTATCACTGGTACTTTATAATGAAAACAAAACATGTGACTTTTCCAGTGATTGGTGGAAACTAATCATTGTCATGCTGAGTCCCTTGGACATTTCACCATTGCATATCCTAAAAAAAAATAGTTCTTCTTAAAATATACTATATTTGATTGACCACCAAAAAATATTATAAATTTAGGTACAAGATAGCTGAGGCCTGGCCTGAATCTGATATTTTTTTGCAA
This sequence comes from Pelobates fuscus, assembly GCF_036172605.1. Classification (NCBI taxonomy): domain Eukaryota; kingdom Metazoa; phylum Chordata; class Amphibia; order Anura; family Pelobatidae; genus Pelobates; species Pelobates fuscus. Next base: position 32,821,581 of record NC_086321.1, read on the forward strand.
CTTGTAACTTTCTTTTTCAAACAACTATAATTCCACAATAATTTGACAAGTTGAATATTGGTGAGTAGACCACTTTGCAGAAAACAAAACAAAAAAAAAAACAGGGTGCAAGAGAATACTGGTAACAGACAACAGTTCAAGTAGCTTGATCTTCGGTGGGTGCTTGCACAGATCTCAAGCCAGTTTTAGCATATCAGACTGATCCACGATTGTCCATTCTCAGTATTCTCTTGCACCCTGTTTTTTGCTCTCACAAAATTTGAAGGGTAATCCAGACATGGACCCCTTGTTCACAGTGCTTAGAGGGTATTGGCTATATCTCACTGACCAGGCCAAACAAGTGTGAAATGATTGTCTGGAGTTGCTGTATCTCTCATGCATAGAGAGCCCACCTGCATTTTTGATTTGGACCACCCTTTTGGGTGGGATCCGTCTGATATGCAAATGGCCTAGGTTCTCTTTGTACTGGCACAAGATGAGCTAAAACCAGCTTGAGATCTGAGCGGAGATCCACCGAAGGCCAGGCTACTTGAGCTATTGTCCATTCTCAGTATTTTCTTACATGCTGTTTGTTTGTTTGGCCCACTTTGTAGAGACACTGATTAAATTGACTACATGTCATATAGGTCACCCATAATTCTTTCAGCGTTGTTGCATTAAAATAATACAATTAATTTTTTCCAATATTAATATTGTTATTTTTTTATCATTAGCAATTATAATTATTCTTTGTAGTTGTTGTTTGAGGTCTATTCTGCACTTGTCTATACCCCCTAATCCAAACTGTATACCACTACAGAATATTGGGATGGTACTTTATTCTGAATAAAAAAATCAGCTTAGGTTTGCTTAATTTCCAGCCTTTGACCTAAGCATTACAGAAATGTATTGCCCATTCTATCACAAATCACGTAAAACTTTTTCTATTTTGTTTGACGTATTGATAACTGCGAATATATTCTGTTAACACTGTTATTAAGTGATTATTAAAAACAAAACTTTGGCAAAGTTTCAAAAAAAAAAAATTAAATAAGAAAGAAGTAAAAGTTACAGGGAACCATGAACAGACTTTCCTTGAAGATTTTTTTTCCCCCTGTTAATTGGTGCAATTACTGACATTTTATATTTGCTTAAAGAACGTCTTGGGTACCGCTTGTTTTCTAAATGTTCTACAATCAGATTTTCTGAATCAATTTCCTTCTTTGCCACTTTCTTTCCTTGTGCAGAAGGTGGTCTTTTTATTCAGCTGTTACTTCAGCGGTGTCTACAATTAAATAGCAGAACACTAGTATGAACTGTCATTACTGTAAATTGCAGTAACTGCTGGTAATTAAAGTTCTATACTAAAAGCAAGCTCGTTTAAGTGACCTTTGGCGATTATTACAAGTAATATAAATGTATATACGTGGATCAAGTATGTTGAGATTTTGGCATATTTTGAAAGATTTAACTATCTTAGTGATTTAACTAGAAAGATTAGTTAAGGCTATTAAAGGAAAAGTGTGCTTTTTATATGTGACAAAATCTAACTAATGTAAGTAGTCAAATAAAAAAATACCACTCCTGCCCCAACAATTTTATAGTACCACAGCAAACAATGATTGATATCTATTGTTTCTATATATTTTTCTCCTAAATGAAAGTCCTCCAAAGTATTTGCATTTCCTCAAAAAAAGTAATTGCATATGTGATATTTTTTAGTTCCAACTAAGTAGATGGCCAAGTTAATGTTGCTATCTCTTAAATCCTGTTTTGTCATGTAAGCAATAAAGCTAAACTATAAACAATACAAATACTACTTTACTGTTTGTATAGTCAGAATTTAAATAAATACACAATCTGGTTAGAAGTACAAATTACCTAAAGAAAATGTCGCAACTATTGAAGAGATTTATGTGATGTAATGATTTGAGTTTAGATTTCTTAGGATTAAGGGATGGATGCAGGCATCACATAAAATACTCAATGATTTCCGGCTCGCGATTGTGGAATGCATGGACACGCATCTTCAGAGCGAGGCATGGAACGCAAACCAGGAAACCAACGAACACAGGTGAATTGGATTACAGGGCAGGTTCCGGGAAGGGCATTTGTGTTGATGGCTTTGATCTTGTTCTTGCCAATGAGCTGGGACTGCATGACCTGTCTGACTCTTTGGAGGTAATTGGATAATGCTACCCTCCTTGCCTCTTCCTCGTGGTTGCCATGCATTTGTGGTACCTCCAGGTAGTTGTAGCTGATCTCTACATCTTCCATTTGGCCTTCTGGAACTTCAACTCCTTCTGTCCTGATCATCTTCCCTCTTTTTGCTATCATCCACCCGCACTTCTCTAGTCCGAACGATATTCCGATGTCCTTGCTGTATATCCTAGTTAGGTGGATCAGTGAGTCAATGTCTCACTCATTCTTGGCATACAGCTTGATGTCGTCCATGTAGAGTAGGTGGCTGATGGTGGCTCCACTCTTGAACCTGTAACTGTATCCACTCTTCTTGATGATCTGACTAAGGGGATTGAGGCCTATGCAGAACAGCATTGGGGATCATGCATCACCTTGGCCAAGCATTCCAGTATCTATGTGCATGGCATTGTGTCATACGCTTTCTTTGAGTCAATCTAGGCTGTGCACAGATTGGTCTGTCTGGTCTTAGAATCCCTTGTGACTGCTTGATCTACCAGTAGTTGGTGTTTTGATCATCTGGTGTTGTTTCCAATCCCCTTCTGAGTATTGCTCATATATTGACTCATAGGCCCTTGGAACTTGGAGGCTACGATGCCTGACAGGAGTTTCCATGTTGTGGGGAAGCAGGTTATTGGTCAGTAGTTGTATGATGTTTTTCCCTTGTGAGGGTCCTTCATGACCAGTATTGTTCTGCCAGCTACTAGCAACAGGCTCCCACCCTGACTGGTTATATATGATATATATATATATATATATATTTATATATATATATATATATATATATATATATATATCTCAAACAAGATCGTCACACTCATTCATTCACTAAATTGCAATTTCAAGTCTCAGCCCACAGCCCCTTCAAAACTTACGGAACACATAATGGCCCACACGCCAGCCTTGTCCAATCTTCTTCTTTGCTATCCCACTTATGGAGACACCAGAAACTGGACACCAGCAAATGCAGTGCAAGCATTCACTTGCATTGTGCTAAATAAAAATAGGGCATTTCACCCATCTTGGGGTGGTAGAAATCTTGGGTGAGTACCCACATTTTTTTGTTTCCACAGGACTTGACCCCTGATGGCACTGTTGGTTATTTGGGAGGATGACATGGCAGTTCCCTTCTCTGTGTGGTACCATGTGCTTTAAGACTACTAACACACCCTGTTTGCTGACATGGGATATTCATCATGGCATGATGTATCTCATGTCTAAACAAAAGGCATCTCCTGTGTCACGTGGAGGATGTTTTGTCTGTCCCAGAAGAAATATCTTCCATGTCTGATGGTAAATACCTTGAAAACCCCAGCTGAAGCATAATTTCTGCCCATGGGAAATTTGTTTTGCGTATCCTGAATAGTTTTTCCAGTTTCCATTAAAAGGTGTCTTGCCTGAAATAAGGAAGGCGCAGTGGCAGAACCCCAGCCAATGCTGGTGTTGTGGCTACACCAGGGCCAGTACGCTGATGGGTCCCATTGAGTGGCCTTTGCACTTAGGGTCACGAGATGGGCATTTATCTTCAGAGGCTCAAAAAAATGATTGCACCATTGCCCTCTCTAAACTAGTTCTGCCACAGCATAATGCTCTCTGCCCTCATGCAGTGCAGGGTATTAACGCCCAGTAACTGCATAGACCATCAAGCAATAAAGGCGCCAGCAGGAGTTAAATCCCTGCTGGTAACATGGAACCCCATGTATCTTTTGACTGACAGATGATCTGTGTGCAGTGCTTATATCTAGCAAGGCACATAGCCCTTTAAATACTGTGATTGAGCAATCTCGCTTATCAGTGGTATTTCGAAGTGTGCCCCCCATCTGCAGCCTTCAGAAATCAGGGGCATGTTAATATTAAATCTGCCTACAAAAGATTTAGTGTCCCTTCAGCCTGGCACTGTCCCACCTACTATGAAGGATGCCCTTAGAGCCTCAAAAAAACCTGGGGTGGTTTCCAGGCATTCTCCTTAGCCCAGTGATTGATGTGAGCTAGGAAATCACTCTGCACTCAGTAATGACATCAACCGAAGGATTCTACTCTCAGAAGTGGGATTAGAGGTTAGAATTAGGACTTGGATTATAGGTAGTATTATAATTAGGATCAGGGCTTAGATTATAGTTTGGATTATAGGTAGGATTAGGGATTAGATCAGATTAGGATTAGATGTTTGATTAGGTATTAAATTATAATTTAAATTAAGGGTTGTATTATACTTTGGATTATAATTAGAATATGGGTAAAATTAAGGATTGGATTAGGGTTTGGATTAGGTGTTTGATTAAGTGTTGGATTAGGGACAATATTAGGGATAAGATCAGGGTCAGGATTAGAGGCAGGATTAGGGGAAAGGGTATACATGTGGGGTATCATTGTACTCGAGATCAGCGGCAGAATAAAAATTTGGGGTGTTTGTAATAGTGGTACATGCATATTTAGTGAATTTCCCCAAAATGAAAAGTGTGTGGGTAAAAAACACGCACAAGAAATAACTAATTTGACCCCGCCGCCCCCATCACCTTGTGAGATTAGTCAAACAGTCAAACAGTGTTCCATATGTAGTTAAGTTGTGCCAAAATACAGGATTTGGGGAATTATTCCTGCCAGTAAATATGATCCGTGTGGACTTTGATCCCTGTATTGCTCTACTGGGTAGCAGGAACAAAGAGCTTGCCAAAACTAGTGAAATATTAAATATTAATATTGCAATGGCAAGATGTTGTGTAGTCCAGGTATGAAAGGAAGGGATGACCCTCAATGCCAATCGCTGAATCATTGTCACAGCTCGGATATCAATTAAATCTATTAAATGGGCTCTATAATTTTACTGGAATTAAGAACAAAAATACAGGTTTGGAATGGACCTATGGTTATGGTCAGAGACGTTTTAGCCGCGAAGCAAACAAGGCATTTGCCTTGGGCGGCATTTTCCAGGGGGCAGCAAGACAGCTCAGAGGAAGTGCTCCCTCGCCAGCCACCCAGCAGCCCAGCAGCCACTGGACCATCAGGGAGAAAGAGAACCCCCCCCCCCCCCCGCCAGCATTCCCAAAGGTAAGGACGCTGGGGGGAGGTTAAATGAAAAAAAAATGTGTTAGTGTGTGTGTCTCTGACTGTGTGTGTGTTTGCCTGTTAGTGTGAGTGTGTGTGTCTGTTAGTGAGTGTGTGTGTGTATCTGCTAGTGAGTGAGTGTGTCTGCTAGTGTGTGTGTGTCTGTTAATGAGTGTGTGTCTGTTAGTGTGTGTATGTTAGTATTTGTGTCTGTTAATGTGTGTTTCTGTTAGTGTGTGTGTGTGTCTGACTGTGTGTGTCTCTGAATGTGTGTGTGTTTGCCTGTTAGTGTGAGTGTCTGCTAGTGAGTGAGTGTGTCTGTTAGTGTGTGTGTGTCTGTTAGTGTGTGTGTCTGTTAGTGTGTGTGTCTGTTAGTGTGTGTGTGTCTGTTAGTGTGTGTGTCTGTTAGTGTGTGTGTCTGTTAGTGTGTGTCAGTGTGTGTGTGTTTGCCTGTTAGTGTGAGTGTGTGTGTCTGTTAGTGAGTGTGTGTCTGTCAGCCCTGGCACCCCACCATTGTACGTAGTCAAATTTTTTAGAATGGTTTGGCTTATTTATTTGGGTCTATTGGGCAGGGCTTCCCATCTCCACTACAGCTCAGTGAGAGCCAGAAGCTCTCTGCATTAGCTAAGCACAGTAGCGCAGGGTTTAGCTCATTGGCTGAGTGTGATCAGCCGATGCTTTCAGCCAATGAGCTAGCCCTGCACGGCACTAATATGAACTCCTAATAGAAAACTTGTAGCATTATAGCTGTTGCTTTTCTATGAGAAGCATTAGCTGAGTTATGAATTCACTTTTGAAGGTGATAAGTAGGTAGTGTCAGTCTGACAATCACTAGATGTGTATTATTGGGCAAATGTAAGGATTGCTGTTTTTCAGAAACAGTTCATTTTTTCAGGGACTGTATCTGTATACCAAAACCACTACATGAAATGTAGCATTTTTGATGTTTGTAATGGATATCATGTCAGTATTTGTGCTGTTTTCCATGTTGCACTGATGCTTTTTACTAGCCACAAAAATATATATGTATATTTTTTACTTTTTTTAAAATGGCTACTATAGCTCCCATTTGTTATTTTATTCTTGAATCAATGCATCTCTATGAGGAAAGTTCATTGCCTCCATGCAGAGGGTGGAGACATTACATGTCTGAGTTGTGGCCACTAGAGGTGTCCCTAAGCTGTAATGTAAACACTGTATTTTCTCTCAAAAGACAGTGTTAATTGCAAAAATATAAAACCAAGCAGCACATTCACCATATAAAACAGTGCATAAACGTAAGGGATAAGTACCCAATTAGAATGAAGTTGAAAACATAAGGATTCCTCAAAACTCCTCAATATACAATAACATAAACAAGATGTATCTACAAAATATAAACATATAGGGAAAGAGCAAAAAGCCTGAAGGGAATTGTTATATTCACCAGAAATACAATAAGCTGTAGTTGTTCTGGTTACTATAGTGCCCCTTAGCGCTGAAAATATTTTGGTTTGCAGCTGCTCAGATGTCCCAAATGCTGAATAGATTCAAGATCAATTTTCTAAGTTTGAAAAAACCTGAAATGGGCAGCTCACTAATATGGCCCTAAATCTTCACAAAAACTTAGCAGATATGTAAATATGGGAAATATAGCCACACACAATAATTTTTTTTTATCTACATAAGTTCATATCAGGTTTCAGCAATACTCATCAAAAAAGCAAAAACACAAACACTGCAAACTTCGAGAGAAATTATTATTTTTTTTAAATGGTCCCATGATATGGCATAAAACATGGGATGTCTATGCAAAGATGTTGCATTTATGGAGTCATTGGAAATAGACAGCCTCTAAAATACTCCAAAATGTTACATAGATCCAGAACACATTCTCTTTATTTGTAGATACCTGAACTAGACTGGTCTCGATTATGGTCCAATAACTTTATAAAAACATATATACATGGAATATTTCTGTATAAAGTCTGATGCAGCTGAGCATATTTTAGAATATTTTTATTGCAGTAACATATATCAGGCTTTACACAATACAAAGTTAAATAGCAATGTCTACGCAGGGTTCTCAAATGTCCAAGTTTCAGTTCTGATTCTAGGGTCCTGCCCTTCCATCCCGGTTTAGCTCTCTAGTGTCCTGCATCCAGGGACACGAGGGACCTATCCTCAGACAACACAACGCAAGTGGATCATTAGACATTCTCATACTGTTCGGTGGGCAATAGGACCATGCAGACGCCCCCACCCTTTGCCTTGTGGCTGATGAAGATGCAAGTGGAATTGCATCAATAGCAGTGAAAACGTTTGCAATGCTAGCCTGTATGCTAGCACTTTATTGATTGATGCTAATGAAAATGTTGATGTTGCCTGTACAGATGATGTTGATGGAGGTGGTACTGGTGAGATGATGGTAATGGTGAAGGTGATAGTAATTTTGAGAGTGTGTGAGCTACTTGTGCTAGTAGTAGCAGGTGGAGCTAATGTCACAACTGTCTACGTTGAATGGGGTGATTCTAAAACAGACATAGATGGGCTTGGAAATGGTGAAGAGGATGCAATAGGCAAGTGCAGACGAGCTGGTGGAGAAAATATTGGACTGCTGCCTTTCCTCTCCACACTCTCCTCATCTAATTAACTCCTTGGCCAGAGGTAACAGTTCTCAATCTGCGGTAGGTGGGAAAACAGAATTCTCATCATCGACACCAACAACAGACATTTGGCATACTGCTCTAGTACGTTGTGCTAAGTCCTTACTAAAGAGTGGCTCTGGTGACTCCCACAAAGTAGGCTCTGCTGCACTCTGCCTCTGCTTGGAGGGGGAGCACAAAGATGGTATAACGCTCAAACTAGCTCTGATAGAAGAAGCCGCAGTACAGTGGAAGTGGCAGCAAAAGTAGCATCTGCCTACCGAGTATTTGTGATGTAAGGTATTGTGATTTATAACCATCATGGTCTCAAACATTTCTTATATTGAAACACTTCTCATATACATTAGTAGTGTGTGAAGTGTAACAGGCAATACTTTATCTCAACCATGTTTTATTCTAGGTCCTAATCCACAAATGAACTGGAGGAGATTTATCAAAGTATTCTGTTCTATAAGGGTGTCAAACGTAGTGACCGTGGGTCAGTCACCATGGAAATCAATGGAACCAACAGCCAAATTATGTTGGTGGTGACTACTCCCTTTTAGATCTTTGTGCCACTTTCTAAAATAGAACACTGATAAATCTCTTGCACTGTTCTTTTTTAGTTGTTTTATTTTGTTAAATTTTATGAAACCCATTTCATATGTGTACATTTAAACAATAATGTATTATAAAATAAACAATATCTGTTTATAACTTTTAAGCTTTTAATTCAAAGCATGTTTTTAATAAAAGTTTAAGGCTTTCGTAAAAACATTCAACCCCCCAAACCACCGTTTAGCTGATAAAAGAATGCAATTAGTTGTATGTCATAAAAATAATGCTTTCAGAATGCTATAAACACAATTTTAATACAATGTACAAATTTGAGTATTTGGAACAAGTAATCATCAAGTATAAAAAATAATTTGAGGTTCATTTAAGAGTGCCTTAAGAGCTAGAGGTCTTGGGCTGTATTTTCCGCTACGAACACTTGCTCGACTTTGTAGTCACATGATTTACGCGTTGATACATGCTTTTGTTTCCAGAAATAGAATCAATAGAGAACAGACAAACCCACAGCTGCGAGTTTTTACTATCTTGTGGTTTCTGTCAAAGTTCCATGCTTCACAGGTCTTGCAGATAATGAAGACAAAAAAATTTGTTTCCTGTATATCTGTATTCCCAAATGATTAGCTCCTCTTACCAGAAGGATACAGAGTTAAAAAAAAATAACTGTACAAAAAATTGTTTACTGTGTAAGTAAAGTGAAAAATACATTATTTGTTCTACAAATATGCTGCCTAAAGGATTTAACCCTTGACCCTTTAAAGCGTTCCAATATATTTATTTTTAAATGATAGCATGAGTTTAAAGTGTATGAACAGAAAATCAATATACTTTAAAAAAAAAACAAAAAAAAAACATGCCATCCCCAAATACAGCAATTTAAGTTCAGACAGCTTAAACTGGTCAAATGTTTTATTGGGGCATTACATTTTTATTAGTTCTATTTATTTTTAACAATATTTTCTTTGAAAAAATACTAGCAGTATATGGTTTTTTTTTTGTTCCAAATGATTTATACTTCACTGCGTTTTTCCCATACAACCATCCTAATATTATCTTTATTTTTTGAGTGCATTTAAAGAAAATCTGGCTAAAGGATAAGTTAACAAGTAAATTAGCATTTGATGATTATATTTTATTACCGCTCTATTTTTAAGTCATTGACAAAATGTAATAAAAAATATATAAAAACATGAAAAAGGTAATTCAGCACTCCTCTTTGAAATGTTTAATAATCCATTACTGGTGTCACCTTCTTCAGCAACGTTTCAGCTCTAACTTAATCATAGTCCTACCTCGGCTTGTCAAAGGCTCTGGCAGAGTTGAACGGTTGCTGAAGGAGATGACAATAAAGTACAGGAATCCTCAATAATTGATGTCATAACATAATGTATAGGGAAATGACTTAATTCAAAATAATAATAATTAAAAACAATCTGAAGGATATAATGGGGATTTGAGACAAGAGGTAGCAGGGGAATTTGGAAGTGGTAACGAAAAGGTAGCAGGGGAATTTGCAAGTGGTGAATAAGAGGTAGCAGGGGAATTTGGAAGTGGTGACTTGTGATGTCCCGAACGGTTCGCTGGCGAATAGATCCTGGTGAACATAGCATGTTCACGTTCGCCACCGCGGACGAACACATGCGATGTTCGGTCCGCCCCCTATTCTTTATCATTGAGTAAACTTTGACCCTGTACCTTACAGTCAGCAGACACATTCCAGCCAATCAGCAGCACACCCTCCCTAGCAGACCCTCCCACCTACTGGACAGCATCCATTTTAGATTCTAGAGAAATACCAAAGCTTGAGGTATTTGGAGAGGAGAATGAAGGTCCAACTACCAAATCACACTCGGCTGAGGGTGTGCCCACATATGGGGTACTAGCTCCCCTGGTTAGCAAGGTAGAAAAAATAATAAAATGGGGGAGGACCTACTGTCCTCCCCCCACCCCCACCCCTGCGCGTTGGTTGGGGGCCATAAAAATAATGAGGGGGGACCTACTCTCCTCCCCCCTGGCCCCCACCCCTTAGCGGTGGGTGGGGGCCCTAAAAAACAAATAAGGGGGGGGACCTACTGTCCCCTTCCCAGCCCCTACCCCTGAGTGGTGGGTGGGGGCCCTAAATAAAAATTCCCCCCCAATCAAAGGTGACTAGGGGTCCCCAAGCCCCTAGTCACCCACCTCCCCACCCCCAAAAAAGTTACCCCCTACCTACCCCCTCACCCTAAAAAATAGTGAAGGGGGAATAAAATAACTAACCTGTAAAGAAAAAATCAGCTTACCATTTGACGTCTTCTTTTTTCTAAAATCTTCTTTTTTCTAAAATCTTCTTTTTTCAGCCCCAAAAAAGGCCAAATAAAAAGCCATAAAAAAAACGACTCAATTTAAAAAAAAAAAAAGAACGCAAAAAAAATAATCCATCTTCACCCATGGAGGGCTCCGCGCAGACTGAGCTCTGCAGGGCGGGGGAAGGCTTATAAAGCCTTGCCACGCCCTGCAATAAGGCTAAGAACACTCTGATTGGCTGGTTTAAGCCAATCAGAGTGCTCTTTGTCATTTTACACAGCATGGGAAAGTTCTTTGGAATTTTACACTCTGATTGGTTAGATTCCAAGCCCACCAATCAGAGTTCTCTTTGTCATATTACACAGCGTGGGAAATTTCCAAAGAACTTTCCCACGCTGTGTAAAATGACACAGAACACTCTGATTGGTTAGATTCAAAGCCCACCAATCAGAGTTCTCTTTGTCATTTTACACAGCATGGGAAAGTTCTTTGGAATTTTCCCACGCTGTGTAAAATGACACCGAGCACTCTGATTGGTTAGATTCCAAGCCCACCAATCAGAGTGCTCTTTTTCATTTTACACAGCGTGGGAAAGTTCTTTGGAAATTTCCCACGCTGTGTAATATGACAAAGAGAACTCTGATTGGTGGGCTTGGAATCTAACCAATCAGAGTGTAAAATTCCAAAGAACTTTCCCACGCTGTGTAAAATGACACAGAGCACTCTGATTGGTTAGATTCCAAGCCCACCAATCAGAGTGGTAGGGGGTAACTTTTTTGGGGGTGGGGGGGTGACTAGGGGCTTGGGGACCCCTAGTCACCTTTGATTGGGGGAGGGGGGGTTATTTAGGGCCCCCACCCACCACTAAGGGATGGGGGCTGGGGGGGAGGACAGTAGGTCCCCCCCTCATTATTTTTATGGCCGCCACCCACCGCGCAGGGGTGGGGGCCAGGGGGGAGGACAGTAGGTCCCCCCTCATTATTTTTATGGCCCCCACCCACCGTGCAGGGGTGGGGGCCGGGGGGAGGACAGTAGGTCCCCCCCTCATGGGGGCGGGGGGAGGACAGTAGGTCCTCCCCCCATTGTGATTTATGGCCCCCACCCACCGCGCAGGGGTGGGGGCCGGGGGGAGGACAGTAGGTCCCCCCCTCATTATTTTTATGGCCCCCACCTACCACGCAGGGGTGGGGGCAGGGGGAGGACAGTAGGTCCTCCCCATTGTGATTTATGGCCCCCACCCACTGCGCAGGGGTGGGAGGTGGGGGGGAGGACAGTAGGTCCCCCCTCATTATTTTTACGGTCCCCATCCACCGCGCAGGGGTGGGGGCGGGGGAAGGACAGTAGGTCCCCCCCCCAGTGTGTATCAGGGTCCCTGAGGACAGGTGTCAATCCATATCTGCCAAGTGACCCTATGTAGGGGGAACAGTCCCTATTCTACTCTGTGTCAGTGTGTATCAGGGATCCTTAGGATAGGTGTCAATCCATATCTGCCAAGTGACCCTATGTAGGGGGAACAGTCCCTATTCTGCTCTGTGTCAGTGTGTATCAGGGATCCTTAGGATAGGTGTCAATCCATATCTGCCAAGTGACCCTATGTAGGGGGAACAGTCCCTATTCTGCTCTGTGTCAGTGTGTATCAGGGATCCTTATGATAGGTGTCAATCCATATCTGCCAAGTGACCCTATGTAGGGGAACAGTCCCTATTCTGCTCTGTGTCAGTATTTATCAGGGATCCTTAGGATAGGTGTCAATCCATATCTGCCAAGTGACCCTATGTAGGGGGAACAGTCCCTATTCTGCTCTGTGTCAGTGTGTATTAGGGATCCTTAGGATAGGTGTCAATCCATATCTGCCAAGTGACCCTATGTAGGGGGAACAGTCCCTATTCTGCTCTGTGTCAGTGTGTATCAGGGATCCTTAGGATAGGTGTCAATCCATATCTGCCAAGTGACCCTATGTAGGGGGAACAGTCCCTATTCTGCTCTGTGTCAGTGTGTATCAAGGATCCTTAGGATAGGTGTCAACCCATATCTGCCAAGTGACCCTATGTAGGGGGAACAGTCCCTATTCTGCTCTGTGTCAGTGTGTATCAGGGGTTTTGAGGATAGGTGTCAATCCATATCTGCCAAGTGACCCTATGTAGGGGGAACAGTCCCTATTCTGCTCTGTCAATTCATATGTCAAGGTGTCAATATGTCATATGTCAGGTGTCAATCCATATCCATTGTGATTTAGGAATGTTAGGTGATTTATGCCCTTTATGGATTAAAACCAGACTCTGCATCAACTGTGTAATTTTCCATGGGAGTTTTGCCATGGATCCCCCTCCGGCATGCCACAGTCCAGGTGTTACTCCCCTTGAAACAACTTTTCCATCACTATTGTGCCCAGAAAGAGTCCCTGTGGGTTTTAAAATTCGCCTGCCCATTGAAGTCAATGGCGGTTCGCCCGGTTCGCCAGTTCGCGAACGTTTGCGGAAGTTGGCGTCCGCCGTTCGCGAACCGAAAATTTTGTGTTTGCGACATCACTAGTGGTGACTAAGAGGTAGCAGGGGAATTTGCAAGTGGTGACTAAGAGGTACCAGGGGAACTTGGAAGTGGTGACTAAAAGAAGTTCACAGAGAGTTGCAGCTATGGGTAAAATATAAAAGGGAATGAGGAGGTAATTGAGCAAGACTCTCAAACAGCTGGAGGAGCATGCTATATATTCAGTAGAGACCTGGGTGGGTGGGAGAGGGGAAGGGATGGTAGTGCTGAGAAAAAGTGGAGAGCTTCAGTATTGTTGTTTCAGGGTTTGAGAGGTGAGGCCTAGGGGTTGCTGTAAGTTTCTGCATGTAAACCATACTTTAACCCCTTAAGGACCAAACTTCTGGAATAAAAGGGAATCATGACATGTCACACATATCATGTGTCCTTAAGGGGTTAAAGGAACACTATTGTATTAGGAATACAAAGCTGTATTCCTACCACCATAGCATCGCTCTGCCTTCTTTCAATGCAATGCAATATAAATTTAAATTGTTTTAATTAAACAAGCTAGGAGCGGTGATAAAATCATTTATTTTTATTTTTATATATATACTAAACATCTGCACAGAATATGGACTGGACATGCCAAATGGGAGGTACCACAAATTGAGAATCACAGGACTAAGATCCTATGGGATTAAGAAAGACAAGCAAGTACTGGTTAACCAACCTAACATTATGGAGTTAGACGAGGAGTTGCAATGGTGGTGGATGTGGCAATATCCAGTCATAATAACATCACAAAGAAAGAACATGAGAAGGTAAAGGAAAGACAGAGGAGCTAGAAAGGTTGTGGAAAGTGTTTTCCCAGTTGTGATAGGTGCACTCGGGACTGTGCTGCTCAATTCAGTAGAGTGACTTCAGCAGATATCAGGTGGGACATGTGAGATCGCTGTCCAGAAGAGTTAAGTTCTAGGAAAAGCTAATATGCTGCACAGAACCCTCAGACTTCCAGGCTTCTGGTAGAGGTCCACAAGATAGAGGAGTACACAAAATAACACCTGAAGAAGTTAAGATTTTTTTTTTTGTTAACATATTTATATTTTAGATTAAACTAGATAATTGGAAACAAGGAACTAAAAGTGCCACAGTTTCTTTTCTAACTCTCATTTATGTTTGCTTGTTAGTTTTATATTTTTAATAAGCAAATTAAAAAGTTAAAGATCGTGATATAGTGTTGTAATCAGGAAAGTAAAATAAAATTATTTGGTAATTTGAGATACTGCAATTATAAATGGAAATAGCAGGAGGGATCATAGAGGGGTGAAGTGGCAGGCTTGAGAAAAAGAGAACAACAGTGTTTATTGATACTCTTGTGCTGTATATAAATCAGCTCGATAAAACAAGTCATTTGCTAATATGGTAAATTAAGCCTTATTATATCACCACAGGAAGCAACATCCTGAAGATCTCACAGAACAATACAGCAACGGACAAAGGCACCATTATAACAGCTTTGTGTTTAGTCTTTAGCAAACACACACATACATATATCATATTATATTACACGTACACTGTATACAATTTGCAAACAAGTTCATGCATAGAAAAAGCAAAACTTAAAGAACATATAACTGTGAGCCACATATGACTGGAACATAATTCTACCACAAAACCATAATGTTGAATAGTTTGTGAATGTATTCCAAACATCAACAATTTTTTTCCCAGCACACAGTCTACTTATTTTTTTTTTTTTAAGGAATACTTCAATGTGTGTGTATACTCCCAAAGAAAATAGATATTCCTCCACGGAAAATATGCATATAATTATTTTTGCATGTTTTTTCTTCGAGATATGTAAAATCTTAGCTTGCAATAGCTGCAGATCTAGTATCTGCAGGTGCTGCAAGCCGTCCCCTTCTCCCCCGGCACAGATAAGAGTCCATTCAGAACATTCTCATTGAGAAGTCTTGCTGACCAGCAATGCGTGTGCACAGCTATTCAATCACAGACTTCTCAGAAAGATGAATTTCAGCTCGTTGAAACGTCTGTAAAATGAAGGTGCTCTGGGTAAGTGATTGAGTTTAGCTACATTGAGTAACAGACAGGGAGTTGTAACAGGGTGCAATTATAAAAATGCCAATATGTATTGAAATTTTGCAGTTTAATAACATTAAGAAAGGGCACACTCTTCACAAGTGAAGCATTTCAGCATTCAGCTTTATGAGCTCGGCTGGTTCCTTCAATGCATTATATAGATAAAGTACTAAAAATATGCAAAACTATGCTTAACTTTATATAATTATCTTTAACCCCTTAAGGACACATGACATGTGTGACACGTCATGATTCCATTTTATTCCAGAAGTTTGGTCCTTAAGGGGTTAAACTTTATAAAGTTGCCTCAGCTGGAGATTTTGGTTTTTCAGTTTTGGGGAGCCAAGACTATGCAGAGACAGCTCTGATTTAATTTTGACTTCCATAGACTTAACAGTGGAAAGAAAACAGTGCACCCCAAATCATAAGAATTATGTTTTTAAAGTCCCATTAATTTTTTTTTAAAAATCAAGTGGCAGAGTAGGTATCTGCTAATTTACATTCACAAACGCGTCAGATGGCAGGTGTCATTTTCTACCTACTTGTTAATCCAGACCTGACACTAAAATAAACTCAATAGAATCTTAAAGCAGAATGACCTATTGTGTAGGATTCGATTGGCTCTCGTTATATAGCATTGAGCTCTCAGCCTTTGTCTAGTTATGTCGATGGAAAGGTGATTTCATACAGACAGACAACAGGCTTCACAAGTCAGTACATAAGGTAGGTATTTTACGTAGATTTTACGATACAGTCAAATCTTATAAAGAATATTAAAAGAGGAAAGGAAGAAGCAAGGAGAAGGAGGAAATATTTTTTTTCCATATTTTGTTTCTATAAAAGACCTGTGTGCAAGAATTGTTGAATATAAAGTTAAAATGTTTCTAACCGAGGATGTCCTCCTCAGCTGGCACTGCCATTTTAAGTGAGGCGCAGAATTGCCCTTGGTAATTTCACTACACGCATCAGTATGTGCACATTGCAATTACATCAGCTTCCATCGAAGGTAGGCACAAGCATTTTTAGCTCCTTAAAAAACAATATTAGCAGGAGTTTAACTTTCCTGGGTTCCAGTGAAGAGTACTTTAATCTCAAACAAAAAAGAGAGTATCATCGCAATGTGAATGCCCTGCTCGGCAAAATGGAATGATCTGCAGTCTTATTAGCCATTCCCTTAGCAGAGATCCCTTAAAGTGGCAGTGTTCAAAGATTGCTGAAGGACCGATACCTTTTCTTTAATTAAGGACAGAACAACTGTATTAGGAAGCTCAACTATGTTTGCTAATGTATTCTGAAGTTTTAAATAAAACATTCCAAGCACGATAAGCCCTAAAGCCCAATGCAGTAGTTATGCCAAGGAAGGACCTGATATCATCCTAAGGTAAGATGTCAAATGGTTTTAGTAGAGTGTAAAAACTTTGCTGGGTTTCACAGGATGCCCCCACGGTCACATTCCCTGCCTCCATTCTTCTACAGCAGGAGAATGCAGATCTTCATTGGTTATGCTTTACTCTATATAGACCTTCAGCGTTTCCAACAGATGAAGAGCAAATAAAGAAGATGCAACCGCAGATGCAGATTGGACCCAGTTAAGTCATCAAACCATGCTAACATGGCATAAGGGTACTTCTAGCACCATAACCTGCAATAATTAGCCAATAGAGGTGGAGTAACCCTACAAGGCTGTCTACCAAACAGTCAATAGAGGGACTTCCAGGTCATTAGGTGACTTTTGGTCGCCTAGCTGACACTGAACATCCTTGCGCTATACATGAGGACGTCCAGCGTCACCAGAATCCCCATAGGAAAGCATTGGCCTTCCTTATAGGAAAGCATTAGGTCTCCCCCGCCAATGTCAGCCATCAGTACCCTTAGGCCATCCCCTGGAAAGATGTTAGCATTGTTTGATGACTTAACTGGGTCCAATCTGCATCTGCGGATGCATCCTCTTTATTTGCTCTTCATCCGTAGGAAACGCTGAATGTCTATATAGAGGTACAGTGGTGGAACCGAGTCAGCACTGAGGGACATCGGCGCTGGACCCAGGTAAGTGATAGAAGGATTTTTTAACCCCTTCTAAACCCGGTGGGGGTGGGGGGGACACTATAGTTACCCTTTAAGCAAATGAGATTTTGAATTCAAATCTGCCTCCACCTGACTGACCCTTAAAAAGTTCCAAGTTATACCATACTTTGCCATTAGCTCAGTTAATCTTGTATTGATCCGATAATACATTTCCCAAAACACACTTGCCAATTCCAGCAGTTTGCTTTAATTTGAACAGGCACAGCTGCAAAGGCATTTAAAAAATGATAACAGAAAAGTAATGAAGAATACACAATAGCAACTTAACTTCTGTTGTTTGCAGAAATATATTAAAAAGAAATTATATTAAAATAAAAAAAAACAATTGCATTACACGTAGTGTAATTAGGTAGATAAATTACATTTGTTTTTTTTTTTTAAGGAATACAGTGGGAAATCTGCATACTAAATAATGCATTAAAAAACCATTACAATTTAGAAAAAAAAGCTACTTAATTTAGACTACTTAAATATATTCTCATGAAATGAATTGCAGAAAGTTGAGATTTTGAAATGCAGAAAATATTAAAATAAAGTAAGTGTAAAAATACAAACAGGGTTAAAGTAGGAATTCAAAGTGATTTTCAAATTCAAGGTCAAAATAGCCTTCAGTTTGGCCACTCTGGTCTAAAATTTAAAATTCACTTTGAATAACACACAACTTCAAAAAATAGACACAAAATCACTTTTTCAGGCAACAAATGTTTGTGAACCCTGATTGAATGAGACAGATACACATATCGTGTTTCTTTTACTATAATTTTACTGCCTACAAAAAAAAACTAATATTATGGTTACTAAGTGTCAGTCATACCTACTTCTTTTAAATTCAATTTAGCATTTAGGCTGTGAATTATTTTACATATATCACTATGGCAACATGCTTTTCTTTCCTTTTTCACTAATTACTATAAAGGAACCGGCAGTTACATTCTTTGCATTTCTAATGAGCAAATGAAAAGAACATGTTTCTTTACATGCGCCGCACCAGATGACGATCAGAAAGAAGTATATATGGAAATAACAGTTGGATTTTGGAAAGATGTTCTTAAAGGCACCCTTCACACACAGAAAGTAATTCAGCTTGTTGAAGTGCTTTGTGATACATTTGTGACAGTTTGTAAAAGTGATACATTTCAAAAGAAATTGGCAATTTTTTTATTTCTGGGCAAAAACACCTGGTTGACAGCCATGGAGTTTTTTTTCCTCTTCCGGAATAGGCAGGCGCACTATGCTAGTGTGTGCTGGCCTTACCTCCTCCTCATTTAACCTTATTACAGGAGCTAATGGAAGTGGCACTATGCATTGAGCCTTATCTCTTCTTATTGAGCTGTATTGCGGTTTTACAGCTCATTGAGAAGAATTGGAATGCCACAAGCAACCATGTGCATGTTTGCATGCATGCGCACGTGAGTGCTTGCGGCACCAGCAGACACTTTGAAAGAAAGGTAAGGCTGGTAAAGGCTAAGAGATCTGCAACTGTTGCAAGCTGTTTTACCCCTATATAACCAGAAAATAAAAATCCAGAGATAAATGCATGCAGGTTTTCATTGAGTGTATATCTATTAAATTCTAAAAGAAATACAATTATTTGCAGTGCACTTTAAAAGGGACACTGTAGGCACTATAACAGTTTCAACTCATTGAACTGATTATAGTGCCTGGAGTCCTCCTTATCCCTCAATTCAGTGTAAAACTATTTTTGAGCAGTTTAACACTTAAGATAGCTAGCTTCCCATAACCCCGCCCCCACTGGAGGCGTGTCTAGGGCTGAGAATACCCACTTCCTTTTAACCACACTAATTCATACCTGAATAGGAACTGTGATAGACTTAAAAAGGTCAGCTGACACTCTCAGTCAATCACCACCACCCATTGTCGCACAGGCTAATACTTCCTTATTAGCCCAAGCAGCACATTGAGGATGCCAGAAGCAAAGTGAATTGAGTGGTATATATCAACTCACTTAAACCCAGTGGAGTCCTATATACAAATCTACACATACCCTTATAGTAAAGGAGAGACAATATAAACTAGGATAAAGGAAATACAATATAGTGTATTAAATTTGACAACTGTAAGATACATAAAAATGGATGATGGCTGCACTCACATGTGACAGAGCTAAATAGAGATAGGTTCAAATCACAACAGCAGGGGTATATTAGGTAATACCAAAAACCTCTTCTTTCTTTAATCCAGGAGGGCTTCAGAGAGGAGAATAAAGCAGAAACATGTACGAAAGCATATCATATCATCTGTGCAGACTATGGAAGATTTAACGAGGACAGATAAATTGTAACCTGAGTCAAGGCCAGATAATGTTGATTATAACAGTCAGCCAGGCAGCAGTTACGAGGAACTGTGCTACTAGTGTGATATGAATCTGTGAAATTGCTGTAGACCTAGATTCAGGACTATCAATCACCTGTCAGCTAATTTAAATAAAACACAAAATATTATTCTCTAAACTAATGGAAAAATAACAAACGGCAGGATACACATTTGATCTGGAAAAAAAAATCTTCAATCTATTAAGATTTGTTGAGAATTGACAAGGAGATTGCCAGTGATCATTTTTGATTGTTTTGGGATAAAAGTTTTAGTAGGCTTGTAATGACTCCAAAGTTAACAGGTAAGAGAATGTGCCCTTGTAATTTTACATAAGAATATATATATATATATATTTTAGTATTATTTGGTTTTTTTTTATAACAATTAGCAGGTGTGAACTAGGTACATTGTACATTGAATATGGGATTGTAGTGTATGAGCCTGTGCTAATACCCACCTTTGTAAACTTACTATGTGGTATAACTTGTAAACTTACTATGTTGTATAACGTGTAAACGTAATATGTTTTATAACTTGTTCTACTGCTTTGTGCTACAATGTAATTACATGACCCACTATTGTGAAATATTAAAATAGCTAAGCTGGCTATTGCTAGAAAGCTCCCACCCTACCTGAGTAGAATGCTCTCCCCATCAGTTCCCACCTCCTATAACATCCGACCAGCACCAGCCCTTTATTTAGCATACCACAATACAAGAATAAAGTAGCTCGATACTCATTTTCCTGCAGAGCACCGCAATTATGGAATAACCTCCCAGACACACATTAAAATTTCCTCCACTCTAAAATCTAAAGTCAACATATCTCAATACAGAATGCACCTGTAATAATGGTTGATTATATTTCTTACCTGTTCTGTCTTACAACGTATATGTGTATTTTAATATTACTTTGAACTTGTAATATTATGTTGTACCCTATAGAAACAATGCAATGTTTGTGGGCCTATGGCATACTTGAAAATGAGAGAAACCTCAATGTATCCTTCCTGGTAAAATATTATATAAATAAATAAATATAGAGGAAATTAAACATAAAATATAACCTTCTTTTGAAAACTTTCCTATGTATTGTGTATGAAGCAATGCAAAATTAAATTAAAGGGCCACTATAGTCACCAGAACAACTACAGCTTATTGCATTTGTTCTAGTGAGTAGAATCATTACATTCAGGCTTTTTGCTGTAAACACGGTCTTTTCAGAGAAAATGCAGTGTTTACATTACAGCCTAGTGATAACTTCACTGGTCACTCCTCAGATGGCTGTTAGAGATCCTTCCTGGGTCATGGCTGCCTAAAATGCATCCAAACATTCAGTATCTCCTCCCTCTGCATGCAGACACTGAACTTTCCTCATAGAGATGCATTGATTTAATGCATCTCTATGAGGAGATGCTGATTGGCCAGGGCTGTGTTTGAATTGTGCTGGCTCTGCCCCTGATCTGCCTCTTTTTCAGTCTCAGACAATCCTATGGGGAAGCATTGTGATTGGATCAGGCTACCAATTCTGCTGATGTAAGCAGGCGGTGGACAGGTCTACAGGAAACAGGGACAAAGCCTGCAGCTCCAGACTTGAATACAAGTAAGATTTTACTATTTTTAGGGAGGCATGAGGTGACCAGGGGGGCTAGATGGTGGTTTTACCCCTAAAGGGTGAGGAATACATGTTTGTGTTCCTGACCCTATAGTGCTCCTTTAAATTATGTTAATTTAAGTTGCAGAAAAAATAACTAATTCCTGTGCCAGGGCTCCATTCTGTTCATCTAAATATATATAAATAAGCTAAAAAAAATCACAGCTCACCCTACAATAAAGGGAGCATCAAAAAACAAAAATCATTACTGCATTTTAACAGCCATAGAAATGGGCAGTAAAGGGGTGCTTTTAATAAAGGTTGCTACAGCACTTTGCAAATCACTGTTTTTAAAACTAAGATCATTTCATTTTATTCTGATTCGTTAAGGATTATACCTAACCACAGACATTACTTATAGACTAATTATGTCATCAGGGTCTTTACAAATAACAGTAAGCAAGGTATTTTACAATCGCTATGAATATGGTTTTGTCATAATTACTGTATATGTAAAAAAAAATTTTTTTCCAGTATTCTAATATTTAAACCCCATGTGCAATGTATAAAATATAATATTTCATCTCTAAGTGTGTGCATGAGGGGTACAGTGTGTGTGGGGGCAGTGTTTGTGATGGATACAGTGTGTGTGGGGGGCAGTGTGTATGTATTAAGGGGTACAGTGTGGGTATCGAGGGATACAGTGTGTGTATGCAGGCAGTGTGTGTGTGTGGGGGGGGCAGTATGTGTGAAGGGTACAGTGTGTGTGTGTATGGGGGCAGTGTGTATGTATGGGGGATAGTGTGTGTATGGGGGATAGTGTGTGTATGGGGGGACAGTGTATGTATGGGGGGACAGTGTATGTATGGGGGGACAGTGTATGTATGGGGGGCAGTGTATGTGTATGGGGGCAGTGTATGTGTATGGGGGCAGTGTATGTGTATGAGGTCCCTCTTGACTAGTGTATATGACTGCCTCTCTGCTATTTCTAACTGGATGGTTGCCCACTTCCTTAAACTAAACTTGACCAAAACTGAAATTCTGATCTTTCCTCCCTCAAGTGTTGTTACTCCTGTGTCTGTCTCCCTCCAAGTCAACGGTGCTACTATCAGCTCCACCATGCAGGCCTGCTGCCTGCTCTTTGACTCCGACCTCTCCTTCAAGCCTCATGTTCAATCTATCGCCAAATCCTGTCATTTCCATCTCAAAAACATTGCGCGCATCCACCCCTAATTAACGCCAGATGCGACTAAGGTGTTGGTCCATTCCACTGTCCTTTCTTGCCTTGACTAATGTAATCCGCTTCTCAGTGGTCTTACGTGCTCCCAACTTGCGCCGTTACAGTCCATAATGAATGCTGCAGCGAGGCTCATCTTCCTGTCTGCCCGCACCTCCCATGCCTCACCCTTCTGTCAGTCCCTACATTGGCTTCCTATAAAATCTAGAGCTCAATTTAAAATTCTGGTTCTTGCTTTCAAATCTCTACATAATGCTGCTCCCACCTATCTATCCTCCCTTATACACAAGTATGTCCTTTCTAGGCCCTTACGATCTGCTGAAGACTTACGTCTATCTTCTGTCCGTACTCCCACTGTTATGGTATAACCCGGGTATCGTGGGTTAATACCGAATAGGAAGGTTACCTTGTTACGGGAATAGCAACTCATGAACGCTGCAATTCACCGAACTGGATAATTATACGAAAGACCTCTCTCCTCGATACGGGACTAGCAGCTCACGAACACTCCAATTCCCCGAAATGAGAAGCAGCCGAAATCCTTCTCTCCTGGAACAGGCAAAATAATACTCCAAAGTAGCAATCCCCCCAAACACGTGATCAAGCTCCGTCTTGAGGGTAAAACAGGATTCTGGTTTATTGAGGGCTACCTCCCCGGTATTTATGCAGGTCTCCCACCTGGTGGACACTCCCCTAGGGTACCAGATGGAAGACTGGGACGAATGGGGTACAGTAGCCAATCACAGTGGCTCAGGTATAAACACTCCCCTTTGTACAGGTAAACCCCCTCCTCTCTATACTGGAGATAATTGGGAAGAAATCTAATTATCTCCATGGATAGAGGCAAACCGCCATATTACATAGTATAATAAAAACACATACAAATCCATACATGTAAAACTACCAAATGCATTTAATTCGTATAACGTATCCCCAGATAGCCTAGATCTGAGCGCACAGTACTAGCGAATAGTGATGTCGCGAACATAACATTTTCGGTTTGCGAACCGCGAACGCGAACTTCCGCAAATGCTCGCGAACCGGGCGAACTGGGTAAACCGCCATAGACTTTAATAGGCAGGCAAATTTTAAAACCCACAGGGATTCTTTCTGGCCACAATAGTGGTTGAAGGGGGGGGGGAGACCTACTCTCCTCCCCCCCCCCGGCCCCCATCCCTGGGCGGCAGGTGGGGGCCATAATGATAATGGGGGGGACCTACTGTCCTCCCCCTCTCCGGCCCCCACCCCTGAGCGGTGGGTGGGGGCCCTAAAAATAACAATAAGGAAGGGACCTACTGTTCCTCCCAGGCCCCCACCCCTGAGTGGTGGGCGGGGGCCCTAAATACAAAGCGGGGGACCCTAGTCACCCCTCCCCCCAAAAAAAAATTATCCCCCTACCTACCCCCCTCACCCTAAAAATAATGAGGGGGGGGGACCTTTAACTAAAAACCTGTGAAAAAAAAATAGATAAAAACAACTTACCATTCGATGTTTTCTTTCTTCTAAAATCTTCTTTTTTCAACCCCAAAAAAGGCCAAATAAAAAAACATAATAACCGACGCAATTGAAAAAAAAAAAAAGGAGCGCAAAAAAATAATCAATCTTCACCCATGGAGGGCTCCGTGCAGACAGAGCTCTGCAGGGCAGGGGAAGGCTTATAAAGCCTTGCCACGCCCTGAAATTAGGCTAAGAACACTCTGATTGGCTGGTTTAAGCCAATCAGAGTGCTCTTTGTCATTTTACACAGCGTGGGAAAATTCCAAAGAACTTTCTCACGCTGTGTAAAATGACACAGAACACTGTGATTGGATGGCTTGAAATCAGAGTGTTCTTAGCCTAATTGCAGGGCGTGGCAAGGCTTTATAAGCCTTCCCCCGCCCTGCAGAGCTCAGTCTGTGCAGAGCCCTCCATGGGTGAAGATGGAATTTTCTTTTGCGCTCGTTTTTTTTTTTTCTTTAATTGCGTCGGTTATTATGGTTTTTTATTTGGCCTTTTTTGGGGCTGAAAAAAGATTTTAGAAGAAAGAAAACATCGAATGGTAAGTTGTTTTTATCTAATTTTTTTTTCACAGGTTTTTAGTTAAAGGTCCCCCCCTCATTATTTTTAGGTTGAGGGGGGTAGTAGGGGGATCATTTTTTTTAGGGGGAGGGGTGACTAGGGTCCCCCCCTTTGTATTTAGGGTCCCCACCCACCGCTCAGGGGTGGGGGCCGGGGAAGGGGGAATGGTCCCCCCTTATTGTTAATTTTAGGGCCCCCACCCACCGGTCAGGGGTGGGGGCCGGGGGAGACAGTAGGTCCCCCCTTATTGGTTTTTTTAGGGCCCACACCCACCGCTCAGGGGTGGGGGCTGGGGGGGAGGACAATAGGTCCCCACCCCTATTGGTATTTAGGGCCCCCACCCGCTGCTCAGGGGTGGGGGCCGGAAGGAGGACAATTGGTCCCCCCCCTATTGGTATTTAGGGCCCTCACCCGCCGCTCAGGGGTGGGGGCCGGGGGGAGGACAATAGGTCCCCCCATTGGTATTTAGGGTCCCCACCCACCGCTCAGGGGTGGGGGCCGGGGAAGGGGGAATGGTCCCCCCTTATAGTTAATTTTAGGACCCCCACCCACCGCTCAGGGGTGGGGGCCGGGGGGGACAGTAGGTCCCCCCCTTATTGTTAATTTTAGGGCCCCCACCCACTGGTCAGGGGTGGGGGCCGGGGGAGACAGTAGGTCCCCCCCTTATTGTTTTTTTTAGGGCCCACACCCACCGCTCAGGGGTGGGGGCTGGGGGGAGGACAATAGGTCCCCACCCCTATTGGTATTTAGGGCCCCCACCCGCTGCTCAGGAGTGGGGGCCGGAAGGAGGACAATTGGTCCCCCCCCTATTGGTATTTAGGGCCCTCACCCGCCGCTCAGGGGTGGGGGCCGGGGGGGAGGACAATAGGTCCCCCCATTGGTATTTAGGGCCCCCACCTGCCGCTCAGGGGTGGGGGCTGGGGGGAGGACAATAGGTCCCCCCCTATTGGTATTTAGGGCCCCCACCCACCGCTCAGGGGTGGGGGCCAGGGGGGAGGACAATAGGTAGTGTGTGTGTATGTATGTATAGGTGTGTATGGGTCTCTGTGTGTATACATGGGTCAATGTGTGTGTAGAGGGGGGTCAGTGTGAGCATATGTGTATGTGTATGGGTTAGTGTGTGTGTCTGTATGGGTCAGCGTGTATGTGTATGGGTCAGTTTATGTAAGTCTGCATGAGTGGGTGGAACAAATGGGTTGGCAAAAATGTTTTCGTCTAGGGCAGCAAAAATCCTTGCACTCGCGCTGTGTGTGCATGCCCCTGTGTAAAAACAGCCTTTGCTAAGAAAAAGCAGTGTTTACATTCCTGCCTATGACCACTTTGATGGCTGTCACACAAGGTCAAAAGTTTTTTTGTGCCTTCAATGCACAATATAACTAAAAAAAATTGCTCTACG
Organism: Pelobates fuscus; assembly: GCF_036172605.1. NCBI lineage: Eukaryota > Metazoa > Chordata > Amphibia > Anura > Pelobatidae > Pelobates > Pelobates fuscus. The sequence continues at coordinate 32,847,556 of NC_086321.1, forward strand.
GAATTGAAACAAACCCTGAAGTTTATTTTCATTTTAATTTTATTCACAAGGTTTCAGAAGCAAAAATGACAGTATTGTATATCTAAGATCCAAGATCATATCATGCATACCATAACCCAGTGGTTTTCAATGCCACAGCACACTAGTGTGGCCCAGACCACTTCAAATTACACTGTAGTTTACTTTATGGATGTAATAGCTTGCATGCAGTAAATTGTTTTTTTAATACGTGTCAGCATTAAAATTGGAGGTTTTATTTTTGAATGTAATAAAAGTCAGTTTGGCTAGAATTGTAAGTATGACATTTATCAGATGCTAATAAATGTAAAAAAAAAAAATAATAAGTAGATGTACCATAGATATCATTCTCTTATTATATCATTCCTTGGTCCAAAAAAAAAAGGTTGAGAAGTTTTGCTCTAATCAAACACTGTTCTCATATTCTAATTTCTATAGAATATGAAATATGTAGAAATCGTAAATATTCAGCTTTCTATCTTACTCTGGAGATATTATTTATATTTTAGTGATATTGCAGAAGGTCTTGATGGTAAGGTGTGTCTTTTTGCGGATGATACTAAGATATGTAACAGGGTTGATGTTCCAGGAGGGATAAGCCAAATGGAAAATGATTTAGGTAAACTAGAAAAATGGTCAGAGTTGTGGCAACTGACATTTAATGTGGATAAGTGCAAGATAATGCATCTTGGACGTAAAAACCCAAGGGCAGAGTACAAAATATTTGATAGAGTCCTAACCTCAACATCTGAGGAAAGGGATTTAGGGGTGATTATTTCAGATGACTTAAAGGTAGACAGACAATGTAATAGAGCAGCAGGAAATGCTAGCAGAATGCTTGGTTGTATAGGGAGAGGTATTAGTAGTAGAAAGAGGGAAGTGCTCATGCCATTGTACAGAACACTGGTGAGACCTCACTTGGAGTATTGTACGCAGTACTGGAGACCGTATCTTCAGAAGAATATTGATACTTTAGAGAGAGTTCAGAGAAGGGCTACTAAACTGGTTCATGGATTGCAGGATAAAACTTACCAGGAAAGGTTAAAGGATCTTAACATGTATAGCTTGGAGGAAAAATGAGAAACCTTTAAATACATAAAGGGAATCAACACAGTAAAGGAGGAGACCATATTTGAAAGAAGAAAAACTACCACAACCAGAGGACATAGTCTAAAATTAGAGGGACAAAGGTTTAAAAATAATATCAGGAAGTATTACTTTACTGAGAGGGTAGTGGATGCATGGAATAGCCTTCCAGCTGAAGTGGTAGAGGTTAACACAGTAAAGGAGTTTAAGCATGCGTGGGATAGGCAGAAGGCTATCCTAACTATAAGATTAGGCCAGGGACTAATGAAAGTATTTAGAAAATTGGGCAGACTAGATGGGCCGAATGGTCCTTATCTGCCGTAACATTCTATGTTTCTATGTTTTTATAAGTAATCACTGCATTAATTTGATGTCAATATAAATATTTACATACCTCCTTTTAAAAAAAAATAAATAAAATAACAATAGAAATCACTGAAATGTTGATTCTTGATGTGCAACACATACACTATTCCCATGTTTAGCTAATACACAAACAAAATACTAGCAAGGTTATGCACTAAAGTGAGAATTGCAAGGATTTCAAAATGAATTCAAATTGAAGACCAAAATAGTAAAATTGAAAACAGAATTGACTTAGAGATTTTAAATTTTGGCCTACATTTTTAAATCCTTTTTGAATTCACCTTGAATTTCCAGCAATTCTCACGTTAATGAATGATCCTGTAAAAATGTAAACTGGAAACAAATACTCCAATTATTATTATTATTATTATTTATATAGCGCCAACAAGTTCTGTAGCGCTGTACAATGGGTGGACTAATAGACACATATTTGTAACCAGACGAGTTGGACAAACAGGAACAGAGGGATTGAGGTGAATGCTCAATGAGCTTACATACTATACGGAGTGGGGTACAGTGACACAAAAGGTAAGGGTAGGGTAGAAAAGTAGGTTGCTAGGATAGTGTTCATTGAGGGCTTGGTGTTTTGCTTTGATGACAGCTTCAGAAGAAACCTAGTGCTTTGATATCGGGAGTTTAACAATAATTCTACTGAAAAATACTGTCATCTCTGTCAACGCTCACGCATCTTCAAAAAACAGAATAAATGGGACATTGTGAGCGTTTCAAGAATGAATACATTCCGGGATAATTACTGGATCCTGAATCCAAACTTCAAAATTTAGATCTAGTTCATGACTATTCGTGGTTTAGAGAATAACCCCATCCAATGTATCGTTATCTCAAATATAAACAATCTCAAAATAAATTAAAATACCATTGTGGGTTCTTAACAACTTAAAAAAAAACTGCCCTGAGCAATGTCTTCAGAGATAATACATTTATATTTATTATACAATAAATGTACACAGGGCTCAATAAGAACACAGAATAATTAGATCCTGTGGTTCTAATACTCTTTGTTATGTCTTCTCGATAAGGTTTGGTCAATCATAATAACAAATTACCTGTGGTCATACCGCTATGGCACACCTGCTGGTTAGATATTCTGGTATGCTGAAAAAAATAATTTAGAAAGAAAAGGCTCTACATATGTTAATTAGCCTGTGTCTGCACAAATGCATTCTGTAATCAAGTGATTAACAAGCTGTATATTTTTAGAAAGTCTGGGAATCACTGTACTGGGGGGTGAAGTGCAACTTCACATAAAGTGTTCCGTTCAAGGAGGTTTAAGTGGAAATTTACTCCAAAATAGAAAAATTACCATTTAACTTATTTACTATGTTTCTGCTAAGAGCAATTAAAATGCTTTTCTTATCTTTTTTTTTTTTTTTTTAAAGATACTTGCCAAATGATATTGGAAAATTAGCCTTAGCATTCGGTAGAAACGGCTATAACATCATTCAGTAATGGTTGTAGATCAGACTTAGTCCTTCCTTACTCAGATAATTTTCATACTGCAGACCCCCAACATTCCCTATTTAGCAACAGGGAACTGACCTCGGGGAGCACAGAGCGAGCACATAATTAGCGGTTCAGCAATACTCTCTGCAAGGTCCAGCAGGTTGGGTGCTTTTACGGAACATTCCCCTTCCATTGTGGTAATGCCAACGATCCAAGTCGTGTGATTGGTGATGCCCATTCTCAGGCCTGCCCACCCGTCCCTATCTCATACCTTCCAATGTTGAGAGGTTGCATTGTGCCATGAATTATTACTCAAGTTGTGTTTTTCTTTTCTCAGTTGTATTTCATTTGTAAAACATGACATATTCCATATGTTTTTTTCACTCAGTTTCCCTACACTTCATACACTATAGTTTGATGATGTTTTACCTTTTGTCTTGACATTACTTTACTGAATCCCACAAGTAAAAGTGTAGCAAGTGACGATGTGAATGGAACAATGTAGGCCAAAAAAAAACTGATTTGGAAGCATTCTGCCCCTCATCTATATCATTTCAAATTAATTCAGAGATTAGTGAATATCCCTTTGTGTGTAAAACATGTTTTGTAAGTTGTTTTCATTGTAATTGCAGTCTTAGAATAAAAAACATTAAAAAACCAAGACACCCCAAAACATTTATATACAATATTTTAAAATTAAACTGTCTGCGTCCAGGTAGATATTGTATACCTACCTATACTGTGCTGTAATAAAATCACTAGCAAAAGATTCATTACTATATATTAATGTAAAGATGGCTGTTCTTTCACTGACACTGGATAAGACAGAAAGACAGTGCACACGTGCTGAACCCCTCAATCATAAAGTCTTTATTACTCTACTTCTAGATTATTAGTGCAGACAATTTATTTCGTAAGCCAGTCATGTCATTGAAGTGTGATCTCATATATGTAGGCAAAATCCTATATACAAATTGAGGCACAGGGTATTTAAACATCAGCACTCGACGTGGGAAGTAAATATCTTGTAATAAATCAGATTAAGGGTTTTCAAAATATAAAAATACTTAGAAAGCTATATCTGAGTTTGTATGCTGTTTTATTAAGCTTGCATAACTGTGAAAATAAGATCGTTGCTACCTGTCCATATGTCTGTCCCTATAGCTAGCTAGTTACTCTTTTATGTTTATTGCTGTGTGTATGTGTGTTTGCCTATACAGATTCCCTGCTATGCTTTGTCTTATGTTTATTGATTTGTGTTTGCTTTTTTCTACTTTGTATTTTTTCTTTTTTCATTACTTGCTAAGTTATGTGTGTTTGTCTAAGGTTACAATAAAACATGTCGTTTTCTGCTAGTTTCCCTTCTATTACAAAATAAAGATAATTATTATCTACCTGTCCCTCTGTCTGTTAGTCCTTCTATCTAACTTCCATTCCTGCTGTCTTATGTTTATTGTTTTGTATATATTATCTTTTTTTTCTATCTATAAAGAATTCTTCCAACATTTTATTTGTTTTTTCTATTTAATTTTGTTTACTTATTTGCTAAGTCACTATTTGCACATTTATAATGTAACGATTAAACATACTCTTTTCTGCTAAATGTACTTTCTACTAGGTTGTAACAGTGTCTGAATGAATATTTTCTTCTATTTTTGAGAGCACTTATTCTCTTATAATTTTTGTCTATATTGCTGAAGACTTACATTCATTTGGAGTGTACAATTTAGCACCCCAGTTCTCCACAGAGTATCTTAGTAATCTGTTTTTGTTTGTTTGTTTGTTTATTTTGTTACCACGTTAATTAAGTCAGAAAACAACTAACAAGAACACTTTTATATCTGAACCAGCATTCCAACTCTGTGTCTTATACAAATTTTGGACAGAATTTACTTGTTTTTGGTGGCTCTTGAGTCTTATACAAAAATCTACTGTTTAATGCAATCCAGTATGATAGCTTATAGAATACATTATATAACTGAAAAAAACAGATAATAACTAAAAAAATAAATGACAAATAACAGTATGCACATTTTTGACCATTGTTGTATATTCATCTCGTACCTTTAGAACTTTATTATGTTTTTAATTTATTGACATTTGCATGTTGTTCACTGGGATTATTTTCTCTCTTCTTCACTACATGTTATAAATAAACACTTGCACTACCGTATGTAAAATGCTTAGTGCCACATCTCCCTGCATTGGTCAAGTCAGGATAAGTAGAACTAATTTTATATTCACACAGAATGTTTGTCACCATTGAAAGGCTTTTAAACACATTTCCAGTAAGTTGTTTTAAGGTCAAGCACTGAGTGAATGTATTCCCTTTGAAAATCAATCTGCACATTACCCCATTTGTTATATTTACTGGAAATACAATATATATTTTACTTAACCGATATATTACTTAACACAAAACTATCAAACAGTTTATACCTAAAAATAGTGCTTAATAGAGAAAAAAAAAAGTGATTTACAATTCTGTAAGTTATTCTGGTTCCTTTTAAATTCATGTTTATGTTGTGGGGTGAATAATACTTTGATGAACTGTGGGCTTTGTAAGAGTATATTAACGCAAAGCAGTTAAACAGGTATAGATAATTTCAGCTTTCATTGTAATGTTCAGGTATATCCTGTGGACTAGATGTTATTTTTACCCAACTTAATGGTATTCATTATGAAAACCTCAGGAAGGTGGAAGACTGAGAAATGAGGAATTGAACCTGTGACTTCAAATTACTGCAGCTTGTGCGCTAATCATTGAACTACCTCAAAATTCAAACAAAAGGACAAAAACTGGGTTAAGAAATATTACTCTTGAAATCCATAAACAGAATAACAGTTTTAGCAAGTAGGATGCGGTGCTTAGAATCAAAGTCTAGAGTTTATGATGCAAATAGTCTTTTGCAAAAACTAGGGCTCTTGTTGCTCCAAAAACCCAGTTGCTATGCTTGCAGAGGCATACGTAGTTAAAAGACCACTCTAGGCACCCAGACCACTTCAGCTTAATGAAGTGGTCTGGGTGCCAGGTCCAGCTAGGGTTAACCCATTTTTTTATAAACATAGCAGTTTCAGAGAAACTGCTATGTTTATAAATGGGTTAATCCAGCCCTCAAAGCCTCTAGTGGCTGTCTCACTGACAGCCGCTAGAGGCGCTTGCATGATTCTCACTGTGAAAATCACAGTGAGAGCACGCAAGCGTCCATAGGAAAGCATTGATAATGCCGCGCGTGCGCATTCAGCCGAATGGGAGGAGAGGAGGAGGATCGGAGGAGAAGAGCTCCCCACCCGGCGCTGGAGAAAGGTACGTTTTAACCCCTTTCCTCTCCCCAGAGCCCAACGGGAGGGGGTCCCTGAGGGTGGGGGTACCCTCAGGGCACTATAGTGCCAGGAAAACGAGTATGTTTTCCTGGCACTATAGTGGTCCTTTAAGCTTACTTCTACATTATCTGTACAAATTTGGACAACAATGATGGGCTGTTGGAAAAAGGCAGAGAGACATATTTGATTTTTGTACAGACACAACAAGAAGGACATTCCGGCTGAGCACATAATGTCTTTTAGAGACCACATAGCAATGTCAGCATGGCATGCCTTTGGTCCTTAGAGGCTAAAATTTTACTTTTGCCATATCTAGCATTAAAGAGCACTTTTAACTAAAACACACACACAGACACGCACACACACACACACACACACACACACACACAGAAATGGCATTACTACTGCCCTGCTGTTAAAGTAAAGAGTAAGAACTTATAAATAGTCATATTTCCCTGTTTTCTCCATATTTTTCTTATCTAGATTAGAAACATCGAAACGTGCATCACTGAAATAAATTGCCTAATGTGCACCATCCACTTGTAGTCTTTATTAGATTGCATCTGTACTTTATTAAGTCGGATGCTTAAGGAGAAATCAGAAACATATAGAATGTAATGTAATATTGCCGTTGCTTGTGTGAACAAGAGACAGCGTGTTAAGTGGGGAAAAATTGAAAAAGGATAAATGCTGTATTTTTATTAACAGGAAATTTAGAGACAGAACAGATTGTCAAGGAATGCGATAATCTAGTATGTATTTAAAAAAGTCATTAAAACATCTTGGATTTCAACAAAAGCACAAACCCCGGCTATAAATGATATCACTGATCTTTGCTGGATACTAGCCATCATATGGAAATTGTTATTTTTCATTATGAATCTTGTTGAAAGCTAATTTTACTTCTTCTGTCTCTCCATTTTCTATTATAGTCTAACATTGGCTGGCAAGACATCAGTCCTGATTCCATATTGTGCACTAAGTGCCAAATTACATCAGAATCAGACACTTTAGTCAATGCTCCTCCACACTTAAAGGCTTTCAGTTACTCTATGAATTGGACTCTTTGTATTAGGCTTATAGGATGCTTCTGAATGGTCCCTTCATGGACTTCGTTTCACATATGTCAGTTCTCTACCAATACTCTGTTCACATTACGGTTTCCTGTACATGTAGCAGTGACATTTTGAATGAAACTCCAGAGTTCCATACTTTTGTTTGTTTGCAGACTGGCTGCAGACTGGCTCTTCTACCGTATCATTCACATACTCATACAAGAGTCCACATCAATATATGTCCACATCAATATATGCCTGGAGATCAATATTGACCGTCAATAATTAAATGGGAAAGGTAAATTGAGATTAAATATAGCTGTACACATCAAGGATATTTTTGGGATTTGGTGAGGAATACGCAAATTCTATAATGACTGGAACTGTATCAGCATAGATATCCAGTTAACTTTGAAGTACAGTGAGACTGAAATCAATTTTCTAAATCTTATATTTTAACATACTCTTAAATGTTTTCTACTGACATCTACTCAAAACCGACAGACAGAAATAGTCTATTGAGTTACAACAGTTTTCATCCAGTCAGTACTATCATATAGTTCATAGTTTACATAGCTCACCATGGGTAAATCATAGTGTAATCATTCAAATATTTTGTTTAATAGATTTTATGAATTGGCCTTTAAGATTAAAGAGAGGGACAACCTTAAATGAAGAACCATATGGACTGGTGTCCACGAAGTTCAGAGTGTATTACAAAGAGTCCAGGTCATATTTGTCACAGATTTTTGATCCAATGTTTATGTGTATTACTTGCGTCTAACTTGTTTGACATGTCCTTAGGTACTTTGCTGTCACCTGCCTGTTTCTTGTTTAACCTCACCTGACCAGTAAGTCAAACTGAATTTTAAGTCCTTCAAGTTCCACTATTTCATTCTCAAAGATTACAATTTTGCACATAAAAAACAACAGCTTTATTTTAATGTATGATAAAATACTACCTCAGCTGCAACGTAATTGGCAACAACTTTTTTTTATGAATTTTATTTAGATATGTTGGGCTAGTGATCTAATTTTTAAAAGAAATGCATGGTTTACAATTTGGGAATAAACACTGATAGAATGAGAATGAGAGTCATTATTTGAAACAATGCCCAGACCATTTTAAATGGTTACAGTATGCAATGAAAACGTCTTGCAGATGTTTTTTCACCATTATATTATTTTATATATAGGTGCTTATTGTTCAATGTGCAGTTATATAAACTGCAGTGAATTTTATTGCTGGAATTCGAATAGGGCTTAAAATATTTTAAAACTTGGAAACATCAGAAATATGGATGCTCCATATGTTGCTCTTTCAAACTCTTAAATGACAGTCACTTTTTTTCTTCCTCTCTTTATTTTCCTCTTGATCATCTTCTTTTCTCTTCCTCTCCCTACAATTATTTTTTCAACTGGTTTACAAAATGGTTCATACAGATGTCATTTATAGAAACATAGAAGCATAGAAAGTGACGGCAGATAAGAACCATTCGGCCCATCTAGTCTGCCCAGTTTTCTAAATCCCTTCATTAGTCCCTGGCCTTATCTTATAGTTAGGATAGCCTTATGCCTATCCCACGCATGCTTAAACTCCTTTACTGTGTTAACCTCTACCACTTCAGCTGGAAGGCTATTTCATGCATCCACTACTCTCTCAGTAAAGTAATACTTCCTGATATTATTTTTAAACCTTTGTCCCTCTAATTTAAGACTATGTCCTCTTGTTGTGGTAGTTTTTCTACTTTTAAATATAGTCTCCTCCTTTACTGTGCTGATTCCCTTTATGTATTTATATGTATTTAATTTATTTTTGGCTTGTAACCCTATAATCACATTTGGTCAAGTTCATGAACCTTACTTTCTCTGTTCTTATAAAACTTTGATAAACGTTTAACCCCTTAAGGACCAATTCTGGAATAAAAGGGAATCATGACATGTCCCACATGTCATGTGTCCTTAAGGGGTTAAAGGAACACTCCAAGCAACACAAATTCTACATTGTTCTGTAATTTTAATGGTGCTATGAGACTCCTGCTCCCATGTAAGTAGTCAAACCATTTGCTAACAGTTGGAATTCTTACATGGGGTCCACAGCTGCCGGTCTGTGCCTCTCGGCAACTCGGAAACAAGTTTTCTGAACGTAGCCCAAAAGTGCAGGTCTTAGCTCATTGGCTGAAAGCGATCAGCTGATGCACTCAGCCGGTGAGCTGACCGTGCACTGCAGGGCTTATCTCAGAGGCTTCCATAGAAAAAAAGGAGTGGCTGGGAGCGGTAATAATAGTTTGACTAATTACTCAATAATCACTGCAGCGCAGTGTAGGTGTTATAGTGCTTTCATAAAATAAGAAATAATTTAAAAAAAACTTTAGAAACACTATTTGTAAAACAAGCATTAGTTAGATTAAAAACAAAAGAAGGAAGGTATGTAGAAGAGGATAAATGTCTAGCTGACTGCCTCAATGAATATTTTTGTTCAGTGTTTACAGATAAAAATGAAGGAGAGGGAGCTCAGTTAAGAAAAATGATAAATTAGTTATTTATTACACGTGAGTTTACAGAGGAAGAGGTTCTATTTCAACTGTTAAAAGTAAAGACAAATAAGTCAATGGGACCTGATGGAATACACCCAAAGCTATTAAAAGAGTTTAGTGGTGTACTAGCAAAACCATTAACAGATTTATTTAACCAATCATTGATAACAGGAGTAGTCCCAGAAGATTGGAAGTTGGCGAATGTTGTGCCCATTCACAAGAAAGGTAATAGGGAGGAGTCGGGCAACTATAGGCCAGTAAGCCTTACTTCAGTAGTGGGGAAAGTGATGGAAACCATGTTAAAGGATAGGATTGTTGAACATCTAAAAACACATGGATTTCAAGATCAGAGACAACATGGGTTTACTTCAGGGAGATCATGCCAAACTAATCTTATTGATTTTTTTGATTGGGTAACTAAAATTATAGATCAGGGTGGTGCAGTAGACATTGCTTACCTAGATTTCAGTAAGGCTTTGACACTGTTGCACATAGAAGGCTTATCAATAAACTGCAATCTTTAAGTTTGGATTCCAATATTGTTGAATGGGTAAGGCAGTGGCTGAGTGACAGGCAACAGAGGGTTGTAGTCAATGGAGTATATTCAAAGCATGGGCTTGTCACCAATGGGGTACCTTAGGGATCTGTACTTGGACCCATTTTTATTAGTGATATTGCAGGTCTTAATGGTAAGGTATGTATTTTTGCTGATGATACTAAAATATGTAGCAGGGTTGATGTTCCAGGAGGGATCAGCCAAATGGCAAATGATTTAGGTAAACTAGAAAAATAGTCAGAGCTGTGGCAACTGACATTTAATGTGGATAAGTGCAAGATAATGCATCTTCAATGTAAAAACCCAAGGGCAGAGTACAGAATATTTGATGGAGTCCTAACCTCAACATCTGAAGAAAGGGATTTTGGAGTGATTATTTCAGATGACTTAAAGGTAGGCAGACAATGTAATAGAGCAGCAGGAAATGCTAGCAGAATGCTTGGTTGTATAGGGAGAGGTATTAGCTGTAGAAAGAGGGAAGTGCTCATGTCATTGTACAGAACACTGGTGAGACCTCACTTGGAGTATTGTACGCAGTACTGGAGAACGTAAAACCAGAAGGATATTGATACCTTAGAGAGAGTTCAGAGAAGGGCTACTAAACTGGTTTATGGATTGCAGGATAAAACTTACAAGGAAAGGTTAAAGGATTTTAACATGCATAGCTTGTAGGAAAGACGAGACGGGGGATATGACAGAAACATTTAAATACATAGAGGGAATCAACACAGTAAAGGAGGAGACTATATTTAAAAGAAGAAAAACTACCACAACAAGAGGACATAGTCTTAAATTAGAGGGACAAAGGTTTAAAAATAATATCAGGAAGTATAACTTTGCTGAGAGGCTAGTGGATGCATGGAATAGCCATCCAGTAGAGGTTAACACAGTAAATGAGTCAAAGCATGTGTGAGATAGGCATAAGGCTATCATAACTGTAAGATAAGACCAGGGACTAATGAAAATACTTAGAAAATTGGGCAGACTAGATGGGCCGAATGGTTCTTATCTGCCGTCATATTTTTAATTTGCACCAGAATAGCACCTGGTTTTACTTTAATTCATCTTCCCCCAATCCTTTAGTCTTTAGGTGTGAGTCTTTATCACATCCACTGGGAACGCATGCCCAATATCTGTTATCTATTCTATAAAGTAGTATTCTTTTCATGGCAGACATCACCCTTTCTTTGTTTAGAACAATTGTGTGACTCCTAGATTTTTTGTTACTACATTCAGAAATTATTTAGTTTATTTATTTTTTATGATTTTTAATGTTCATTTAGCATCTGTATATTGGCATATCCTAGATGTTCTATGCTGCATTGTATTTAGAGTTAAATAAAAATGTTATGCAATTCTACACTAGCATATACCAGTTAAAGCAATGTTCTTAAGAAACTATTGTTCTTGCAAAAATTAGATGGAACCTATTGACCACACAGATTTAAATGTATAATTTATCTTATCAAGCCAGAACGTGGGTGAGAAGACTGAGCAAATCTCCTTTGTCACAGTAATTTACTGCAATTTCACAGTTTCCCTTTTACAATTGAATGTTTCTTTTCTTAAAAAAAACTTAATGGAAGTAAGCAGCCTTTAAAATAAAGCTCAGCTTCATATATCGGTGAGATTAACTAGCTGTCCTGTACAAGCATGGAGACTCTTGCAATCAATGTACACTACTTTTTGGAAACTCTTGATGGGGTTCTGATGTCTTGGACCCATAATTTATATCACTAACTAAGATTCAAAGCATGGGAAAGTCTTTATAAAAGCATTTTCCTGCCACGTATCATCAGTCTGGGAGAAGCTCTTCTAGAGCTCATGTTTTTTTTTAAGCTTGTTTATTCCTGCAAAATCTAATTAAAATCTGGTATACAGTAAGTATCTGATACCTATGTTTATCCTATTTTTTCTATAAAGGATTTCCATGCTCTAAGTACTGATTTTAAACCAGACACCACATTTTACCAAGCGGATGATGCTAATGCAATTGGAATTACCAAATTCCATCCTTGTTTGCCATCAGTAACGGGACTTGCAAATCTGATTTGGATCCGGTCAATTTAGCAAATAACACCCTGAGTGTTTTATGACTGTCTCTGGAACAGGCGTAGACTAAGGCGCTTTAGCAGCGCCGAAACGTGCGTTAGGACTTATGCTTTATTTATTTTAAAATCAAGGCACTCTTTGGAGTGCACACCGGGTTGGGAGAGGTATCATAGCTAGGAGAGTTATCATAGCTCTACAGTTATGACTTATTACCAATTAGGGATGTGTAGGGTTAATCTCAGGTTACTTTGGAGTTAGATAGCTAATAGCAAATATACAGTTATAGGCAGTTCTTAGGAGCTTATGTGTATAGCTTAAAAGTTCATTCTTCAAGTAACTTTATTATCCTTTTTTATACAACTATTGGTTGGATTTTAGGGTCTGATGTTTATATAGATACACCGTGATTGAATTCAGTTTTTCATCTGCAATTTGTACTTTACAATGAAGGTACTCATTGACCATCTACAGACTCTATTAGGGCAGAGTATGCCACTTAACCTACTTTGATAGTGCTGGTTTTATATAAGGTATTCAGTACTCGAGAACTGAAGCACACTACTCAGTACATTGTACAACTGTCTACTTCTCATCACCACTCTATACCTGTTTACCCTCATCCCTAACAAGACTATAAAACTCTATAGTTCTCCCCCACGTTTTTTCTAGATGTGTTGGATTTATAATAGGTTCTCTCATTATTTTGATTGATTTGTTTTATTTTTCTTGGGAATTCATGTCCTATGATAAATTGTGTTTTTAACTTATATTTGCAACACCCAGAAAACTCATTTTCTGTGCTCCTTAGGCTTTTTAGCCTGGGATCACTTCTACTCCTTATTGTTAAGACTGGTAGCAGTTACACTCCCGGGTAGTAGACATTTTTTCCTACTGCCATTAATTCAGCTCCTCTCCTGATAATGATATGCTGTGAGATGACTTAGGGAGAAATAATTGGGCTGTTTCTGCCTTTGGAGTGTAATACATACTCATTTTGGACAGGCCAGGACACGTATGTCCTACAGATATCATGAGATTAGGGGTCCCTGCATTGTAAGATCTCAGAAAATGTGTGCATTACTCAATATATTGTACACATAATGTCACTCACTTTCAAACATGACCAGCCCTTAAAATTACAAGGGCAGATCATAAAAAAAATTCATACACTCATGTATGTGCACAAACTGCCACACACTTGTGTATACCAAGCCTTTTGTTTTTTATTTGGTCAGAAGATAAATACTTTTTTTTACATTTGTATAAAAGTAAGAAAACGGCAAACCATGATTAAGGACTAATCTAAGAAAATATAAGCATTTCAATGTAAATAATTGTTCAAATTGAAAAAGGTTGACTTTTTTATTTGAATGATGTTCTCTTTTCCCTAGGGCAGCTTCAATTCCTCTCCTAATTGACACAATTTTATTTTGACTAAAGACATCTCTACCTGAATTTGTGCTAGAAGTTATTTATCATGTTCCTCGAGAATCTGCATGAACCTAGCAGCATATTCAGTTGCTGAATTTTTCCTTTGGGATTTATAACTTATGTCATTTAACTCCGTTTGTGAAAAATCTGTACTTTCAAAACCTAGAATGATGCTTGATTGAATATATTGTTCCAATCTATATATATATATATTCGAACATAATTTCATTTCTTATACAAGAATTCTAAACTAGACAAAATTAATTGTGGCTTATATAATCAATAAATTAGGTATTTTCTTGCAAAACTCAGTGACAATTTCGGTGTTTTATTTCTATTGTAATATGACAAATGATGCATATAAATAACATAAAAAGTGATTTATTATAATATGCAGATTAGCAAACGGTAAGAATATGTGGAAATAGAACATACAAAATGGCAAACTATTGTAAACACATCTAAAGTGAATATGATGTGAAATACTAAACCTTAAGAAGCACATTGCATCAAAGGCAAATATTGGGCAAGAAATAGAAAGTAATTCATATGGCACATACTGCCCTAATTTTGAGTTACATATATAAATTAGATAAGGCTTCTGCAAGGTGTGAAATGTTGCACATCAGTTGCCGGTAAGTCTAGTTTCAATGTAAACTAACTTACTTCAACCATATGACTCATGGATAGTAAATTCCTTTGATTTGTTACTGGTCATTAGCATTCAAGAGAACCCTTGTGTCCCAGTGTAATAGCAAAAAGAAACATTCATAATAACGCACAGATGGGGGGGCGTGGCCTGGACGCTGAGAGAAATGGCAGCATAATTTGTGTGCTCCCCGCTGGCTCCGCTTAAAACCTCGCTAAAAAACGTGTCGGACCCCAAGATGGGGAGAACCCAAAGAGCATCACAGGCTACCAGATCTGCCGACACCCCGAGAGGGTCTCCGGCCCCGTCGATCCGGCAATACCTCACCACGCCGGCCGATCTTGCCTCACAGGCCTCAAACGACTCCGAGGCCGCGGATCCCGCTCCAGCACCCACCTGGGGAGGGGACCCTGCCCCGCACGAGACACCACCGATGCCTCCGGACTGGATGATAATGCTGAGCAACCTCCCGACCAAAGCAGACCTGAGGGAGGCTAACAAGGCCCTGCAACGCTCCATCACGGAGGAACTACACGCCATGCGGCAGGACCTGCAAGGCCTCACTCACAGAGTCTCGCAACTGGAGGCAGACTCCGACCACGCACAATCGGTGCAAACGGCGAATTCGGACGCCATACAGACACAAACAACCCAGCTCAAACAGATGGCCCACCATATCGAGGACCTCGATAACAGAGGTAGAAGGCAAAACATCAGAGTCAGGGGGGTCCCCGAAAGCTCGACCGCCCCAGAACCGGTACAGGAGATCTTAACAGGCCTCTTCAACAACATCCTCGACAGGCCGGAGGCCTCACAAATAGAATTCATAAGAGCCCACAGGGCACTTCGCCCCAAGGGGAACCCAGAAGACCCCCCCAGAGACATTATCTGCTGCCTGGCCAGCTTCCCACTTAAAGAAGAGATCCTCCACAGGGCCAGGGAGATGGACCGTATATCGCTGAATGGAGCCGTGATACAACTCTTTCCAGACCTCTCCCCAGCGACACTGGCCTATCGCAGGGCCATGCGCCCGCTTACGAGGGCCTTGCAAACCAACAAATATCGCTACCGCTGGACATTCCCAACCGGATTACAGATTTTCACGCCCACGGGCCCCATCCTGGTGCGAGAAGCAGAGGACCTACCAGAACTGATCCGGGAACTGCAGCTCCCTCCGATCCAGATGCCATGGCCGGACCCGCTGGCATTCTATCTACCTGCCACATCGGCCCGTTTGCCTCAACAGAGACCTCAGAGACAAAGGCGAGGCCGACAACAGGCGACGCGCCCGTCCGGGGCCACTATATAGAAAGCCCGGTGCGATGCCCGGGCCCCGCTGGGGTCCAGGGCCCGCCCACGCCCTGCTCATCAGAGACAAGGTAACCCGTTCCGCAGGCACTTAGCTACCCCGTGCCGGCCTGCCCAGCCAACCACCAAGTACCCCAGAGACCGATCGGGAGCAGGGCGGAGGGACAGGATTATCCGACCCACCAACCCTCCAACTGAGACGGACACAGCCGCTACCAGAGACTCCCCATAGCACTTTGGACACTTAAGTGGGCCACCCAGCCGGGAGGCCAGAGAGGCCCCACGTTAGCAGCCAAAGAAGCGTATCTATTGCATGGACTGGTGAGGGCCGCAAGGCCGCAAGGGGATGGGGGGGGTGGGGGAGGGGGGGGGGGGTGTCTGTGCCCCCGATCGGGCCGTGCCGGGGGCTCCCCACTCCGCTGCGTGACGACCCGAGTAGGAGAGCGCGCGGGGGGGGGTGCCCCCGGCTGGCCTGGGGGGGGCCCGGGCCCCCGGGAAAAGGTACAACGAGCCACTGCGGCCGACTAACACGAGCTATTAATGCCTAGGTTGTTGTAGCGGACTGGGAGGGGGGAGGGGGTAGGCCTCACGGGGGCGATGGACACATAATGCTGGGCTGGGACAAGGCCCGAGACAACGCCGGTTACCCTTTCCCCTCACTTATTTTTATATTATATTGTACTGCATACATATGACCTGGTGTTTGACCGAAATGTGTTAGGATGCTGAAGGGTTAATGCGGAACCCCCGCCCCCATACACACTATCCCACGAGGGTACTGACAAGCATGAGGGCCACTAGGCCAGGGGACGTGCCCCAAGCAACATGGGCGGGGGCCTGTGCCCAAGCTGGGCTGGGTTGGGGGCTCCTCGCCCCGCTGCGTGACGACCAGTGAATGCGAGCGCACGGGGGGGACGCCCTCGGCCGGGCCGGGGGGGCCCGGGCCCCCGGGAGGGGGGAGGGGACCTACGGGGCCGACCGGCACCGGCTAACACTGCCGGATAGAGCAGCTAATAGGGATGGGGGGGAGATGGGCCCCACGGAGGCACCGGCTACAGGGCTGAGACGAGGCCCAAGGTTCACTTTTTCTTTAAATTTGTTTATTGATACTAACCAAATGTTTAGAACGTTTACTTTGTTGCAATGTTTGCAGGTTACTTGGTCATCACAGACCTCCCCCACTCACGCTACCTTTAGCCATATGAGAGATCCGACACGGATGTAGGCTACATGGCCCTGGGCCACGCATTAGAATGCGAGGTACACACAGACTACCTAGACACACTACGAGCCGTTAGGGGCCGACATGGATAACGATCCCCAAGACTTAGGGGACCGGTACCACGACAACCCGCACACCCACGAGTGCTGCCACGACACTCGCGACCTCCCTCGACCCCTCGGAGGAACGGGTAATAGACCCCGGGTAGGAGGTCACCACACACCCCTGGAGGGAAGGTGACTAACCCGCCCCGGGCACCCCTCATCCTAGACAGCGCCTTAACGGACGCTGGTTCATCACAGACCGACTACTCACCACTGCTTCACCCCCCCCACCCCCCTCTCTTTCTCCCCCCTTCCCCTTCCGTTCCTCTCCCACCCTTCCCCTTCCCAGACACTCCCCCGCCAACGGACTACCCCCCCTCAGACCTTCACCCTGAGGTCTCCCGGGTAGCCTACCATGGCGCTACGACAAGCAGACCTCACAATTACCACTATTAATGCTAGAGGGTTGAACAAACCTGAGAAACGCTCAAGCGCACTGAGGGACTTCTATAAATCCGGAATAGACGTGGTCTATATCCAGGAAAAACACTTCAAGGAAGGGCTCCGACCCAAACTAACGGACCACAGATACACCAGAGGGTACTATAGCGACTTTAAGAATAGCAAATCAAGAGGGGTCGCCATACTACTCCACAAGAGGGTACCATTCCACGAAACGGGAGCCGAAACGGACCCGGAAGGGCGATACCTATTTCTTAAGGGCACCATATCCGACACAACGTATACCTTCGCAAACATCTATGCCCCTAACCAGAGACACTACAGCTTTCTCAAGCGCACCCTGCGCAAACTGCTAACCTTCACAGAGGGCATACTAATTATGGGAGGGGATCTCAACCTGACGCTAGACCCCAAATGGGATTCGTCCTCCGGGTCCTCCAGGGTCCCGACCCAACACCTGACACACATCAGGGCCCTACTTCGACGATCGCAGTTGATAGACTGCTGGAGAGCGCACCACCCAGACGAAAGGGACTATACGTTCCTGTCCCACCCACACAACACATACTCACGACTGGACTACCTTTTCACGACACACCACCACCTAACTCTGGTGAAGACAGCGGAGCTGGGAACAGCAACGTGGTCTGACCACGCACCGGTGACACTCACCATTTCCTCACCTCTATATAGGCCAAGGGCGACCAAATGGAGGCTAAATGATTACCTGTTATCCATGCCTGACGTCCGGACCGAAACAGAAAAGATACTGACGGATTACTTCATATCCAACACACCAGACCAGACCTCACCCACATACATATGGGAGGCACACAAATGCGTGATAAGGGGACACCTTATACAAAAGGGGTCGTGGATAAAACGACAAAGAGAAACCCGAATCACGACACTCATACACGACATACAGACGACAGATGACTCGAACAAAAGAGACAATCTCCCCTCATTACAAGCCAAGCTACTTCAGCTACGGAGGGAGCTATCCACACTATTAAACGCTAGACACCATAGAGAGGCGGCCAGACAAAAGACGTTCTTTGAGACTAACAGCAATAAAAGCGGAACACTGCTAGCGAGAATGCTGACCAAACGTAGACAGCTGACGTATATTGACAGAATGAAAGACGGCCAAGGGAGAGTGCTTCGCCTCCCTGCCCAAATTCACAAAATCATACGCTCCTACTACGCAGACCTCTACTCCCTACCGACCCCACAAAACACGCACTCCCGAGCCACCCTTATGACCCGGATAACTGACTTCCTCCAAAGAAACACACACACACACCTGGAACCAGAGGTAGCGGAAGCACTGGAGGAGCCCATCTCGGCAGAGGAGATAGCAGGGGCTGTCAAGACATCCAAACTGGGCAAATGCCCGGGGCCGGATGGCCTCCCACTGCGCTACTACAAATGCTTTGCTAAGACCCTATACGCACCGATGCTATCCACCTTCAACGCGATTAGGGACGGGCACCATCTGCCTCCACAATCCCTCAGGGCACACATCACACTCATCCCAAAAGAAGGGAAAGATGGAGACTGTTGCCACAACTACAGACCCATCTCCCTTATCAATAGCGATACGAAACTCCTAGCAAAAATCCTGGCGACCCGCCTTCAGCCGCACGTCCCTACCCTGGTACACCCGGACCAGGTGGGGTTCGTGAGGGGACGGGAAGCCAGGGACAACACGACCAGAGCCCTATCACTAGCCCACGGGGAGCAGGGAGGTGTCGGGGGCCTTCTCCTGCTGTCCACAGACGCGGAGAAGGCCTTCGACAGGATCGGATGGCCGTTCCTGTTCCAGGCCCTTTCGCACCTGGGCATGGGAACACACATGAGAGGCTGGATAGAGGCGCTCTACAAACAGCCCAAAGCCCAGATACTCGTGAACGGGGCTCTCACAGAGGAGTTTACCATACAGAACGGCACTCGACAGGGATGCCCCCTGTCGCCGATCCTCTTCGTTCTAGCATTAGAACCATTCCTACAGGCAATCCGGACCAACCCGGACATCACAGGGGTAACTAAAAATGAGGCACAACACAAGGTCGCGGCGTACGCCGACGACCTTATCTTCTTCGTTTCTAAACCCGAAATATCACTCCCTAACATTGTAAGAGCCTTTAAGGAGTACGGAGAGATCTCTAATATGAGAATTAACTTCGCCAAATCCTACATTCTCAACATCTCCATACCCAAACAACGGGAAACAACCCTCCGCCAGGCCTTCTCATTCCAATGGGCAGACTCTAAAATCAGGTACCTGGGAATATGGCTCACCCGCAACACCTTGGACCTTTTTAAGGAAAACTTCGCCCAGATGCTGGCCTTATTTAAGAGAGACACAGGGGAATGGTCCTACCCCCACATTTCCTGGTTTGGACGGGTCCAAGTCGTCAAAATGAATTTCCTCCCACGCCTGCTGTACCTGATGCAGACGATACCTATACACATCCCCAAGACATACTTCACGACTCTAAACAGGACCTTAAGGGAATACGTTTGGAATGGGAAAAAACCCAGGCTAAAATTCGCTCAACTCACTCAGCCAAGGGAGAGGGGGGGTATGGCATTGCCAGACTTCCACCTTTACTACCTGGCGTGTCATCTCCTCAGAATAGTGGAATGGTCCAAAAGCGCCGTCCACAAGCAATGGAAGGCGGTGGAGGAGGCAGACTTGGGGATCCCCATAGAGCTGGCCCCCTGGCTACCCAGAAGGGGGAAGATGGAGGCACCCATATATGTGAGACATACCTTACAAGTATGGTACAGCATAGCCGATAGAGCTAGCCTAACCCCGTACCCGTCACCCTTAATGCCCCTGACACACAATAAGGATTTCCCCCCGGGTCTAGACCCGCTAATCTTTAGGAGCATGATACCTACCCAACTACCTAGACTTCTTCACCTAATCACACCAACAGGCCGGAAGACCCTCTCAGACCTCATAGGCAACCGGCCCCCGACCTTCTCACAGACACTCACACATGCACAAACGACGAGCTATCTCCGGACCCTGCCACAGGGCAGGGCACTACACCGCACCCTGACAGAGTTCGAGCGACTGTGCCTGGACCCGGAGCCACTCTCACACGGGATATCAAAGCTCTACGGCATGTTACAAACCCAGGTCCCCACAGAAGCCCCTAGATTCAAGGGTAAATGGGAAACGGCCCTGAAACTGCAGCTGAGCGAGGGGGAATGGGACAAAATTTGCACATTAACACACCACTGTGCGATCTTCAGCAGACACCAAGAGGCCGCGTACAAACTGCTCACACAATGGTACCGCACACCAGACGTACTACACACCATGCACCCAGACCATGACGCGAAATGTTGGCGATGCGGGACTGAAATTGGGACACACCTACACATCTGGTGGTCCTGCGAGAGGCTACAGCCTTTCTGGCGAGGAATACACAAACTAATACAGAAATTCTCAGACAGCCCCCCCCCCTACGAACCGGCAGCAATGCTCTTACACCACACCAAGGTGCCCGACAACCGATACAAACGCTCACTGACTATACGGATCTTAAACGTTGCTAAACTTCTCATCCCCCTACACTGGAGGGACACAGTGGCCCCTACCCTCAGGGAATGGTTTGCGAAAATGGAGGACCTCAGGGTGATGGAAGACCTACACCTGACGGCGACGGACAGAGCCCAGAGATACCTAGACACATGGACACACTGGATTCTGACAATGACTGGAGACAAACTCCCAGACTTGCTAGGGGAAAATGGTTAGCACTGAGTCCCCAATTACCTACACACAAGAGCGGGCGACCCAAGCGAAGTCCCAGTTAGGGAACACCTTCAACCCAGCGCACCCCGACACCTGGCACACCGAGGAACCGCCACCCCCCCCCTCCCCCCCTCCCCCCCCCTCTCCCCCCCCTCCCCCCCCCCCTACCCCCCTCCCCCCCCCCTACCTTCCCCACCTAAACGGACAGACACCCGACTGACCGACGGGCGGATGCACGCCCGTCCCTCCCCCCCCCACCCCACCCCGCTTGCATGACTAACAGATAAGACGAGACCTCAAGCAGGTTCGAGCACAGACTACTCCCGGAAGCCCTAGGGAGACTCATTTGGACCCCCGATCGCAAGACAACGAACTGCAAGACGACAGCTAGAGACACAGGTGAATAGTCTGACGGGAACAGGAGACCCATTAACCCACTGGGTATCTTAGGTCGGTACAACAGAAATGGAAGACCGGGGAGCCTCTAACCCCTAAGCCCACAAGTTACCTCATCTGTCCCATTCTTTGACGGCTCAACCGACGATATACTTAACTCAAAGATCCCGCATACACAGCCCTACAGGGTATCTGATGGGACCAAAGGGTCCAAGGGTTGCTTACTAAGATTTGCAAAGTATAGACACCGCTACTAGTAACCCCGAACGGGCGACTCACACCTATCAGCGAAAACATAGGAAGCCCCTAAGGGGAAATGAATCTGTAAGTGCAATTGCTTCTACCGAATAATTTTATGGACTCTGTATAACTCATGTGAACCCCACTATGTTCAACCACTTTATGTATCCCTATCCCTTCTGCACCCTATTTACTGACAATTCACAAGAAAACAATAAAAAAGAAATTAAACAAAAAGAAAACGCCATCGGCCACCAACCGATGGTGATACTCACACATCCCCCATATCCCTCTGACTACCTTCCCAGCCCACCAGTTTCTACTCTCCCACCACAACCCCCTTACTTAATTCTTGACCTCAACCACAGGATCATGACAGCCAGACCTCTAAAGAGGCAGGCGAGACGACACCTACAAGTTTACCCAAATGTTAGTATCGCAAAGTCAAAAGCAAGGATGTTATATATGGTTCTCACATACTAGCAATATACCTTAAAATAACAAATGTATAAAGAAGAAATTGAACCACACATATGTCTGTACCTTTATTGGTTGTATAATGCTACATCACCATTGTTGTCATGCTGAATGTATCTTATATTTGAATAACCCTCCCACTCTTTTTTCTGTACCCCTAATACCCTTAACCAACAAAAACCAATAAAATACAAATTTGAAAAAAAAAAAAAAATAACGCACAGATGAATAATCCTCCCTCCTGAATGGGCAAAACAAATCCTGTGAAAAGAGTGTAATTATGGGTACCACCACATAAGTCATTTGGAAGGAACTGTAAAGTCCGCTATATTAGGTCATAAGTAAGAAGTGTGCATATATATGGAATGGAAAAATTTTAACAAAGTCATAGATGCAATTTTTATTTCTGTGGCAAGCACTAGTGTTTTCTATAGTGTTGTCTTTTGTGTGCATGCTTTTTATTTACTGCTTTGTATATTGTAGCTCATATAATTTGACATTGCTGGTGTCATTATGGGTTTGTGGTGTGTATTTCAAGCAAGTACAGATGTATTTTAACAGTGGGAGACAGAATAACAAAAAAACAAAAAATCCAGAAAAACGCATTTCGAAAAAGATATACATTGATTTGCATGTCAATGAGTGAAATAAGTATTTGATCCCCTATCAATCAGCAAGATTTATGGCTCCCAGGTGCCTTTTATACAGGTAACGAGCTGAGATTAGGATTATATTAAAGGGAGTGCTTCTATTCTCAGCTCGTTACCTGTATAAAAGACACCTGTCCACAGAAGCAATCAATCAGATTCCAAACTCTCCACCATGGTCAAGACCAAAGAGCTGTCCAAGGATGTCAGGGACAAGATTGTTGACCTACACAAGGCTGGAATTGGCTACAAGACATCGCCAAGCAGCTTGGTGAGAAGGTGACAGCAGTTGGTGCAATTATTTGCAAATGGAAGAAACACAAAATAACTGTCAGTCTCCCTTGGCCTGACACATTACGGTCCTGGCATGGCTTAGTCAGTCTCCACACCTTAATCCCATAGAAAATCTGTGGAGGGAGCTGAAGGTTTGAGTTGCCAATGACTTGGAGAGGATCTGCAAAGATGAGTGGGATAAAATCCCTCCTGAGATGTGTGCAAACCTAATGGCCAACTACAAGAAACGTCTGACCTCTGTGATTGCCAACAAGGGTTTTGCCACCAACAACTAAGTCGAAGGGGTCAAATACTTATTTCACTCATTGACATGCAAATCAATGTATAACTTTTTTGACATGTGTTTTTCCAAGTTTTTATTTTTGTTATTCTGTCTCTCACTGTTAAAATGCACCTACCAATAAAATTATAGACTGATCATTTCTTTGTCAGTGGGCAAACATTGAAAATCAACAGGCGATCAAATACTTTTTTCCCTCGCTGCATATTACATAGTTACATAGCTGAAAAGAGACTTGCGTCCATCAAGTTCAGCCTTCCTCACATTTGTTTTTTTGCTGTTGATCCAAAAGAAGGCCAAAAAAAACCCAGTTTGAAGCACAATTTTGCAACAAGCTAGGAAAAAAATCCTTCTTGACCCCAGAATGGCAGTCAGATTCATCCTTGGATCAAGCAGTTATTACCCTACATTGAAAGATTATATCCTTGAATATTCTGTTTTTGCAAGTATGCATCTAGTAGCTGTTTGAACATCTGTATGGACTCTGATAAAACCACTTCTTCAGGCAGCGCATTCCACATCCTGATTGTTCTTACAGTAAAAAACCTTTCCTTTGCCTTAGACGAAATCTTCTTTCTTCCAGTCTGAACACATGGCCTCGTGTCCTATGTAAAGTCCGGTTTGTGAATAGTATATGAAACTGTGCCTGGTGATTGAACTATTTCTAAACTGTTTCACAATTAAGCAACCAGGATCAGCAGAAAGAGTGATCCTGGCCATCTCACACATATGGTTTTTAATTCCCCGGTACATATAAGGATTAGATCTAACACAGTAACAGCGATGAGAAGAAGGACAAATTTATCAAGTATGCCAAATATCCCACTGAAACTCTAGTCTTGTAATGTTTAACAAAATTATAAATTCAACTATCTGTTATGATTAATGTTTCAATGGTATTATTATTATCAATTTAGTGTTCATTGAATAAACCTCAAAATGATATCAACAGAAAAGTAAATGCTATCAATAATGGAATATATGATAAATTTGCTTGTCTCCCAAGAAAAGAAGCATAAATAAATAAAACTCTCTGAAATATCATAGAGAAATAAAAAAGCTAAAACAGTATTGTTGCTTTTCAGTTTTTTTTTTTAATAAACTATAAAAGTATTGCTTTGGAATTTCTAGGAAATGTCTAGGAAATTCCAGGAAAATAAAAATATATCTCTAAGATAAAGTAGATACTATGCTTAGTCGTATGTACAAGTTGATAAAGGCAAAATTAGACAAAGGCAGAGTCTAATTTAAATTCCGTTAGTCATGATGTCTAATGGAAAAGGTATCTTCTATCTAGATGTACGATAGATGGCAAATGAGAGATGGTCATCAGACGTTCCACTTTCTTTTTTGATCCTCCTTACTTCCCCACTTAGAACTCCCATGTATGTACAAAGGTATAACAATAAATTGGTTTTATCAGGTTAAGAAGAAAAGGGAAAGACCGAGGAGCAAGAGATTCAAGTAAGAGTCTTCCCTACAAGGTTGCCATGTATGGACTTCCTTGATATCTCCATCATCTGTCTTTTCTTTATTGACTGTTATGCATTAAGCATTATGCTGCTCATCTCATTGATTTAATGTGATGTGTATGGATCTATGCTGATATTCACTGACCTCCAGAATGGAAAGAAGCCTTCCATACCTCAGAGAGTTTGCTCCCTCACCCAAACATGGACACCACAGCAAACAAAAAGTCTTTGATCTGTGCTTGCATAACTTCTCCTGTATTAGCTCTGAAGAGTCAGCCACATAAACACATTCTCAGTCATTTATACATACATACATACATATATACTGGGTGCAGCAACTCACACATTGTATGTGTATATATTTATATTACTCTTTAAGTCATGTGCAGCAGATCCATATCACAAATATCTACATACACGTATACACTTACATACACTCATACAATCTCCTTCTAGGGCTCTTGGCTGTGTAGGATGTTAACCCTTCTCTATAGGCAAGGTGGCATTCTCCTAGAGGGTTCATCATTGAAGGGTCCTGGAAGCGAGTGATCGGCTGTGACAGCAATCAGATTAAAAGCATCAATGATGGTATTTAATCCAGTCTATTAATACTGGAGATCTATTTGATCATGACATATTATATATTCTGGAATCAAACAACTGAGAATAAGCATGTTTACAGCAATATAAAGGATCCTTCTCTGTGGATCTTATGATGACAGTCCCTATTTTGAACCCATTTCCCCTTGTCCTTCATTTGTATCCTAATGTTCCTCTTCTCCATATTGTTGGTGTTTCTGAGTGTATATTATAGCTCTACAGAAATAATACTTACAATAATGTGTCTTAAAACTACAATAAATGTGATAATACATCATTCTGTGCAAATAACATATATTGTTCTTATTCTAAATTACATTTTATCTGCATACGTTGTTATAAGTCCCCTAACATTTCTCAATACAGCCCCGTCCCTAGCCATACCCCCATTCATATTCCTAAAATGAAAGTGACCCTCTTTGTCCAAATGTCCCATGTTGGGAGGTATGTATGCATATTTCCGTAACATTTGTGAAGTAAGAGGATTACGATATAATTACCCATACACTACAGGGAACAACTCCAACAGAGCCCTGTTTTAATATTGTTGGATAAGATTTTCCAATAATTTAATATATAATTTAATATATTTGGATAAATGTTTACAATTATTTTCTCAAAATATAAAAATATCAAAAATGTATAAAAAATATATACATTTATCAAAAAATGTCAAAATATTGAAATATATATATTAAATCATTTCAAAGTTTATTAAAAAATATTCAATAATTTAAAAGAGTTTATCTAACAATATTAAATTGGGGCCTTAAGTTCCCCGTGTCTTCCAATGACTGATGCAGACCTTTATGTAACATACTGTCCATGTCTTTATCTTTGATGTAAAAATGCTCAACATGTTGTTTACAACTCACGATGAAGAAAAATCATTATAGTTTAAAAAAAAAAAAAACCTCACCAAGTGAAAACTTTAGAAGAGGCTTCAGTGTTTAAAATAGAATAACAATATTAATTGTACAGTACAGTTATGAAATATAATTATATACATTAGTTCACCTTTTAAAATGTGTCACATTTTCAATGCAGACCTGCTGGAAGACTTTAATAATATAGGTTGTCCAAACATGAGTTTCAGTTTTTTACATTGGTATTTTGCTACTAATCTATAAAGTATGTCAGGAAAGCAAATTATTCCAATGTTAAGATGCTTCACTACTATTCTGTATTTGAAAATCGATAAGTTTCTGGTTCACTATTTTCTCATTATAACAATTATCACTAATTGATTGAAGTGAAAAGAAATGTTCAATCTAAAAAATGAAGATAGAACATCTGTGCCCAGTCAGATGGAAAAGTCATAACAAGCTTGTTACAACCTACACATTAACACCTCGATTTAAATGAATAACTATAGTCACCAGAACCACTACAGCTTAATGTATGGGTTTTGGCGTTTATAGCATGTCCCTGGAGGCTGAGCACTGTACACACTGCATTTTTAGAGAAAAGGCAGTGTTTACAATGGTACCTAGTAACATCTCTAGTGGCAGTCACTCAGACGGCCACTAGAAGTGCTTCCTGGACCAATGCTGCACAGTGTGCATCTCTATGAAGAGATGCTCATTGGGAAAGTATTGGATTGGCTGAGATCATCAAGACTGATGATCTCAGTAATTGAGGCAGAGTCCACAGCGAGACTGGCACAGCATGGCAGAAAAGGTGATTGGGATTGGAGGGTGGTCGGTCACCTAAACAGCCACTTCAGGCTTATAGTGTCATGAATACATGTTTGTATTATTGAGACTATAGTGTTACATTAATAATTAATTAATTGTTGGTAATAATTTAAAAAGTATGGTTTCAAAATATTAAAATACAAATATTAAAATATCAAAAATATATAAATCAAGGTCTTAAGCAAACTTGATGCAATTTACAAATTAAGGCATTGATTTAACATTTTAATCATTTTTGGTTAAAATGTAAAAAAAAATATATATATATATATATCAAAATATCAAAAATATATCATATTGAAAAATATATCAACATATAACAAAAATATAAATCATGACCGAAAAAAAGGGATGTAGCCATTATTTATTTTGAGTAAAAATCACAAATCTGATCGAAAACTAAAAAATTGCTGGATCTGGATGTTAATGTAAGGAATACTTGCATTGTTTGTATTTTTCATTGGAATGTATTTGGCGATAAGGAAAGATTTGTAGACAGGAGTGTTTTCTGTTTTTTTTTTAATTCTTTATTTTTTGCCTTGATGGTCATCCACATACATGAAACATGATATACAATCCGAGAACCCAATACACAATGAGCAAATAGTAAATTGGCATTATACAGAAGGTATATAAACATCCGTCATGACACAATTATTATACATAGTAACTGATATATATAGTGTATGGGTTCCCATCCTGAAGATGACACATCAGGGTGCTATTTTGATAATAGAGTAAAATACAACAATATTAACGTTGAGAAAGGAAGAATAAGTCTCAGTGCCTAGCTTAAGATCACCAGTGAGCAGGAAAGTAGTAGCAAGGCACATATTGTCCCTCCAAACCAGCCTTAATATTTTCCTCCAGTTAGCTTACAACACAGAGAACATAAACCAACTTTTGTTATATGCTCCTTCTAAGAGATGTTTGGCACCGCAGACAGAACGAGGAAGAAAAGAGAGTCAGGTGCCTCGCACCTGGGCTGTTAGCTTATCCATGAGACAAGTATCTTTGATTTTTTGAACGATCACTTCTACTGAATGCCAGACCTGTGCCAAAGCCCTTCTAGCTGCCAGCTTTAATTTGTGTAAAAGTTTCTGATCCGTTTTAGTTCAATCATCCAAAGGTTTAGCCAACAAAAATACCCAAGGGTCCAACTTAATATCTCTACAGAAAACATCCCTTATTAAATATTTAATCCTTGTCCAAAACCTTTGTACGTCTGGACATTCCCACCACATGTGGATATATGTCCCCTTCTGTCCGCACCCTCTCCAACACAAATCCGTGGTTATCTTATTCATTCCATACAATTGACAGGGGTGGTGTACCATCTAAACATGATCTTATATGACTGTTCCTGTAAAGTAACACATATGGAGGATGTTGCTGTTGCTTTCTCAAATTTTCTGCCATTCGACCCCTTCTAGCATTTCAACTAGATCAGCTTCCCATTCATCAATATATGTTACTTCTCCCCATTCTAAGGTATTGGTGCTAAGGTGGGCATATATAGCAGTAATCAAGCCTTCGGGAACTGCTGTGTAGCTGCCTTCCGAACCTGAGTTTCCTGAGCATAATCCCTGAGTTGAACATACTGGAATAAATCCGAAGGTTTAAGGTAACCCTAGTTTTCAGTTCCTCAAATGGTACAACAGCCTCCCTCATATAGATGGCAAAGTCGCTGCAAACCATACCTTTAAAATCATGTGCCTTCATACACCAGGGGAATGCCCCATTCCACTGGAACAGCATTAATGGGGAAGGGGAAAAGGCTAAACCATATTTTAAAGCATTAGAGTCTCACAGTTTCAGGGAGTTTAGGATTGCAGGGCATTTCGTTTAAAGGGGAGGTTGATAGTCTTTAGGTACCCACATGAAAAACTGCAGTAGGTCCGAACCCATTAACAAAGACTCTAGATCTACCCATCATTTTTCCTCCAGGGGAGAGTGACACAACGTGATCTGGGTCAATTGGGCTGCTAAGTAATACAAACGCAGATTGGGCAAACCCATTCCCCCCCTGCACCTTAGCCCAGTAAAGTACATTGCGGGACACTCTGTGTTTTTTATTTTGCCATATGAATTGGCCTATGGCCTGTTGAAGAGTGGCCAGATTGGATTTCGTGATTTGGACCGGCAGCGCCTGGAATAAAAACAGTATTCTAGGGA
Source organism: Pelobates fuscus (assembly GCF_036172605.1). NCBI lineage: Eukaryota > Metazoa > Chordata > Amphibia > Anura > Pelobatidae > Pelobates > Pelobates fuscus. The sequence continues at coordinate 32,877,183 of NC_086321.1, forward strand.
GGATATTCATTTTCACAGAGTGAATCCTGCCTATCCACGAGATCGGTTTATCGACCTACTTCTCTAGATCTTCGATGAGGGCTTTAAACACAGGGATGTTATTTTGTTGGTATAATCGGGTAAGATCTGCCGTTAGCCAAATATCTAAATACTTGAGATGATTTTAAGCTACATGGATGTAGTATGCCTGACCAATGCCTGACCCATGTCTGCTGCCAAAAGTCCTATGGGAAGTGCACTTGACTTGTTCAAGTTCACATTGAGACAGGAGTAGTTTTAACTGGATGTTTTAGCATGCCCCAAAATTTTAATTGGATCAAGGAATAATACAGCTTAAGAAAAATGTGTATATACAATTGTTAAGTTAAGTTGGTAAAGGATACATGTATCAATTACCGTTTTGGCTGTGATTTCTGTACAATGAATGCAGGTCTTAGAAAGAGACTGAATATGAATGCTGGGGACAGACTGGAGAATCAAAGTACCTTTTGGCAAGACAAAACATATAGGATGAGAGCAGACTTGTTTACTGTAAGGGATATTTTTGATATTGAAAACAAGTAGTTCCCTAGAGGAAAGATATGCACAGGGAGATAGCAGAATATATTTTCTGAAATAAGGCATGTGTGTATAAGACTAACTAAGGATATTCCTATTTGGAATTAAAGTGTTTGATGGTTACATTTACCCAAAATGGTTAAGGATGCCAGGATTTATATATATTTGTGGTCGTATACAATAAGCCGAGTTATAATAATGGTGGTTGGTGTAAGTCGGTTTTGGTGTGCCGGAACCGACGTTCGGGTACAAGAGGGCACACCAAGATGAATGGCTTAATAAAGGGAGTGGTGTTTGGACTGAACTCATATATAACAAAGAGGACTACACTCACCTGAACATCCATACATTATAAGGGTGCTGTTGGGGCCAATTCGCACAACAGTATGGGGGTTTAGTTACAGTACATGATCATACATTGCATAAGCCTGGGAGATATATTAGACTTGTGGCAAGCTAATGCAATGTATTATCATATACTGTAACTAAACCCCATTATTTTTGCCTAGATTTTTTAAAGAAAAAACAATTACATTCTGTGAACCTTGAAATTGGTGTATAGTGAATGATTGAGTGCTGGATCTTGTATGTTGTGTGTATGTGCATATCTGTGTATATGTGTGTGTGTGTGTGTGTATATATATATATATATATATATATATATAAATACTATCGTGGATATGTATGGTGCTCCACAAGGCTATTCAGAAAGTAGAACTCCCTTTTCCCCCGGTTACTATTGAGAGAGTGTGCTTGGCAACAGAACTTTGCTGCACACACTTGTTAGTTAGGTAGTGTGACAGATAATAATGTACTTGCCCAACATGTTTTTTAATATAACAAAGGGATGCTAGTTTGTCTCGTGCCTCCCTCCACACAAGAGACAAATAAAAATGTAATGAAAATGTCAAAACAAAAATAGGAGTATTTGATAGTGAGAATTACAGATTAAGATATTTTTTTCCTCTGCGTAACAGTAGATTAAACCCATCAAGATTGGGGTATTTTGATGAATGGTGGTGGCCTCACGAATTACATGTGTGCATATATATGTAATTAAATAACCACATTTTGAATCTAAATTGAGTGTTTTATGAAGTTTCGTGAGGTTGGTAACTGTTATAATGATGTGTACTTATTCTATTTTCTTTTCTCTTTCCTTAATACAAAGAGTGATTGTGCATGATTGAAAGCAATTTAAAAAAAAACTGAAAACAACAAAGAGCTCTGAAAGATAACTCACTGTATAATCTGGATTGGAGACCAGAGAGGGACCTGACGAAAACACGGAAAAATATGAATGGAAGTCAGCACAAAGGATTAGACATTTTTGCATAGAATTAAGAAAATAGAAGCGACAATGATGAGTTTTAATTTGAGCAGGAAAACATTTATTTAGTAAATTAAATATTTAAGGTAAAGGAGATATATGTCTAAATTATGGATATAGCAAATTACTGCTATTAATATGAAAGGGATTTAAGAAGATATCATATGCTTCTCTGTGGAGAGATCTGAATAAATTAGGGCACTGTCCGTGCATGTGGCAAATGAGATGTTGATAAAAGCAGAGTTTTGCATTTCCAGATAAGGACCACAAAAGCAGCATGTTTTTCTAAATTGAATGGACTTAGAAGTGCTGTGTGTGGGGGGTGCTGAGTGTGTGTGTGTGTGTGGGGGGGGGGGTGTGTGTGTGAGAGAGAGAGGTTCTTTGTGTGGGGTGCTGTGTGTGTGTGTGGTGTTGTGTGTGTGAGGGGTGGTGTGTGTATTAGTGGTGTTGTGTGTGTGTGTGTGTGTGTGTGAGGGATGGTGTTTGTGTGAGATATGCTGTGTGCATGTGAGGTGCTGTGTAAGGAGTGCTGTTTGTGAGGGGTAATTGTAACTGCAGTTTATTCGAATTTGGGCTGAGCAGGTGATCGTCCAAATTCCAGAACCCCTAATCCAAAATATGTGATTCAGAAATCTTTCCATTATGCAATTAATTTTTGTTGTTTGATGGGAAAAATATGATTGATGGTTACAGTCACCAAATGTTGATTTTATTCACAGAAGTAAGCAATAAAGGAATAAAGGGAAACAAGGAGGACCAGTTAAAATGTACATATGCAGACTCTGAAAATCATAAAACACGTCAATAGACCTAATTCATACCCCCAAAACGTTTTAAAAACTAGACAGCCTAACAGGGCAGTTATACCATTAAAAAGTATGCTTAGTTATGTCAGGTCCAAGAGGGGATACCATTGATAGGGTTTACATATAGTAACTCCAAGATATTTCAAGCAAACATCATGAAATAAATCCTGATGGTGCTACACAAGTAATCAATATATTGTTGATCACTTTCCAGGATGGTATACTGATTCACTAGGTCTTAAACAGAGTCATGCGTGTGATTTATAATGATGATATTAGAACAACATGGCATGAATTAATCAACTGAGATACTGAAATGTTTAGCCTTTCTACTTAAGCAATGGAAATTATTCGGCCAACTAGGAGCTACATGCAATCTCGTTGAGTTTATAAAGATTACCACCACTCTGCTTGATGGCATATTAATTGTCTAAGTCTTATACAGAGTCACAGTGTGATTGATCATGATGATTTTAACTCAACATGTCTTGTATTAATCAACAGACCGAGATATTGAAATGCTTGGTCTCTCTTGTTAAGCATTGGCGATTATTAGTGTAACTTGCAACCTCACTGTGTTTATGAAGATTAAAGATAAGAAGAAACTGATGCAGTAATACATTCTGCTTTACAAGGAGCACATTGTTATCAATCTGATTGATTAAGAGTATACCATCCTAATTAAAATGCAAATAACTGTGCACACCACTCTCTGTTAATACATTGAGGAACACATTTTTTTTAAATCAAGAGTGGTCACAAAGTAGATATTCATCTTAATACCCTTAATGCTTTGTCAGCCTTAATATTGGCAAAGCATTATGAGTGATGTAGTTCCATCTACATTTTTGCTATCCCTAATCTAAAATGATCTATGTTCAAGGTCTGTAAAAGATATTGGTGTAAAATAATGAAATGCTTCATTTGTAAATAAATTATTGCAATTAACAATTAATGTGATTCATTTTGTAGTATGTTAAAATAAGGTCTAGCACAATCTGTGTAATATTTGCCATGAGATTGCAATCCATAATTTTTCTGAATTCCGTGGATTTATGTTGACTTTATTAATAAATAAATACATATTGTATATTAGTTCATACTCAGGTGTGTGTACTGTAATAATGTCATATTTGAAGCTATGTTTTAAATAAGAAATATAATTCTACCCTATAAGCAGACTCTAAGTTCATGTATTACACGTATGCATGGCTTTATTTTATTTTTTTTAATTCTTTATTTTTGCATATAGGTTACAAACAAGCGTGCAGGGCCACGACAGCTACTGCAGGCATATTCAAGGCATTTCAATGAGTGGAATTTTGATACAGCACATATATATATATATTTTTTTTTTCAATCATGAAAACATCGAGTATTGATACAGATTAGGCTTGCATAAGACAATCCGAAGCATTTCTGGGTTTAGTGATACATTTAGCGGGTGATCATTCCTTTGTCAAGCTAGGACAACAGCAGTACTATTACTATTATTTTAGTAAGATTAGATAGTTGCTATGAAGCAATATTAGATTAGAGTAACCTAGCTAGTGGACAATATGATCAGCATTAAGTGAATAATAGACTTATATTCAAACATGTGTAACTAATATAGAGCATAACTAGGTCATTTAAGCTAAAACAATAAGGTAAAGTGTCGCAATATTACGGCAGCTTGTGAGTCACTGGTTTGGTACCGACAGGCTGGGTTTGAGCTGTAAGTCCTTTAGGGGACATGGGTACCTTACGCAAGAGTATGTGGCACAATCAGCCAATACCTCGGCTTGGTAGAACCATGTCGTCCCTGGGATTTCTCCTGATTGCCTGGTTGCAGTTTTGTGGCAGTGCTTGGTGTGTGTTGCGCCCGTCTTCTCGTTGGTTCACGGCCTCACTGGTCGGCAGCGTCAATTCGCCCCTAGTTTGCAGTGTCTGGAACCAATTCCTCCCATTTAGAGCTGAGCCCTGCCGGCCCGAGGTTGTCGGGTACGTTGAGTGTGGAGCACGCTGTGTGGGTCGGCAGGTCCCTCTCTGGGTTGTGAGGGCTTGGGTGCTTGCGCCCGGTATTTCCCGCCCTTGCGGTCGTCGCTGTGCTGTTGGTCAGGCTGCTGCCCTGAGGGCTTGTTGTGGAAGTCCATAGTGGCAGCGGTGGGTCTCCGGACAGAGCCAAGAGGCCACCATTCGAGCCGCTTGACGGTGGCACAGTCCCTTATCGCATAGGATTTTGTGGAAGCCTGTGCAAAGGAGGTCTAGAGCTTCCAGTTGGCGAGCGCGTGTGTAATCGCTAGTATTCCGCCCTTTAGGCCCGTGCTGGGCGGCCATCTTGGGTGTGCCCTGGCAGGCTGGGGTCACTGCTGGCTGCGAGGCTGCAGTCTTTTGTCGTCGTGTCGGTCCGCTTGGTTTGTGGATACCGGGATAACCCCCTCCGGTCCAAGGGGGGGGGTTGGGAGATCAGGAGCGCCTCTGCGGGGATCCGGTGCCGGAGAGAGCAGCCGCCTCTCCCCAGCCCCAACCCCTTCCGTAGGCCGCAGGTCTCTTTTCGGGTTCAGGGCTCCGACAGGCTCCGGGAAGGTGTCTGTCGAGTCTGCGGTGCACACCCAGTGTGGGTAGCGCACCTCGGTGCGTTTTTGGGCTGAATAGCCTCCGTTATGGTCCATTTTGCTGCCCGCCTGGCAGGAGCTCCTTCCATGCACGTCTGTGCGGCTTGGCGGTCAGACCCCGCCCCCCTGCATGGCTTTATTTTTATAACCGCTATTGGCATCTGGTTTCTTATTCTAAATATATGTTGTGTTGTTTTTCTTTTTAAAAGAACCTTGCAACATCATGTCGAGGAATTACCCATTTACGTTCTTTGAATACTGTGATGTGCAACGAGTGGCTCAAAGTCGAGGGCGTTAGGATAATTCAACCACATCAAATTACTATATACCCATAAAGAAACACTATAACATTTAAAAACATATAGGTATTGGTAATGTTAGCATGTGCCGGTACCTTTTAGATCGTTGTTGTCGTCCCCCTTCCCTCTTTCCCCGTAGAGGTCGAAAAATTAAGTTAAACTTACTTATTTATATGTCTTCTCACTGCAGCCACCGCTCCTCAAATATTAGCCTCCATTCTTTGCCCTATCATGATTTCTGTTTGGATCCTCGTTTAGTGCTCCTAGCGATTCCCTTGTGATTTCCTGTGTTTGACCTCGGCTTCGTATTTGACTTCTGATTTCTGGTATCCTAACCTCGGCTTCATATTTGACTTCTGATTTCTCGTATCCTAACCCCGGCTTCGTATTTGACTTGTGATTTCATGTATCCTGACCCCGGCTTTGTCTTGACTCTGAGTATTTCTGTTATTCCTGTCCTTGATTTATCTTGACCCTGTTTCTTGTTGTATTAATACGTTAAGTCCAGCCATTCTAAGGCTTGGTAATACGCCTTTTGGATCCACCTTTTGTGGGTTTCCTCCCGTAACACCAACATTGAGCATTTTCATGTAAACTTTTAATTTGCAATACAAAGCAGTGGAAAAAAAAAAAACATAATAACCAATTTAGCTTCCTCGTCTTTACATTTTTTTTTCACACTGCAGAGAAGCATATTCTTTGCGTTCCATTCTGCTTCTCTACATCTCTCCAGATGTATATATATATATATATATATATATATATATATATATTGTGACGAACCCTGCTGCATAGACCTGTATTGCGGGTTCATCTGTTTTCATTGGATTCGTGGATTTCCTATCCGTACGCTGTTGTTTTTACGTTTTCTAAAGTACCGAGTAAAACTACCGAACATCGGCCACCCAGGAGAGGAGTGTGCGGCTCATTAACACCTTGACCACAAATAAGAACGCTGTGGTTAACCGCAAACACCTCTCCATTCCATCGTACGGGTGGTCGTCGTTCGTATGCCGACCACGAGGCGGCGGCCATTTTGGACACGAGGCGAATCAGCGGTGTTCGGTGCGAAACCCATGGATCTAAAAACGGACTCTTTATCTACCGAACACCGCTGGAGACGGCCGTCTCCCCTTCTATTCCCTTGGAGGCATACGAACCCTGTTCCGTTCGGGGGTTTTCTTCATCCGTATGAACTTACCCAGATAGCCGTCCCATGGAGTCATTCGTATACCGAAGGACTTATGAGAGACTTTGACTCCATGGCGATTGGACTGTGTACTTCGGATCTGAGCGCTATTCGGTAGGAATATGCCCTCAGATTCAGGCTATCTGGGGATACGTTGCACGAACACTATATATTCGGTACTTCGGATTTTATGTATTTTATTGCATTTTTTGTGGTTGTGTTTAAAATGGCGATGGTTCCTATCCTCGGAGTTAATTAGGTTTCTCCCTAATTATCTCCAGGATAGGAAGAGATGTATTATGGGTAAAATGGGGAGGGCTTGTGTTATAGCCACTGTGATTGGCTACTGTTCAATATATTTTACAGTCTTCCACCAGGTCCCCTAGGGGAGTGTCTACCTGGTGGAGACCTGCATAAATACTGGGCAGGTAGCCCCCATTAAACACATTCTGCTTGACCTTCAAAACGGAGCTTTGTCTCGTTTGTGGAGGGATTGACTATTGGGACAGCGTTTTCGTTTATTTCTAGCTGTGGAAGGATTTCGGATGGATTGCTGATTGGGAGTTACCGCATTCGTATGCTCCGGTCGGGAGTTTTATGATCGGTTATGCTGGAATTGCATTTCTGGAGAAAGGGGATTATCGACTAAACGGCGGCTTCACTCTCCAGGCGGTGAGTGTCGTAACAATTGGTGGCAAGCGACGGGATGAATCCCACCGCCCTGAAGGCCAGCTACACACCCCGGATTGGAAATGCAATATGAGGAGTTAAGGCGTGCTACCCTTAAAGACATTTTGGAGCGCAGAGGACGATCAGCGAGCAATCTCAAGAAAAGGGAGATTATTGCTATATTGGTAGAGATGGATACAGCACAGGGAAGGGAGATAGCTAATGTGCCTGGCCTGCTGGATCTAACACCCGAGGAAATAGCGTTTAACCGGGCAGTTCAGATAAGGCTGGCACACTTTGGCCCCAACCCTGCAGCGGATATTGTGGTGCAAGTACAAGCCGCAGTAGCAGCACAACAGGCGCTCCAGAGAAGCGGAGCTGCAGCAGCAGAGGTACCCCATAATAACAATGGGAAGAAAAAGGTACCATTTGCTGCTTTTAAAAACTTTATTGAGACTGAAGGAGAGATAGACGGGTTCCTGGCGGACTTTGAACGACAGTGTGCTTTACACCAGGTGCCCGCAGAAGAATGGGTTCCTATCCTCTCTGGGAAATTATCCGGCCGGGCCAGTGAAGCTTTTCGGGCCATCCCAGAGGAGGAACTCACTAGCTACCGGACAGTAAAAGATGCCCTTTTGACCCGGTACGCTGTTACCCCTGAGGCGTACCGGAGGCGATTCCGAGACAACAATAAACAGGCTGGTGATTCCTATGTGGAATGGGCATGCCGGGTACACCGCACGGCAGCCCACTGGATGACAGGGTGTCGAGCGGTAACTGGGGAAGAGGTGCTGCAAGTGTTCCTGCTAGAACACTGCTTTGACAAATTACCTGCAGGAGTTCGAGAGTGGGTCAGGGACCGTAAACCCGCTACCTTCCATGAAGCTGCTCGTCTGGCTGACGAATACACTGATGCCCGTAAGCTCGATCAGACAGCAGCCAAGGTCCCTGCCCGAGTGGAATACAAACCGGCAGCACCTCCAACCACCAACCTATATCACCCCCCAGCACAACGTACCCCCGCTATACCGCCAGCAACCAACCATGGGCAGTCAGCCCGATTCAACAAACGGGGTTACTCCAACCAGGTCCAGTGCTTTGGATGCAAGCAGATGGGACATAAAAGACCAGAATGCCCTTTAAACCACGCCAACCAAGCACCATCCTGGAGAAACCCAGCCGGCGGAGCCCAGCAGCCACCTCAGCCTTCTGCTCACTGCCTTGAGCAGGAGGAGTTTTGGGGTTTCCTTCACGAAGCAGACCCAGTTCACGCAGCTCAGCAGGACAACCGCCAACACCACAGGCAGACCGTTAAGTTGAACGGGAAAGAGGTCACTGGTCTAAGAGACACCGGAGCGACTATGACCTTGCTCCAAAAGAACCTGGTTTCGGAACACCAACACACCGGGAACACTGTGGCAGTAAGGGTGGCAGGAGGCGCCGTGTTCCGTCTGCCTGTTGCCCGGGTTCATTTGGACTGGGGAGCGGGAGCTGGACATGTGAATGTGGGGGTTATGAAGGACTTGCCTGCCGATGTTTTGCTGGGAAATGATTTGGCCCCTCTGATTTCTGCCTATGCTACTATGGGACCTGGCGAAGCCAATCCAGTGACTACCCGTGCTCAGAACCGTGCTGCTGGAACCGGCCCACCTGCTGCTGAGACCCAGGTAAGAACCGATTCCCCGACTGACACCCCAGGACAGACGTTAGCTAGTTGGGATTCCCCGGAGGAGTTCGGGAGGGAAACCCAGACAGACCCATCTCTCCAGAGGTATAGGGGCAGAGCAGACACTGGAGAAGAAGGATCAGAGGGGGAGCGGTATGAGTGGGTGGGGGACAGGTTATATCGGATCCCTAAGCCGTCCCAGAAAAGTGTTGCCCCTCCGCCAAATCGACAGCTGGTAGTGCCCGCGAAATACCGGCGAGAGATTCTGCGGATAGGGCATGATGTCCCGCTAGCCGGACATCTAGGGTCCCGCCGCACAGGCCATAGGATTATGCAGAATTTTTTTTGGCCAGGAATTAACCAGGCTGTGCGGATATATTGTAGCACGTGTGACACTTGTCAACGGGTAGGGAAGCGGGGGGACCACCCAAAAGGTAGGCTTATGTCGATGCCTATTATTGGGGAGCCCTTTGCCCGCATAGCCGTTGATATTGTGGGTCCACTGGCCAGGGCTAGTCCATCTGGTAAGAAATACATTCTCACCGTGGTGGACTATGCCACTCGCTATCCAGAGGCAGTAGCGCTGTCTAACATAGAGGCAGAGACAGTTGCTGATGCCCTGGTTAGGATTTTTACCAGGGTCGGGTTCCCTCAAGAGATTCTCTCTGACCAGGGAACCCAATTTACCGCTGTGCTCACCCAGCAGCTGTGGAGGGTATGCGGCATTAAACCGATACTTAGTTCCCCATACCATCCACAGACTAACGGTCTCTGCGAGCGATTTAATGGCACCCTCAAACAGATGCTGAGGACCTTTTCTGACACTTGCCGAGACTGGGAGCAATTCCTGCCTCATCTGTTGTTTGCCTACAGAGAGGTGCCCCAGGAATCTACTGGGTTCTCCCCCTTTGAGCTGCTTTATGGGAGAAGGGTCCGCGGACCTCTAGATCTCATTAGAGGCCACTGGGAGGGGGAGACAGAGCAGGAAGGTACCCCCATAGTGCCGTATGTTCTGGAACTTCGGGACCGCATGGAGAAACTGTCTCTGATGGTAAGAGAGAACCTCCAGGTGGCCCAGGGGAGACAGAAGGAATGGTACGATCGGGGTGCCCGACAGCGAGTATTCCAGGTTGGGCAGAAGGTACTAGTGCTCAAACCTGTGAAGGCGATCAAGATGCAAGCATCTTGGCAGGGCCCGTATAAAGTATTAGCCCAGGTGTGCGATACTACTTACCTTATAGCCAGCTGTTCAGATGACAGGATCCAGCGATCTTTTCATGTGAACATGCTAAAGGAGTATCAGGAACGACCTGAGGATGTAGCCGCAGTGTGTGCCCCCGCTGCAGACGACACCGAAAGCTTGCCCTTACCCGACCTATTAGCCAGAGGTGCCCAGACGGATCTGACTGATCTCGTACAGCTAGGGGACAGGTTAAGCCCCGCGGAGAAGGAACAGGCGAAACAGCTTCTGTGGGAGAAGCAGGCGACGTTCTCCCAAGAACCCGGCTACACTACCCTAGCTGTACATAAGGTAGAGACCCCTGGACAGAACCCCTTACGACAGCCCCCTTACCGTATCCCTGAAGCAGTCCGAGAAGGAATGCGGAAGGAGATAGAGGAGATGACCCAGCTTGGGGTCATCGAGCACTCCGATAGCCCTTGGGCCTCCCCTGTAGTCCTGGTGCCTAAGAAAGATGGGACCACCCGGTTCTGTGTGGACTACAGGAGGCTCAACGAGCGGACCACCACTGACGCCTACCCGATGCCACGGGTAGACGAATTATTAGACCGCATTGCCAGAGGACGCTATCTGACCACCATAGACCTGTGTAAGGGCTACTGGCAGATTCCCCTGGCCAAGGACGCTATCCCCAAGTCGGCCTTCGTCACCCCCTTTGGCTTATACCAATTTAAGGTTATGCCATTTGGGATGAAGAACGCCCCAGCTACCTTCCAACGGATGGTGGATAGGCTCCTTGATGGCTTCCAGGAATTTGCTTGTGCATACCTGGATGATATTGCGATCTACAGTGAGTCCTGGGAGGAACACCTGGTACACGTAGGGGTAGTACTGGATAAAATTTGGGCCGCTGGCCTGACGTTGAAGCCAGAAAAGTGTCATCTAGGCATGGCTGAGGTACAATACTTGGGTCACAGGGTGGGGTGTGGGAGCCAGAGACCAGAGCCGGCCAAGATAGAGGCAGTAGCGAACTGGCCCACACCTATCACTAAGACCCAGGTATTGGCCTTCCTAGGGACTGCAGGGTATTACAGACGCTTTGTCCCCGACTATAGCTCTATAGCTAAACCCCTGACAGACCTGACTAAGAAGAACCTCCCTAAGCAGGTCCTGTGGTCTCCAGCTTGTGAAGCTGCGTTTCAAGCACTTAAGCAGGCCCTCGTGAATGCCCCTGTCCTGGCTGCCCCACTTCCTAACAAACGTTTTCTCGTCCATACAGATGCTTCCATGTATGGACTGGGGGCTGTGCTAAGCCAGGTCGGGGAAGATGGAGGGGAACACCCTGTCGCATATCTCAGTCGAAAGCTGTTACCCCGGGAAGTGAGTTATGCGGCAGTGGAGAAAGAATGTTTGGCCCTGGTCTGGGCATTGAAGAAATTGAGTCCCTATTTGCATGGACAGGAATTTTCCCTTATCACGGACCACAATCCCCTTGTTTGGCTTAACCGGGTCTCGGGAGACAATGGTAGACTGCTGCGGTGGAGTTTAGCATTACAACCATATAACTTCACCATCAGCTACCGACCCGGTAAGCAGAATGGGAATGCAGATGGGTTATCCCGGCAAACCGACGTCCTTGCTACTTCCTAGTCCGGTCATCCCCACGTTGACCCGCTAAAGGGCCAAGCCGGGTCTGCCGGAGTGTTCCACAAGGGGGGAGCCGTGTGACGAACCCTGCTGCATAGACCTGTATTGCGGGTTCATCTGTTTTCATTGGATTCGTGGATTTCCTGTCCGTACGCTGTTGTTTTTACGTTTTCTAAAGTACCGAGTAAAACTACCGAACATCGGCCACCCAGGAGAGGAGTGTGCGGCTCATTAACACCTTGACCACAAATTAGAACGCTGTGGTTAACCGCAAACACCTCTCCATTCCATCGTACGGGTGGTCGTCGTTCGTATGCCGACCACGAGGCGGCGGCCATTTTGGACACGAGGCGAATCAGCGGTGTTCGGTGCGAAACCCATGGATCTAAAAACGGACTCTTTATCTACCGAACACCGCTGGAGACGGCCGTCTCCCCTTCTATTCCCTTGGAGGCATACGAACCCTGTTCCGTTCGGGGGTTTTCTTCATCCGTATGAACTTACCCAGATAGCCGTCCCATGGAGTCATTCGTATACCGAAGGACTTATGAGAGACTTTGACTCCATGGCGATTGGACTGTGTACTTCGGATCTGAGCGCTATTCGGTAGGAATATGCCCTCAGATTCAGGCTATCTGGGGATACGTTGCACGAACACTATATATTCGGTACTTCGGATTTTATGTATTTTATTGCATTTTTTGTGGTTGTGTTTAAAATGGCGATGGTTCCTATCCTCGGAGTTAATTAGGTTTCTCCCTAATTATCTCCAGGATAGGAAGAGATGTATTATGGGTAAAATGTCGAGGGCTTGTGTTATAGCCACTGTGATTGGCTACTGTTTAATATATTTTACAGTCTTCCACCAGGTCCCCTAGGGGAGTGTCTACCTGGTGGAGACCTGCATAAATACTGGGCAGGTAGCCCCCATTAAACACATTCTGCTTGACCTTCAAAACGGAGCTTTGTCTCGTTTGTGGAGGGATTGACTATTGGGACAGCGTTTTCGTTTATTTCTAGCTGTGGAAGGATTTCGGATGGATTGCTGATCGGGAGTTACCGCATTCGTATGCTCCGGTCGGGAGTTTTATGATCGGTTATGCTGGAATTGCATTTCTGGAGAAAGGGGATTATCGACTAAACGGCGGCTTCACTCTCCAGGCGGTTAGTGTCGTAACATATATATCTTTATATATATATATACAATTGTACGTTTCTGTTTTGCTGGTTACAGCATGGCTAGTAAACATTTAAAATCAGGATTGATATGGTGTTTTATCCTAAGAAAATGATCTTGAGAGCTTTTTAAACAGACAAATTATGACTCAAGAACATCAATTTGTGAAGATTAAACAATTAGCATTTTTAAAAAGAAGCAAACACTTAACTAGGTGCAATTACTTGTGCCTAGTGTATCTGTTTTAAATAGAACATCTTTTTTTTTTATTTCATTCAGCACGAGAAATAGATTTGCCATTCTAATTAACAACCTTCCTACAAAGAAATGTCTTTTTCCTTATTGTAAAAAAGTAGAAAATATTGCTTACACATTGGAAATCCGGTTTGGTTGATGATGGGCTATATGTACGAGATATTCTCATCAGGAATAGAGTAAGGAAAAAAGAAGATAGCTTATCTTGTTACATTATTATTTTACCTTCAGTAATTGTGTCTTTTGCCACGAACAGAATAAACACTTTCAAGAGGGTTCTCCTGTAAGTGGACTGTTTTTAGATATCATAAGTGAGAATATACACTTCCTGGAGAATCCAACCTTGGTATTTCCCAGGCCTCCTGCTAATAATTCCCCAAACCATTGCTTTTTCTAATACTACTTGATTCTTCTTTAGCTTTATTGATTGGAGATCACCCACTATCCATTCACACAACTCATTCCTTTTGTGTCCAGGACAAAGCTCTCAGCTTGTCCTCTTGTAGATTTTTCTAGGAAGGCTTTAATGTCACTACCTTACACATAGTTCGTCTTCCTATTAAATTATCTTTTGGTTTATCTCAAAGCAGATCCTTGCTATCACCACTCTATATGGCTTCTCACTTGATGACCTCCCTAGGTGTGGGACTTATTCAGAGATGCCAGCTGTATTCCGTACACTGTTTCTTTGTATTTTGTAAGTTCAGTGTTAAACAGTCTCTCCTGAGAAGCAGTAGGAGGGTTCTGGTCTCAAATAAGGGAAGAAATATAATGACATCTAAATATTTAGATATATCTAATAGTAATTGGCATGCATTTACGTTGAATTTCTACAGTTTCTGGATGTATAATGGGTTGCTTTCTTAGAGTAACAAGGTAAATTAAAGACATGCATATAGATTAATCTAATGAATAGTCATGTACAGAAAATATAGTTGTTTGGTTTGCAACATACAATGGCTGATTTTCCTAATTTATGAAGATTTTCCTAATTTATGACATGAAGATGAATATTATGTTTCTGCATATCTCTGTTTACATTCATTCAGCAGCAAAGAAATTAAATTTATTTAACATACAACCACATTGTAACCGTAGTAACAGCGTAGAATCACAGTGTTTCGAACAAATCACAGTCCTTGACAGTCTAGAAATGGTGAACACCAGCTTCTACCTTCCTCTTTATTTTTGCTGAGAAATCACGGAAAACAGGAACAATAAAGCAGTATCCTTAAACCAGTAATGTTCAACTAACTGTGTTTCCTTATTTACCTCAAACGTCCAATTATCAGGAACCATTTCTGCATTGAAACTACATTGGAAAAAATCAGAGGTGATGAATGACTACAAGTAGAATAAATACTAAGACTGTTATACATTTTGGTTAAAAAATAATAATAATATAATACAAAACAACATTTCAGCGAAAAATAAGGAAAGTGGAAAGACAACAAACTGTTACTGGAATAATAATCACGTTTATGGGACAATAGGCCAGGAGATGTGCAACTTCAGCATGAGTATATTGAACTAATACATTAAGCGGACAATGGAAGTGATGGACACTTTTGTCCACAAGCTGGAAAGCAAGATGACCTTCTATCCGCCTAGAAGAAATTAGGCAAGACACCTGCAGATTAAATAAAGTATTTGTTGAATATGGTGGACAAGCACAGGAGATTGGCCTTTCCTAATAAGAGGAGCTCAGAACTTGTGAAAGGAAGACAATTCACAATCAGAATATATGGTACCTGAACATTTGGATCCTAGCATGAAGGCTAACTTTAAACAGATGCTCACGATATAGGTCATTTAGCCCTTAAGCACTTTGTATGCTTCCACAGTTTGTTGGTCACCTAAACAGATACCAAGAATATATATCAAGGATATTGTAATCAGTTTGTTATAAAGACAAATTGGATGCAGCCAAATGTGATACACTGAATACAGGGGGGTAACCCCTAGTGGAATAAGATTGCTCGATACTGATAGGAATCCTAGTATACTACAGCAGTGGAATCACAGGTCTAGATCTATGCCCCAAATGATAAATGGTCAGTGTAATTGAGGATACTAAAAGGGAAAAAGTAGCACAGATAGGATAGAACTAGAATAGTTAGCTAGTATCAAATGGTGTGGAGATAGAAGTTGTGGTACTAATAAAAATAAGCCACAATAACTAACTAGCCTCTGTTCCTACTGAAATGATGACTGTTCTCTGTTGTATAGAAGATACTGTGAGTAGCTGACTGCACTATCGCTACCAATGCTCCCCCCATGCCTCCCTTTTAGTATCCTCAATTACACTGACCATTTATCATTTGGGGAATAGATCTAGACCTGTGATTCCACTGCTGTAGTATACTAGGATTCCTATCAGTATAGAGCAATCGTATGCTTTTAGGTTCTATTGCCACATTTGTACCAACAGTTTCTATTTGTATTTATCATAGTTAGCTCTTTGAGCCTATTTATCCAGTATACCAGCAATTAATGGGATTCAGATCTGTTACTATATTGCTGCAGTGTACTGGAACTGTCAACAGTATAGAGCAGTCTTATGCTTGCAGGTTTGATTTGTATATCGGTACCTACGATCTCCACTTCGATCTATTATAGATAGCTCTTAGAGCCAATTATCTAGTATACTAACTATAAAGGGGATTCAGATCTACTATTCTATTACTGCAGTATAATGGGACTTCTAACGGTATAGAGCATTTGTATGCTTGCAGGTTCTATCGGTATAGCTGCACCTGCGATCTCTATTTTTGACTTATCATAGATAGCTTTTGGAGCTGCTATCCATTGTCTATCCATACATGTTAGGATCTACGGTCTTCTAATTTGACTATTGCAGACAGCTCTTTGAACTACCCGTCCAGTACACTCTCTGCACTTAGACCAGTTTTTTTATATTCCATTGCTCTCCCATCATTATTGCTATTCCAGCTAAATGTCTTTCCCAAACAGCACAGACGTGTGCTGTAGCTCATTATGTTTATACCACTAAGACATTAGAGCTTATTCAAGTTACACTAACATTGTATCTTGTTTTGTTTTTAGCAATTTCTTTAATCTAGCACTTTTTGATTTTTTGCACTTTTGGGTTATTGTTACTATATTTTTTTGATACTTTTCAGTATATAATAAATTCTTTTTTGTTTTTTGACCTTTTGTCTTTTTACTCGTGCCTTATATCTTCATATACCTTCTGGCTACTATGTAGTACAGGCACATGTTGTTTTCTCCCAGTGTCAGATACACTATTCCTCCATTTATTGTTACGTTTGTTATAATTTATGGCTGTCTATCTGTTCTCATTTTCAAATATTTATCAGCCTTGGGGACAGGGGGTTGTGCCCAGTTGTTTTAATCATAACCTATAGTTGTGTTCGGGGCATTCTCATATGATATGGAATGCTCTGGTGAAGAGAAATAAATAAAAAGGAAATAGTCAGTTGAGGTGTGCCGAAACCGATGTATGCTGTAGGCCGGTAAATAAAGTGGGCTTACATAGAGAAAATATAGTTAATGGGAGTGGAGGGTGGGCCTGTTCGTCTAGATCAACGAAGGTAAGTAAGGGAAGGGGGGAGTCCCTTAAGTAGGTCTATAGCCCCTCCCACAACATCAGGCCATGCCTTCCAATTTGTGTTCAGCGCATTCTCATATGATATGGAATACTCTGGTGAAGAGAAATAAATAAAAAGGAAATAGTCGGTTGAGGTGTGCCAAAACCGATGTATGCTGTAGGCCGGTAAATAAAGTGGGCTAAAAGAGATAAATCAAAGTAAACATTTATTCAGAAGACATAGTACATATTAAGTAGACATCTTAATGAAAGCCCTCCTAATCTCTTGGACTGGGTGTGGGATGTAAGTGGCGTAAGACAAGGACTTCCAGCGACCCAGTGTCTTAATCACGTGTGCTGGAATGTCTTGGCTAGAGGCCGTGGAGGCTGCTCCAATTCTGAAGGAGTGCCCTGAGTAGTTGCTAGGATTTAAACAAAGTCTGGTGATAAGCATACGTACATAAAGCATGAATTTTGCCGTGGTAAGAATTGCATCGTGTATTAATAGTAGTGGTTTTGAGGTGCGTGTTGGTGTTGTGGCTAAGAAAGAGTCCAGTACTTTCACCGGACACCAATTGTTCCCTGTGGGCTAGTAGGTTATGTGAACGGGTTCCCCCATCTGACTTGTTTTGGTCTTAGGTAGGGTCAGGACGTAGTAGTCTGTGTGTTTCGTGAGGTAAGAGGTGAGGAGGCACCCTTGGTTATGGTGCCGGACACCAATGGTAAATTCTCTTGGTCTAAGAAACCCATAAAAATGGTGGTTTTAATAACCGTGTTCGTATGGGGTTCAAATGGTGCCTGGACGAGTAGGTTGGACAAGGACTTGAACATTTCAATGTCAATGGCCAGTCTCTTGAGTGTTGCTGGGCCGTCTGCTTTCGCTATGCCCTTCAGTAGTGTTCGGATGGGTTAAGAAGTTAAGAACCCTTTGTGGTTAGGGAAGGAGCAATACATATGGTGTTGTATCCCCGTGAGGTAAAGCTTAATAGTGTTATGTGAGAATTTAATACAAATGCAGAAAGAAAAGTCCTGCGCTCAACTCCCATCACTACTGGGCGGCTGCAATGACTACAGTACACATCAGCCCCAATACATAGTAAAAACCAAAGAAAAACATGTTACTTGCGCTCTCTCCTTTATCCCTATGTATTTTGAAAACAAATTGAGGTCTTTTAGTTACCTCCAATGGCCATGAGAGGTTGAGCCCACCTGCCACATCAAGGCAGACCCCCCTAGGTGGGTCCTAACTCCAACCATTCACCTTGCTTCCTTGAGCCTCTGGCAAAAATCTCTAATGAGACAGAAAGGGGTATTTTTTATATACACCCCTATACATTATTAACCCTTAATGGGGAACACATGTGAGAATTTATGTTTAAGGTGGCAAAAAGATGCAAAAGCTATCAGTGAAGAAACCTCGAACCAGTTGGCTAGGTGATTGTCAGACATGAATTGTTTGTACAAGTGAAAAGCTCTGTGATACGCGTGTTGAGTGCTGGTGGATAAGGCTAATTTGGTGAGAACGTGGCTGTGCTGAAGTAGTTCATCTACTCCATGATAAGGTTTTGGAAAGTTGGAGCTGGGGTTGCCACACGAGCTGCCGAGGGTAGGGACAGTCTGAAAGCCTGAAATTGAAAGCGAGATAGCTGGTCAGCTGCCGTATTGTATATGCCGGGAACATGAGAGCATACAATTAGGAACTGATGGGTAGCTGCCAGCCATGTCAGTTTCCTAAGGAAACTCATAATTGCCAAGGAGGAAGAGCGACCCTTGTTGATAATGTGGCATATTGCCAGGTTGTCAGAAAAGCAGCGTACGGACTGCCCTTTCCACAACCTACACCAAGTGACAGCTGCAGCAACTATCGGGTACACTTCAAATAGGGCTGAGTTAGTGTGAAACCCCTCAATGCCCTGTGTTTCTATTGGCCTGGTCCCCCAGAGCCATTCCGTGCCAAAAATGGCCGCATATCCCGTGGATGATGCCCCGTCTGTCCAAATGACAGGTGACTGTGAATCAATCTGCGGGAGGAACATGCTCCTCCCATTCCAGTCCTAGAGGAATTTGTGCCACATCTGGAGGTTAGCGGTCGCAGTACAGTCCAAGGATATGCAGGCATAGTCATTGGAGAAGGTGGGGAACAGGGCGAGGAGCCTAGAAATAAAAAGCCCTGCCCTGGGCGATTATGCTAATGGCGAAATTTAGTGAACCCAAAAGTGATTGTAATTCTTTACGATTGCAAGACCCCCTGTGCATGTAGTGACTAATGTTGTGTAGGATGTGATCGATCTTTACTCTAGGGAGGCTGGCCATCATTGTTGATGAATCCAGCAGAATACCAAGAAAGTTTATGATTGTGTCTGGTCCTTCGGTTTTAGTGGGTGACACGGGGACACCAAGGGAGGTGAATAGCTTGACTGCGTTGTCTAGACTACGTGGGGGGTTGGAATTGGATTCGATGAACAGAAAATCATCTAAGTAATGTATCACATTTGGGCACCTGCAGGTATTAAGGAGGAGTCAACACAAAGGTTCTTCGAACGTGTCAAAAATCCTCGGACTACTCTTGGCCCCAAAGGTGAGCTTTGTAAAAAAGTAGTAGGCGTCTTGCCACTTAACGCCATGCAGGTGCCTCAAAGAGGGGTGTATAGGTAACAATTTAAAAGCATTCACAATATCCGTCTTGCTAAGCCAAGCCCCTAACCCTGCCGATCTGATAGCCGCAATAGCGTCATCAATAGTGGAGTATTGTAGGGAAAATTCCTCAGATGGAATTAATGAGTTTAGGCTGGGGATGGCTGAAGAGTGGGGTGCGGATAGGTCAATGATGAGTCTTAGTTTCTCAGAATTTTTGCTGGAAACCAGCACGATGGGGTTAGTTCTCCAGCTGGAAAAGGGGGAGCTACAAAAAGGCCCAATGACAAATCCCTGATCCACTTCAAGTTGTAACAAGGTAGTGACTGAAGTAGTGTGAGTAGTGGCAGACTGCAAATTGTGACACTCTAACACCCCTGTTGGCATGTAAATGAGCCCCGTGTGAAAACCCTGGGTGAGACCTGTGCATAAAAATTCCACAAGGTGTTTGGAGGGGTGAGTGGACAGCATACATTCAAGTACAGGAACGTTCACTGAAGACAAATAAGGTTTCTGGTACATTTTATTTGGGCACATAGATTTTGCATGTGCCCGGAAACAATGCGAGCATATGTGTAATAAACGGCAGGCGCTGTAACCGCAGGAACCCTCATTGAAGTTATTGCAAATCTGAGATTTGCCTAGGTACACTACTGGACAACCCAGTTTGTCTCTGGTCTGTTTCTCAGCCTTTGGGGGATGCTGTAAGGATGAGCCGGGAGCGCTGTCCGGACAGAGGGGGCACAGATAAGCTGTGTGAACGGGTGATGTACATATGGCACAAGCTGGTGTCCTAAGCCCCGCAAAATGTCTGAGGAACAGTTCGTTGTCCAGTTAACTCCAATCCATCTGGATGCCGTACTGGGACAATGTGACCGACACTTTTGATGAAAAGGACTTGTGATTGTCGTAAAAAGTATAGCCGCCATACTTATTACCCAGATCCACCAGCTTATGCATATATGGATCCAGTTCCTCTCTCCTATGGGGATGAACCGTGCATAGAATATCCCTAAAGATACCGAAAGCTAGAACAAAATCGGGAATGGCCAGTTTCTTACTGAGTCTGGGGTCTCTGGCTTTTAAGATCACCAAGATGTCCCCGTAATCGTAATACCAGTTTTCCACGATATCCTGGGAGGCAATGAGTAGTGAGACTAAGTTAACGTCCTTGCCTTCCAGGATGTCCTTTTTAAGATTAGCCGGAACCATGTGGGCAGGATTAATAACGTGGGTGGCTGCCTTGGTGGATATGGAATTACCCGCTATTGCTGAGGGTATGACCGGGATTACTTCGGTGAGAAGCCCAGGAGGCTGTATGGGGAAGCTACCGGCTTCCAGCCTCTCCAGCCTGTCGTTGACCTTCCCCATAGAAGAGATTAGGGAGGCAACCATAACGTGGAGAGTCGGATTTTGAGAGCTGCTTGTGCCTTCCCCTGCGTCTGTATTAAGGGTATCGGCTCTTAGCAATTTGAACAGTTCTGCTTTCCTGGCAGTAGCCGGGAAAGGGATACTGCGTTTGCGTAATTCTGCAGTAATGCGGGGGATAGTCCATGATCTGATGGACGAGGGACTTCCCATGTCGCCCTTGCGAGTCGGGGGTAAGTGACCTAGCAGGGGTGCTAGAGATTGATATATCCTCAACATCATCTGAGAGTAGGGACATACTGAAAATAATAATAGACATTGTTGGTAACCAGGGTTGGGAATTAACCGGTGGCTAGCTAGTGCCAGATGGCGAAAGATTATTCTAGGATTTGTGGCAGGTGAGGCCCTGCTAATGTCAAGTGGCTTGAGAGGCTCTATCTATGAGTTGGCGCGAGGGCTGTGGTAACCTACCCGGTGATGGGATGTTGGCCTCTCCATGAGTAAACAGGGGGTCGGTATTTGGCAGTGACTGGTGTCGCCCTCTCTATAATTGCGAGGTGACTAACAATGATTTGGCCCGAGGGGCATATAGTACCTCGACGTTGAGGATGGGAGTTGGCCTCACGGACCGCTAGGACTAAGGGGCAGGGGAAATAACTAAAGACGGCCGTGTTGAGAAATAGACGTGAACCAACATACCTGCAGAAAAATGAGCCCTGGTTTCTGTAGAAGAGAAATCAGAGGTATCTTAATTAGGGGGGTTTAGACTAGATGACCCGTCCAGGGGTATTCAGGGTTCATGGGGGTATGAAAATTTAGATAAGGTACTCTTGTAGGACATACACATAAGATTGTATAACTGAAAGTAGTAAGTGTTTAGGGGGTGACTGCAGAGAGTACTGTCCCCCCTTCAGACACATTTTTCCTAGTATCCATGTACTTTAACATCAGCAGGGGTTAATTATCTTAAAACTTTAAAGTTTACAACTATCAATGCAGCTATCATATAATAACATCTAACCAGCCGTAAGTAATGCATATACTATTATCACTATTATATCTGCAAAGCATGTAGTACAGCATATATGTGTTTAACCAGAGTTCTATTTGCAGTAATTTATACAGAACAACACAATATTTAACCAAATTCAAAGCATGTAATTGGGATATATTGTATTCTTCTCTTATAGCTGAACTAGGGGTCAGCCACAACCAAAGCAGTGCAATGCCCTCCTTCCTCCTTAACTTGTAAATTAACACCGGTTGGGCTTTAGAGTCAATCGAGCCGGGCTGGAGAGCCGGCGTGTAGGTGCTGGCGGGTACTCACGGAAGTGACGTGACGCAACAGGAAGCCGGAAGGGAAAGAGGCCGGCGAGTATCACGCTGTTCGTCTAGACCAACAAAGGTAAGTAAGGGAAGGGAGGGAGTCCCTTAAGTAGGTCTATAGCCCCTCCCACAACTTCAGGCCATGCCTTCCAATATGTGAATGCCAAAGATGAGTTAGAGACCAGTTAGATTTCCCATTGTTTGGAGATTCAGGCGAAAGAGAGACAATAAAGAATCAATGATTGAGGCATGACTGGTTGATATTCCATAGAACAAATAATACAGCTTTTTAGGTGGCAAGATAACTATATAAAAATTTGCAAGTAGAGCAGCTGTCACAAGAAGTAATGAAATGATCAAATCTAAAAGTCACAAGCTATGATATTAAATTGTGTACAAAGATAAATTATAGTAAGTTAAGTAAATAACGTAAAGTACATTGCTCAAAAGTTTCTCGACACCCTCTTTATCTCACTCTTCTGCTCCTAGGTTTTCAAAAGTACGTTTTTAAATATACGGTAATAGGAGAATAGATGGCTTGAAATTGAAAAAAATTAGATTGCTTTTCAAGACAATAGGAATACAATAGTCACACAAAAAAAAATCAAGTAATAATGGCATATTTCAAGTTGTACTTATGTGAAGAAATAACCAACAAACAGAACAGATGTAGAAACATCTATCTCTATAATAAGTTTACATTAATATGGTGATATGGCTGGTGCAGTCCAAACCATACATCATTTGAGTAGATGTCAAGCTATCAGAATAATACATTATTATTATAAATGTTATGGCCGCACAAGGAATATGCCCTAGTTACTTTAACGATAGGAGTAGCTCATTAGGTCTCATTATCAGTTATATATTGGTATAATTAAAGAATGTGATAGCTTTAATCTGAAATGAGAAGGTCTGCAAACAATACATAGTTATCAGTCATCTGACCCTGACCCTTGAGTTTAAATTATTTCCTATGTTATATTTTTTTACCATTTCTTTTTTTATAATTAATGTTATGTAAAACTTCTAAACGTAGATATAGAAACCGTATACTTTACAGATGTGTTTCCCGGTTGCTTCATATCTCTAGAATACTTTGGATTATGTAAAATAGTCACTTAAAGACTTATCTCTTTATAGAAGTTAACCCTTTTGTGATGCAGGATGGAAATATTCCGTCATGTGAGTCATACCCTTAAGGATAAATGACAGAAAATGTCTGTCATGTACTAAAATTAATGCCAGATTAGGGTTAATACTGTTGCTGGGTGCCTCGGTGTCTAAGGCAGACCAGAGGCAGCTAATCACGAGCCTGACACTCCTGTGTTGGCACCGACAAACACTGATTATCTCAGGCCACTTGTATCTTTGACTGCTTTATGCGATCTACAATATAAGGGGACATTGCTGCTCTAGGGAATCCCTCTTGCAAGCCTCCCTACCACTGGATCACACAACTCAAGTCTGAGGCCTACTCACGTTAGAGTGGAGGGGAGGGAGCTGCTCTCCAAGCTCTTTGGCTGACTGTGGGGACTTTATATCCTTTGGACCAGTAGGGGTTATCTAAGTCCCCACTAACTGGCTTGCTTAACATACCTCTGCAGACATCTGGCAGCTGATCATGCACTAGCTTTTGGGCACTTGCCTTTTACCCCACAGTTAACCATGCTTCTTAACTGAATTCCCATTGTATTACTAACCAATGTAACCCTCAGTATTAATGTATGCCTATACTACTTATAATACAGTGGTACCCAGCTTTCCATTATTTGTTTAACCATTCATTCATTCCTTCATTCATTCCCTGTCTCCCCATCATGCTTCTTAAATACATGTAAACATGGTGGGTTTCTTCCTGTCCTCAAAAAGCCATCTCTTGACCCAACTTCCCCTTCCAACTATCACCCCATATCCCTGCTCCCTTTTTCCTCAAAGCTTTTGGTAACACTTGTCTTTACCCATCTGACGTGCTTCCTCAATTCCAACTCTCTCCTTAACCCTCTTCAGTCTGGATTCTGCCCCCTCCACTCCACATAGACTGACTTGAGTTACAAATGATCTAATTGTGGCTAAATCCAAAGGCCACTACTCCATACTAATTTTTCTTGACCTCTCTGCTGCCTTGTACACAGTTGATCATGGTCTACTTCTCCTAACTATCCCTCTTTCTGTGTCTCTTTTTCCAATGACACCTCCTCTCCTTGTCCTGTTTCAGTCAGAGTTCCTCAGGGTTCAGTCCTTGGTCCCCTTTTGTTCTCTCCTTATACTGCCTCTCTTGGCAAACTTAATAATTAATTTTGATTCCACTACCCCCTGTATGCTGATAACACACAGATATATCTCTCCTCCCCTGACCTCTCCCCTGCTGTCCTACAACATGTCAACAATTCTTCTATCTCTGACTGGATGTCCTACTGCTTTCTGAAACTCAATCTTTCTACTCTACTGGTGACCTTCTCCTGTCTGCTGCTTGCACTCTTACTGCAAATTAATGCCTGTAAGACTTCTCACGGGTGGCTCCTTTTCTTTGGAACAGCCTTCCTACACCAGTTAGACTCTCCCCTAGCCTTCAATCTTTTAAGAAATCCTTCAAAACCCATCTTTTCAGGATGGCCACCAAGAGTAACTTCTACCTCTCAAACCTTCCTCTTGCTCTCTCTTAAAGGGCCACACTCCACTCTCAACTCCAGTTCTGCTACTTTCTGACCACGCCTATTTGCTGTCTCCCTCAATACCCTCCCTATTGTGTTTTTATACTCCACCTCCTCTAGACTGTAAGCTCGTTTGAGCAGGGTCCTCAACTACCTATTGTTCCTGTTACACTTTGTTATTGTCTCATTTTGGAAATTCCCCTTTTATTGCATAGAGCTGCGGAATTAGCTGGCGCTATATAAATACCAATAATAATAATAATAATAATAATAATAATAATAATAATAATAATTTCCTTTATAAAAAAAAGAGTTATGTATCTGCATATCAACCATGTTTAAATGAATCCTATGAATTCTCACTTTTTGCATCTTCTGGTCATTTATATTGAATTCCTTTAAGCATGTTTCTCAATCTTTGTAAAGAACTCCTCAGGTGACATCCCCTCTTGGTATGTGGTGGCCCAGGGTACAGCTGAAGGGAATTATATATACAGTCATGGGCAAAAGAAAGTACACCCTCTTTGAATTTTATTTGTTTATGGACAGCTTTCTTAAGGCCTGCCACAGCATTTCATTCAGGATGAGGTCTGGACTTTGCAACACATTGAATCTTCTTTTTCAGCCATTCTGTTGTAGATTTGCTGGTGTTCTTGGGATCATTGTTTTGTTGCATGACCTTTTGGCAAAGCTTTGGCTGTCGGACAGATGGCCTCACATTTGACTCTAGAATACTTTGGTGCACAGAGGAGTTCATGAATGACAGAATGATTGCCAGGCTCCCAGTTACAATGACTGCAAAACAAGCCAACATCATCACCCCGCCACAACCATGCTTATCAGCTGGTATGAGGTGTTTGTGTCAGGATCGGGACAGGGATCCAACACGCAGAGTACAAACAGTAGCCAGATACGTATACCGGACCTTAGAATGGCCGGACTAACGTAAGTAGTACAGTATAGAATGGTCAAAGACAAGCCGAGGTCGAGGGTAACAGAAGACAGGTAAGCGAGAGACAAGCCGAATCAAGGGTAACAGAGATAAGCAGAGTAAGGTAAACAAGCCGGGTCAAAACCAAAAGGGATAATAGAATACACAAGCACTGAGTGACTAGAACAAGCTAGAACCACGACAGGGCAATGAGCTAATGAAAGAAGCTCTGTTAAATACCCTGTTCAGAGCAGTAACCACGCCTCCAAGGCGTCCTGATTGGTCCTGCAGCAATTGAGTGACAGGTCGTTCCGGAGGAGTGTCCTGATGACAACTTCCTGCCTAGATGCTGTAAAAGGCAGTCACCCCCTCGCGGCCGGCCTAGCATGACCGGATAGACCGTGGGGAAGGGAGCCATCAGGCCGTCTGGATGGAGGAACAGCTAAGTCTCTACCTCTTTCGGAGGTAGAGACCACAGGTACCCTGACAGTTTGTGCTGATATGCTTTGTTTGTTTTTCGCCAAAACGTGACGCTGTGCATTATGGACAAACACCTCCACTTTGGTGTCGTCTGTTCAAAGGACATTGTTTCAGAAGTCTTGAAATTTGTTCAGATGCAACTTTGCAAACATAGGCAGTGCTGCCATGTTCTTTTTAGAGAGAAGAGGTTATCTCTACCAAACAATCCATACTTGTTCAGGCACTTTCTAATTGTACTGTCATGAACTTTAACGTGTAACATGCTAACTGAGGCCTGTAGATTCTAAGATGTAACTCTTGTTTTTTATTTAAATTTCTCTGAGCATTGCATGGTCTGACCTTGGGCTTAACTTGCTGGGTCGTCCTGGGAGATTGGCAACTGTCTTGATTGTTTTCCACTTTTGAATAATCTTTCTCACTGTAGAATGGCTAACATTAATTGTTTGTAAATGGCCTTATAACCCTTCCCAGTTTGATGGGCATCACCAAATGCTTCTTTTAAGATAATTGCTGATGTCTTTCCTCCTTGGCATTGTGTTAACACACACATGAATGCTCCAGACCAGCAAACTGCTAAAACTTTAGCTTTTATAGAGGCAGTCACACTTGCTGATGATCAAAAAATCAAGGGCATTTGATAAGCAGTACCCGTCTTCTACTTAGCCTCTTAATTCCTATGGAAGCAATAAGGATGTACTTAGTTTTTTCTCACATGGACATCAAGTTTTGCTGTCATTTTGTCTCCATGGAGGAAGGAGAGATAGAAAGTGGGTATGAAATGATGAAAGGGAAGAGATAAATGGAATAGGCAAAAATAACATAAAGTGGATATTTTGGAAGAGGACAAAAACAAAAATTTCCATTGGTATCTATGTTTAGAAGTTACTCACACTTCTGTAAAGTAATTATTAACGGATACACGCCTAGACAAAAATACTTTAAAAATTAATGAATCTGTTATCCTTAAAAGTTAAGGTAGGCTAAGCATTTCCCAGACTACTCTGCCAATTCAAACTATAAGGTAACGTAATGTTTTTCAATGAATATGCTCAAGATGCTTTGGCAATAGAAAGGGAAAAAAATTATGAAGATAACACAAAATTAAAGGTACTTTTTCAAGCCTTCAGCACTTTTAGCAAAGCAATTTAAACTTTGAAATTCTTGAAATTGAGTCTAAAGAAAATCACATATTTACCCGGACACTTCTACTATATATATGTATATGAATATGTGGTATTATAGGGTGACTTACAAGCTATCAGATGTGCTTAACCGAGTCAGCTGTCCCCACACTGCATGCTCTTTTTAGCCAAATTTCCATGATGGAAAATTATTTTACTAAGGTTAATTTGATGACACAGAGCATGCACTTGATTGATGTATCACAGCCATGCTATTAAATCCATACTGGTCCTATCTGCATTGTTCTGTTGTGGTTTATGACCTTGTCCTAGTTGGGGTTGTTAATTCTGGGTTTGACCTTGCCTAGGACTACTTGATTCCTGATTATCAATAACCTTGACCAGATTAATCTTCACATTGATCCTGAATCCTGTTATCCTCAGTCGAGATTGTCTGATTGACTAATTAGTTGGTGGTTCTGATGTCCCTAAGCTTGGATTGGTGGATCGGGACAGTGCCGTAAAAAAGAGAGACTCTCCCGCCAGACAATCGGAAGACATGTTAGAACGTCCTCTTTTGGTTAACAAACAGAAGAAAATAATTTTAGTACCTAGGTTATATGTCCATCAAGATCTGTGTATATTAAAAAGCAAAATTTCCAGCCATCTTCATTAAAAAAATTAAAATAAAACTCTTCCCTCCCAGTAATACGTATGCTAAATATTTTGCATTCTCCAGCATTGGTCTTTGATGTACAATGAAATTATATATTTTTTTCTGTTCTCTGTTCTGTCCTCTGCTGAGGGACTGTCAATAATTGCCAGTTTCCTATTCTCTGCTGCAGGTTTTGTTTACATTTTTATTGTGAGAGAATAGGAATTGTTCAGATCACATACAAGTACATGTGCAAGCATTTCTATATTCTGTCATACTGAACATCCAAAGTGCAGATTATATTAAACAAGGGTACAGCAATAAGATTATTTTCTTTACAATGAACATAAATTCCTGTCCTCCAGACAAACCGCAGAATTCAGCCTTCAACCTCTCTATTTCTTTATGTTTTAAAAAAATATGTCACTATAAACCTCGTTTTCAAATTAGAATTTTTAAGTAGAATTTAGATGGTCATTATCTATAATGAAAATTAAAAATAGAAACATTTATGCATCCCATATTTTAAATAAATATTGTTAGATTTGTTTTTTATATAAAAAAAATGATTTTCGAGAAGTAAAGTAATGTGCAGGAATATAAGGTGTACTATAGTCATTTCCGCTGCCCAGGAGTAGTGGGAGTTTGAACTCAGGTCTTAATTTTGTATGTTTGCATTTGCTTTTGCATTACACAGCCATGTTACAGTGCTGCGGCCCACCCCGTGTGTTTCCTATTAAAAGTTAATAAGTGTGTAGGGGTTTAGAAAAATACCCCTCTGTGGACTTGCCAGAGAAGTTTTTCCTTGACGTGGCAGGTGAGCTTACACTTAAATGGCCATTGTAGTGCTACCAAAAAAACTCCAGTTATTTAAATGTGCGCAGGGATTTGGATTGTACGCAAGTAACTTTTTATTTGGTTTTTATTGTATGTATTGGGGCTGATGTGTACTATAGTCATTGCTGCTGCCCAGGAGTAGTGGAAGTTTGAGCGCAGGGCTCAATGTTGCAGGTTTGTAATATGTTGAAACATCTATCTATAGATTACCAATTACACCCAAATTAAAGAGCGCTGCTATTCTGATTATTCTGATCGATTTGATTGTTGTACAAAAGCTATTTTAAACGGATGATTAACATTTGAATTTGTTATTATTTCTTTCTAAATATAAATCTAATAAAAAAAATAATCATCTCTAGGATGTGTGTGATAGAAAAATGTGAATGTATTGATTCTAATCACATTTTGAAATTTAGCATTCTTAATTTTAATTACCAAAATTAGCAAGTGATTTTACTAGCAGGTGCTGTAGCGTTGGCATGAGATTAATTTGACCTGATTTTGAAGAATCCCACCCTCCACCATCCGCTCAGGTTTGCCTCTTTATTACCTGTCCTTTGAGATGATCAAAAAGCTCATTTTGTTTCAAAAATGAATATCTATACACATTTTAAAATAGAGGTTTATGTTCATATGTATTAAATTATAATAAACAGAGAGCTAAATTGTTACCAAATATGTGATATTTATTATCACTTGGTAAAAATAGCTTCCTTCTTACAGAAAAAAATAATAATTTTGGGAAAGCTATTGTTTGCATTGTGCAAATTACATCAGGAGAAAAGAAAATGGTATAATGCTCTGAGAATTTAGCCACATGCAGAGACTGGAAAAATTAAATGTAATCAAATTGTGAAACGACTTTATGTATTTTACATCTCTTAGAATTTAATAATTGTAGGGCTGTTACTTTTATACAGGAGTTATAGTTGTATAACATAGACTTAATAAGGCAATTGAGCCCCCTAAAGCACTTCAGCTTGCTGAAGTCCTTTATGTGTTAAGAATGAGTCCTCTTTTATTCATGTTACAAAAAGTTCAGATTTCATTAGATTTTGGAAATTTTATAAATTAATGTTTTACACCCCATGGCTGTCAATCAGACAGACTGTCCTGTTACTTCCTGCTTTGTTTTTCGATCAGTGAAACTAAGTTCAAGAAGCAGGTAATTGCCCAGAGCACCTGCCTTACAAAGACTTCTCATTCAGCTGCATTGGGAAGTCTGTGATTGGACAGCCACAGAGAGACCAGGCAGGATTGGAAGGGGATGGCATGCAAAGGCAGCAGACAAGAGACCTTCAGATGTTGCAAGTTGTTTTTGCACATACCCCAATTTAAAAAACACCTAGAAGTTATAGTAGATATACCCCCATTGCAGCATTGTTGTCATTGGTGTGATATCTACTAAACATTGGTTTGTTTTTTGGCAGTGGAGTGTCCCTTTAAAAGGTAAGTGTAACCCCTTCACTATCAAGCAGTTTGCAGAACACACACTGAGAATCCGATTATTTTGTGTGTCTTGGAAAGCAATGTCTGAATGTATTTTTTTTTTTTTTTCAATATCTCAATTTTTATTGAAATTTTTTTTGGCTAAATATAGAAATAATACAGGAGGGGTACAGAAAGGAAGAAGGGGAGGGGGGTTAAGCAGTCTTAGAAGCAAACATAGAGCTTAATATCACAACTCAAGTGTTCAAGTTACCATTGCATCGTACATTTACACAATATAATATATTTACACAATTGGATGGTGATACAACTCGATTTGGCTTTACATTACAGCATGGTAGATATGACCTCATTGTTTTTGACTGTGACCCTAAGCATCACATACCAGTGTATCCTATAGCGCGTTTGTTGACCTAGTGGCGTATATTGGGCAAGTATTTGGCCTCGTTGGTGCGGCGTTATGTTCTGTCTGGGACGATCCTAGAATATATCGAAAACCCTGATTCCGTGTGCATCTCACACCGTACCCCTGATCTGATTCCTTCGTTGACTATTAGTTTTTAGACATTTGCTCCTGTTCTAGAGGGGTATGGTGGGCGAGTGAGGGGAGGATTATTCCTGGGAGGAAGTTGCTTAATGTTCGTCCGTCATCTAGTTATGGCATAGATTTAAACGGTCTTACTGGTCTAACTTGTCTTGTCTGTCCTAGCTGGGCGTATTTTTAAGGGACCTATTGATCAGGGTTTTAGGACGCATGTAGGTCTGTGATCTGAGACCATCTTTGCCATCTAGTGGTATATCTATGTTCGTCATTTCGGAGACGGCTAGCCATTTTTTCATAGTTGTTTGTCAAGTCGAGGCGTGTGAGAGTTTCTGGGAGGTTAGGGCATTGTGGTTGTTTCCACTTGTGTGCTATAGTAATTTTTGCTGCTATGAGACAATGGGTGAGTATATGTAGCTCATCTTCTTTGAGGGGGTACGGGAATATATGGAGTAGGTAACATTCTGGGGACTTTGGCACCTTTATTTTCAGCTTATTGTGGAGAAACTGTTCCAGCGCGTTCCAGAATTGAGCTAAAACCGGGCAGGACCAAAATATATGTAGTAATGTGCCTTCGTTGTTCTGGCATCTCCAACACGTGGAGGGTGAGCCCGGGTATATGTGTGCTAAACGCGAGGGAACCAGATACCACCTCATCAGTACTTTGCAAAACGCTTCCCTGTGGGCCATGCTATATGTGGCCTTCTTTACCCTAATCAGTGCCGTCCGCCATGTATGTTGGCTGATTTGTATGTTTAAGTCCTTCTCCCATGTGCTCATATATGGGGGGGATTCTTTATCTACCAGAGCCATAAGAGCTGAGTAACAAAAAGATAATGCTTTAGTGCTTCTAATTTTGCCCTGACATTTGAGGACGAAGTTTGGAGATGGGTGGTGTCTCTCAGTGTGTAGTTTACGGGTATGTAACATGTTTTTTATGCGCAGGTATGTGAATATTTCTCTCGATGGGAGGTTGAAGGATTTCTGTAGTGTTGGAAAGGGCATCACACCCTCATCGTCGTACAATGCACCTATAGTGATAATGCCATGTCGTGTCCACGTGTCAAGGTATAGGTCTGTTGTGTGTGGGGTCATGGTACTTAGGGGGGCAGCGCGCATAAGGTCATTCCCAATTTCCATTTTCTTAACCGCTTGGCTCCACGTTCTGAGTAGCAGTTTCGTAGGAGGAAGTATATCCCTATCTCTCAACTGTCGGTCTGTGTGTGTCCACAGGGCATCTGTGATCGTGCCTTGGACTATACAAGCATTTTCTAAGGCTAGCCAGATGGGGGAATTTCTGTTTTCCAAGATTGTTAAGCCCTGTGCCATAATGGAGGCTTTATAGTATAACTGGATATTGGGGACGCTGAGACCGCCTTCCGAGAAGGGTCTCCAAGTCAACTTCTGCGATACGCGGGGTGGTTTTCTCTTCCATATATGCGCGTTTATAGTTGTTTGGAATCTTTTTATAATCGCATTTGGGATCGCTATAGGTAATGTGCGAAAGAGGTATAGGATGTGTGGTAAGATCATCATTTTAACAGTGTTTATGCGGCCAAGCCAGGATGTTCCTCTAGTGTCCCATTGTTTGAGTTGGAGGTCCAGTTTATGCAGCAGGGGGATGTGGTTTACTTTAGGCACTAACGTAGGTGTGGCAGGTAGCTGAATACCTAAGTATGAGATTGATGTCTTGCGCCAGTCGAATGGAAAGGCAGTTTGGAGAGTTTGTAAAGTGCGGTGTGGCAGTCGGATCGCTAAGGCCTGTGATTTTTTCGCGTTATTTCTGTAGTAGGATACTCTACCATATTCGCCGAGTAGTGTCATTAAATGTGGGAGGGATTGAGATGGATTGGAGATGAACAAAAGGATGTCATCCGCGAACAATGCAATTTTCATAGTGCCTATTGGTGTGGTCAGGCCCTGGATTGAGTCTTGTGATTTGATAAGTTTGACCAGCGGTTCCAGACATAGGATGAATATTAGCGGGGAGAGGGGGCACCCTTGTCTTGTGCCGTTAGTTATAGGGAATGGCCTTGAAAGGAAGCCAGTGTTGTATACCTTGGCCGAAGGGCTCGAGTAAAGGGCCAGTATGCTCCTCTGAAATTTAGGGGGAAAACCCATTTTGGCCAGAACTGCTGTCATATACGTCCAATTTAGGCGGTCGAACGCCTTTTCAGCGTCGAGTGCCAATAGTATGCCCTGTTGTTGGGTATTTTGTGCCCATTGGATTATATTTAAGAAGTGGCGTGTATTGTCTCCCGGTTGTCTAGACGGAACAAACCCTGCTTGTTCAGGGGAGACCATGTCTAGTAGCATCGGTTTGATGCGTGTAGCTAGTAGTTTTGCATATAACTTGGTGTCTGCATTCAGTAGCGATATTGGCCTTAAGTTGGCGCATTCTGTGGGAGATTTCCCTGGTTTTGGGAGTGTTATTACATGAGCTAGGAGCATCTCCGCCGGCATGGTCCCTGTGTCTTTCATGTGGTTGAAGAGCCTAGTGAGGTGTGGCATGAGCAGTGTGGCAAAAGTTACGTAGAAGGCGTTGGGAAACCCGTCTGGACCGGGTGCTTTGTGCTTGGGGAGTGAATTGATGGTTTTGTGTACTTCCGCTTCTGTAAAAGGTGCTGAGAGGGCCAGTATTTGTGTGTCTGTCAAATGTGGGAGATCTGCATTGTTTATGAACGCATGGATTTCGGTTGTGGAGGGTTGGTGGGTGTCTTTTGCGTGTTTTAAGTTGTAGCGTGCATCATAGTATGATGATAGTTCTTCCACTATGTCTTGGGGGTTATAGAGTTTCTCGCCAGAGGGCGAGGTCATGTATGGGAGTTTGGATTGTAAGTGTTGTGCTTTCAGGCGGCGAGCCAGTAATTTACCTGCCTTGTTACCTTGCATGTAGTGGGTTAGGTTGAGTTTACGCATTTGTTGTTCCAACGAGGATAGGGATATTGCATGTAACTCTGATTTTATTTTGTTAGCTAGTGTAGTTAGTTTTTTGGATGGATTGAGCTTGTTTCTGGTTTCTATTCGTGTGAGTTCTTCTAAGAGTTGTGCCTTTACCTGATTGCCTTTTCGTTTGCGGAGCGCTCCTGCTTGTATTAATAGGCCCCTGATTACTGCTTTGAGAGTCAGCCATTGTGTCGAAATGGTCGACCCATCTTTTGCATGTACTTCATAGAATATCTGAATTGCGGTGGCTAGTTTTGTTATGAGCGCTTTCTCGTTCATTAGGGCTTCATTTAACCTCCACGTACTCCTACCCCTCGTGGGGTACAGAGTTCTAAACGTGACAATAACCGGGGCATGGTCTGACCATGTCCTGTTTTTAATTTCCACGTCCTCCACATTTTGTAATGTCGCTGCATCGACCAGGCACATGTCTATGCGCGAGTATGTGTGGTGCAAGGGTGAAAAAAAGATGTAGTCCCTTCCGCTAGGAAAACGACTTCTCCAGGTGTCATAGAGGTCGTGGGTGTGGAGGATTGTGGAGAGTTTGCGACTGAGGGATGTGGTATGTTGTAGCGGTTTTTTACCTTGCGCCCTCTGAGTGTCCAGACTGGGGTCCAGAGTACAATTAAAGTCCCCGCATATTATAGTGTGGCCTTGTCTAAGTTTAGCCACTTCGTTGGGGGCGTATAGGGAGACTATCGTGATCATTATGCCATTTAGTGTGCCCACTAATATTAGCAATCTGCCCAGTTTATCCTGATATGTCCCTGACTCTGTCTGTTGAAAGACCCAATCTTGATGGAACAATATAGCGACCCCTTTGGACTTGTTAGGGGAGAGTGCATGAAAAATTTGTGGATAACACATTGGTTTAAATGCCGGAGGGTTTTTCGTGCTCAGGTGTGTTTCCTGTAGGCAAATTATTGCAGCCTTGGAATCGTGTATTTCCCTCATGGCTATGTGTCTCTTGAACGGGCTATTCAAGCCATTTACGTTCAAGGAGAGGCACTTAAATTGGTGGGACATATCAGGGGGAGTGAATGTCGTTAGCATAGTTGTATGTCGCTAGAATTGGAGATATTGTGCCGTAACCCCATCGACCGTCTCGTCCGTAGGCGAGAATTGTGTACTTCCTATAAGAGTTGTCAATTAGGTGTCTAAGCTTAGGTATTCCACTTTGGTTGTGTGACATGTGTTTGGGAGTTGGGGGGGGGGAGAAGGGGAGGGTGGGGGAAAAATAACCAAGAACAGTACAAATAAAGTATATACAACATCCTCTCCATTGAGAGGTAACCTGTGGATGGGCTGGAGAGTACTTTAGTGTACCTCCAGTGTACATCCTAATAGGGGAACGTGTGGAGTAGTAATGCCATCGAAGAACATATCAGCACAAATTGACACATGGGCTAAGTTATCCGGCTACCTGTGTAGTTTGCTCTCCCGGCTTGCAGATTCACTGCATTAGAGCCAGTGTGTGCAATCAACCTAGTTTCTCTGTATAGTGGTGATGGTAATAGATTTTTTGTATGCGTAGCTACGAAGCGGTAATTTTTTTTTTTTTGGTTTTGTTTTTTTTTGGGGGCGGAGAGAAAGAAGTACCTGCCCCCGAATCTGGCTAATGCCACTCTCATCTCCCTGGGGGCTAGATTACATGGGGGAGGGTCTGTGATTGATAGGCATAAACGGCCTGTGTGTTCCCATAGTTAGATATGGACGTATCTCCCACCCGCTTTGCTACCTCGTGACGTAGGATACGACCCAAATTTAGGAGGTCCTGTCCTCCCGTCCCGTCCCCCTGCGGCACTTGGTGTTTGCCGGTGTCTACCACACGGCCACAGGCCTCCAACCACCCAGGATTGCCTGCGGTCGCGCTGCCAGATCGTGTAGTGGCTCTGTGGGCCGCAAGCCGCTTGTGCCCTGCAATCTAGGGGGAACGGAAGTGGAGTGCTAGTGGTGTTATGGGCCCACTTTCTAGCCCCATTACCCCGAAAGATTTAATATTACAGTGGAGACACTCTAGTACCTTAATGTAGGTGGAAAGAGAGCAGTTATGTACAAGTTATAGCACCATAAATGGCGCTCACGTAATACTACCAGTCCTGGAGTCTGCTATACATCATTTAGCATGAAAGTCATTTTCTCGGTTCATCTTATGAGCGGGTCTTCGGATAATAAACTTCTCCTTTTTTTTTTCTTTTTTGTCTTGTTTCTTTGAAAGTCCTTGAGTGCTGGCATCTTGTGTCGGGCTAGCGTTTGGCTTGTCCCACCATCTTCCACTCCGGTTGAATTCGCTTCTGGGGAGCATCTGGCGGAATGGACGGGCTCTGAGGGTTCCATAGGCCCCATTCTTTCAGGACGGTAAGTCCGCGGTCAGGATCTGCCAATGTGTTTAGCTTTCCTTCTTTCCAGACTAACAGTTTAGTTGGAAATCCCCATCTGTAGGCAATTTTGTTGTTGCGTAGCGTTTTTGTGATTGTGGAAAATTCTCTACGGCGGGCCATAGTCATGGCCGATAGGTCAGCATACAGTGCAATGCCATCGTAGGGTGCAGGTAGAGTGGGTGTTGATCTAGCCGCCTGGAGGAGAGCGTCTTTTGATTTATAGTGGAGGAATCGAGCGATAACATCGCGTGGGGTTTCGGGCGTGAGGCGCGGTGGTCTCGGTAGACGGTTGGCTCTGTCCAGTTCCCAGGCCATGCTGCTGATTGCGGGAGCTAGTGTGGCGCACAAGTTGGTGATGTATTCATTTAGTTTGTCAGCCGGGATGTTTTCTGCTATGCCTCGGAACCTCACGTTGTTCCTCCTTGATCTATCCTCCATATCTGCAATTTTCTGCCATAATTTCATGTTATCAGCTTCTAGTGCATGAAGCTTATCAGCTGACTCGTTGTGGGCTGAGCATAGCTCCTCAGTCTTCTATTCTAAGTGGTCCGTACGGTCCCCCAGCTCCGCTAGTTCTTGGTGTATGCCTGCAATAGCGGTAGTAAAATCTTCCCTGATCGTCGCTCTCAGATCTTGGAGCATGGTTTTAATGTAGGATTTGGTAATATGCCCTTCCAAGTCAGGGTCCTGAGGCTGACTGGGGTCCGCCGAGTTTTCTGAGGCCTGCGTCAGAGTCTCCGATCCAGCGCCATCTTGGATTAGTTTATGGCGGTCTTTTTTGGCATTTCTGACCGGGTCAGTGAGTTTAGTCTGCTTCGAGGGCGACATCCTTCTTGTGGGTGTACACTTCTACGATCTCCCACCGGTGATTAGCGTTTGTCTGTGCTTCTTTTTCCGTTTTTGGTAGCATTTAGGCTCGGTGACTTGAGGAGCTCTCACTCCATGCGTCCGAACAGGCCGGAAGTCAGACACGCCCCTGAATGTATTTTTTAAAATATATTTTTCCTTTCAGTATGCATAGATAGCACATGGTTTGATAGAAACAGAAAGTAAAATTTTGATTGGAGCAAAAATCTTTATCTTTTATCTTTAAAAACCATATACCAAATAATGAAGCTAAAGATAAGAAAACTATTTTGTAAATAAATAACATTTCTCAACTGGTCAGGAATAAAAAGAAGGGGAGATACAGCGCTAACTCCAAAGGCAGCAGACTAAGGTCTGCTACTTGGATAAAACACAATAATAGGTCGCGCTAAAAACAGATAAATGTATAATAACAAAATAAAATAAATAAATAAAAAGATAAAATTAAATAAGATCAAAAAGACAAAAAGAAGAGGAATAAAAATATTAATCCACTTGCACACACTAACAGTGAAAAATTGAACAATAATAATGAATATATAATGAATATATAAAAAAGGTAGTCCCAATACTTAATAGTCTGCTTATAGATTCCAATAGATTAGTGGATGGCTTGATGTGTAGGAATTTCCAATGAAGAAAGTGGATCTTCTAATGCTTGGGGTGTCTTGACTCCGTGGTAGACATAAAAAGACAAAGCAAAGAGACTCCAATAGTGCAAACTGAGGACCGATAAGAGCAGGATAAATATAAGGGAGGTATTGTACTCACCTATTTTTGAGCATAAACTAGCTCAAGTATAATTGGCATTCAGTGGCGTCTGCCCCCCACTGGTGGGATAAGGTGAAGATAATTCCTCGGTATAAAATAGGGGGAGAAAAACAACCAAATATAGTGCTCACTAGGATTCTTTAGCAGGTATCAGCTTCACAGTGATATATGACCAGGTAAAATAAATAAAGGATATATGGCAAAATAAATAGTGAAAAAGCCAATATTCCTTTAATTAAAATAATCAATATATAAAAACAGCCAAAACGCGTTTCGCCACACAGGGCTTTATCAACTGGCCTATTGCCACCACACACCGTCTTGGGGTTGACTTGCCTGAAAGCAGAGAGTCACACCGGACCAGCACTCCTGTCTGCCCTGAACGCACAGGTGGATCAGTGGCTGAATCCACACCAACTGGAGATCAGCAAAGTGGTTTGTGACAACGGAAGAAATTTGTTGGCAGCATTGAATTTGGGCAAGTTGACACATGTGCCGTGCATGGCACATGTGAGTAATCTGATCGTACAACGCTTTATGCATAAGTACCCAGGCTTACAGGACGTCCTGAAGCAGGCCAGGAAGGTGTGTGGCCATTTCCGGTGTTCCTACACGGCCATGGCGCACTTTTCAGATATCCAGCGGCGAAACAACATGCCAGTGAGGCGCTTGATTTGCGACAGCCTGACACGTTGGAATTCAACACTCCTAATGTTCGACCGCCTGCTCCAACAAGAAAAAGCCGTTAACAACTATTTATGACCGGGGTGCTAGGACAGCCTCTGCGGAGCTGAGAATTTTTTTGCCACGTTACTGGACGCTCATGCGAAATGCCTGTAGGCTTATGCGGCCTTTTGAGGAGGTGACAAACCTAGTCAGTCGCACCGAAGGCACCATCAGCGACATCATACCATTTGTTTTCTTCCTGGAGCGTGCCCTGCATTGAGTGCTGGATCAGGCCGTAGATGAGTGTGAAGAGGAAGAGGAAGAGTTGTGGTCACCATGACCACCAGAAACAGCCTTATCAGCATCGCTTGCTGGACCTGCGGCAACGCTGGAAGAGGATTGTGAGGAAGAGGAGTCAGAGGAGGAATGTGGCTTTGAGGAGGAGGAGGAAGACCAACCACAACAGGCATCCCAGGGTGCTCGTTGTCACCTATCTGGTACCCGTGGTGTTGTACGTGGCTGGGGGGAAGAACATACCTTCAGTGAGATCACTGAGGACGAGGAACGTGACATGAGTAGCTCGGCATCCAACCTTGTGCAAATGGGGTCTTTCATGCTGTCGTGCCTGTTGAGGGACCCTTGTAAAAAGGCTGAAGGAGAACGACCTGTACTGGGTGTCCACGCTACTAGACCCCCGGTATAAGCAGAAAGTGCCTAAAATGTTACCGAATTACCGCAAGTTGGAAAGGATGCAGCAGTTCCAAAATAAATTAAAAAGTATGCTTTACACAGCGTATAAGGGTGATGTCACAGCACAACGGGAATCTAACACTAGACATAGTCTTAAATTAGAGGGACAAAGGTTTAAAAATAATATCAGGAAGTATTACTTTACTGAGAGGGTAGTGGATGCATGGAATAGCCTTCCAGCTGAAGTGGTAGAGGTTAACACAGTAAAGGAGTTTAAGCATGCGTGGGATAGGCATAAGGCTATCCTAACTATAAGATAAGGCCAGGGACTAATGAAAGTATTTAGAAAACTGGGCAGACTAGATGGGCCGAATGGTTCTTATCTGCCGTCACATTCTATGTTTCTATGTTTCTATGTTTCTAACAGGGGAAGAGGTGAAAGTAATCCTCCTCCTCCCACGACCACGCCGGCAAAGACAGGACGCTTTACAGACGTGTTGTTAATGGAGGACATGCGGAGCTTTTTAAGTCCTACGCATCGCCACAGCCCTTTGGGGTCCACCCTCAGAGAACGACTCGACCGACAGGTAGCAGACTACATCGCCTTAACTGCAGATATCAACACTCTGAGGAGCAATGAACCCCTTCACTACTGGGTGTGCAGGCTTGACCTGTGGCCTGAGCTATCCCAATTTGCAATAGAACTTCTGGCCTGCCCCGCTTCAAGTGTCCTGTCAGAAAAGACCTTCAGTGCAGCAGGAGGTATTGTCACTGAGAAGAGAAGTCATCTAGGTCAAAAAAGTCTAGATTACCTCACCTTTATTAAGATGAATGAGGGATGGATCCCAAAGGGACTGACAGTGGGTGATATATTTGACTAAAAAAGGCCTGATGAGGGGCACTACTTAACACACCACTCCTATCTGGTGGCACATTAGATTACACGTGCAGTGCCCCAAATTTGAAGTAGGAGGACCAACCAAGCACCTTTTTCCATCTCCCGGTTCCTAAAATTGATGCCATATACACGTCCCATGATAGGGGACATAACAGGGATTAAACGGATACCTTATAATAACGCAGAGAGAGGCAATGCAGAGACAGGAGTCTGAAGAATAGGAGTCAGAGGAGGAAGGTGGCTTTGAGGAGGTGGAAGACCAAACACAGCAGGCGTCCCAGGAGGCTTGTTGTCACCTTTCGAGGACCCTTGGTGTTTTATGTGGCTGGGTCGAGGAAGAGACCTTCAATGACATCAGTGAGGACAAGGAACGGAACATGGCTAGCTTGGTATCCAACCTTGTGCAAATGGGGAGTTTGCGGTTGTGCAAATGGACTGTTTGTGGTTGTTTGCGGTGCGTTAAACGGGGAGTTTGGTCTGACACTGTGAAGCGGGCGTAACCCTTACACTACCTGATCGATACAACATCATACCTGATGTTTTAAAGCACGTTATTCCAAACAATTTAGGAATGTTATGTGATTTATGCCCTTTATGGATTAAAACCAGACTCTGCCTCAACTATGTAATTTTCCATGGGAGTTTTGCAATGGATCCCCCTCCGGCATGCCACAGTCCAGGTGTTAGTCCCCTTGAAACAACTTTTCCATCACTATTGTGGCCAGAAAGAGTCCCTGTGGGTTTTAAAATTCGCCTGCCTATTGAAGTCTATGGCGGTTCGCCCGGTTCGCCCGTTCGCGAACATTTGCGGAAATTAGCGTTCGCCGTTCGCGACCGGAAAATGTTATGTTCGCGACATCTCTAACCACCAATAGTGTAATCCAGTATATACAATGTTTTAGGTAAACTGAAGATAAAATACACTCAAAAGAAGAGAGCTTCTATGCAGCTCTTAGATAGGGCTCTGAGCGGTACAAGGATAAATCTGGAGCTGTCCTCTTTTGATGTTCACAATGTAAACGGCATATGAAAGGAATAAATGTGTAAAATTAAATACTCTTGGAGTGCTAAGTTATTCAGAATACATAGGGGCAAAAACGAATATCGCCTGTATTTAATTGCTGATTAATAGTATGCTGTTTACAAAATTAATATATATTCCAGCTACAACACTTCAGTGTGTTCCCTACAAAAATATATTATATTACAATATATTACAAGAATTAGCAGGAATACGCAAAAGACAAGTGGAGTGGTCGCTCCACTTCTTGTAATATATTTTTGGACTATTTATATGAAAGGAATAAAATGAGATATAGTTCTCACTGTTTCAAACAATACTACTTTAAAAAAAAAATATATAAAATCTACTCACAATTTCAAGAGCACCTTTTGCTCAATGATATCAGCTTGGGTGGTGTGATCCCCACCAAGGATATATGTAGGTAAATGTGGAGGTTCTTTTAGATTAAAAAATAAAATGCAGTATAAAAAATACATTAAAAATAAACAACATTTTGAGGGTAAAAACAATGTTTACTCTAATGTACCACACAAAATAAAAACAGATAAAAAAAAGTCCTATATAACCATAACGCGTTTCACCCATAGGCTTTCTCAAGTGATAAACTTAAGAAGACTTCCAAACACACTATACTTGAAAACGAGAGAAATCTCAATGTATCCTTCCTGGTAAATAAATAATAATAATAATAATTAACATTATTATTATTATTATTATTATTATTATTGCAGCTCCCTTCTCCTTTCTTTTTGAGGTATGGAAGGGGAGCACTAAACCCGTTCCCTTTTGGCACGTTGAGTTCTGTGGGTGCAGACCCTTCTGGTCTGTGACTGCGAAAGAGCATCAGCAATGATCTGCAGTGACCTGCTTCTCCCTCATTGGAGCAAACAGTGTTTGTACAATGAGGATGATCTTTAGATCTCTGACCAGCCGGGGGAGCTGAAAGGCCTTCCTGCTCTAATGGTAGCGCCGGCTCTGCAGTCTGAAATCCCAAAAGGGATCATTTAAATTTGTTTGCATAAAAACAATAAATATAATTTTCAATATTTAAAATCATGTAAGCACGATTCCTGGGAATCATGTATCAGTATGAGTCCCGTAAAGAAGCAATGCAATATATGGTGCAACTGAAATGTAAACAAGTCAAAGACAAAATTTTGCAAACAAAATTAAACATCCAAATGCCATTTAGATACTGTTTTATACATAATGTTTTTGTTTTTTAAATCATTCCTGATAAAGTCAACAAGCAAAGTGATCATTTCGATTTGAAATG
Organism: Pelobates fuscus; assembly: GCF_036172605.1. Taxonomy (NCBI): domain Eukaryota; kingdom Metazoa; phylum Chordata; class Amphibia; order Anura; family Pelobatidae; genus Pelobates; species Pelobates fuscus. The sequence continues at coordinate 32,919,645 of NC_086321.1, forward strand.
GATCACGATGATTTGTTTTATAAGTGTAGTAGTTGTATTCTGAGACTTTGAACTTAATGGAAAATTCACTTGATAGTAAATGTCTGTGAGCATAGGTCTTCAAGTTACTGACTGCAGGGGGCGTTGAGTGATATGCAATATGTCTAATTCCTATTTATAGTCTATTTTGTTTCATTCTGATTATGTGAGTGTCTGTGCATTTGGTCATTTGTAATCCTTAGGTCACAGCCTTAGTTAATGGAATCCTTTCTGAATTTTTAACATTATTCATCCAGTCTATAGTCCGTAAGCAGATGATATTGAAACATTCAGACTCTCTGAGAATAACACAATGTTTGCTCTGTCTGATTCTCTCAAGCCTCAGCATTTGGATGGCATTTAGCGAGATGTAGAGCAACAGACAAATGCTGTTTATATTTTCTAAAAGACATTGACACCGATATAAAAAAAAAAAAACCAACATGAGCTGTTGGCACAGGTCTGTTGTCTGACTACCTAGTACTAAGTACACTGCATCAACATACAGAATGACATTTTGAACAAATCAATGAAAATCAATGTAAATAAATGTAAAAAAAAGTGTTGTGTTTTTTTTTTGGGGGGGGGGATTGTGAAGTTTATAAAATATGATATTCAATAAGTAGATGTTTTTTTGTCAGTGAGTTTATAAACTATCTGCAACATTAGCGGTAACTTTTGTAGTTGCATTTCTCAGTGATTACAATGGATATTGCTTTTGTGCATGTGGATGGTGTAACGGACGCCTTCCGTTGATGGATGCTCCTAGCGCTCCTGAGGACTTCAAGCACTGCAGCAGACACCACAACCACCAAATCTGAGAAGCATAGGAATCCTCTCTAGCATATGAATGATGTATGCAGCCGAATAGGAAAAAACATGCGAATCGGTTTACACCCCTAGCAGTTAAACTGGAACAGCATACAATAAATCCTCCCCCAATAATGAGACGACACTTCACTTTGAGGGTTAAACAGGAACTCAAGATTTATTCACACACTGTCTTATAAAGGATTCTCCCATGCAAGGGAGGGATTTATAATACACCAATCACACAATGGTTACATCCCACAGATTCCCTCCCCTTAGCCTGAGAGGTAATCCAATTATACATACAGTTAAAACATACTTTTTACCCAACTTTCATAACTCTAAAACCATACATCACATTCACATAAAAATTACATATTCACAATCAATCCGTTCAGGGGAACAACATATTAAAAAAATGGCATGAATCAGACCAGGGGTTCAAAAGTTAGTAAAGTATCTTTTAAAAAACCTTGCCAGCATGGCTTTCTGGCCCAGACCAGTTTCAGAGTCTTCTATCCTGGAGATAATTGAGAAGTAATTCAATTACCTCCCAGGACAGAGACAAGACCCAATTATGCACATGGTGAGCACAAAGCATTAAAATACTATAAAATACACAAAGTCACATTTTATACATAAAACACAGACATGTCACATATCACCAGATAGCTGGGATCTGAGCGCACAAAACTACCAAATAGCGCTCAGATCCTATTTACACAGTTCAATTGCCATGGAGCCGAAGTCTTTAACTACACAGATGGGCTCCATGGCATAGCTATCTGGGTTAACACATTCACATAAAGTCGGGTCCATAGTCCAAAGGCAAGAGGCGGGCAAGCAGCCCCCTCCAAGGACACCTGGCAAGGTCGGTTTCGCCACAGATGGTATAAGCCAGGGGTAGGCGACTTTTTGGCAACAACCCAGCTCTGTCAAGTCCCACTCCCTTAGCTTTGCTGGTCCATGGGCTACATTACAATGGAGAATTTAATTCTTTATTATCCACCTGGGGCGAACCTACCGTCATGGGATTCAAACCATATTGTCAATCCACAATCCACTTACTTATTATGCAAACCTTGATTGTGATTTGTAGATTTAAATGAAAAATGGATGAAAATCCATATTTCTTGTTTTTTATAGGGTTTTGTTTTTTGTTTTTTTACAAAAAGACACATTGAATTAAAACAAAATCATAATTAATTTAAAAAAGAAAGTTTGTTCATACTTGGATTTAAAATAAAAAAGGGCATGCAGCTGATATAAATATAATATTTTACTTCTGGACTAAGATAACTTCTCGGTCCTAGTTCATGCAACTTTAATATGTTCATTACTGAAACTGAGAAGAAAAGTCAAATTAAGTTTAAATATGAATCAAATGAAAGACATGTAAATATGAAAAGCATTTTTCATTTCTGACAAATTATTCTGACAATTGTGTCAACTTAGAGATAAATAAGACTTGCTACAGAGAAAAGCAAGAGTATGCATTACGGCACCTGGAACACAAGTAGAACCAGTGACAGAACTAAAGTAGAGAGCAAACCCCGGTGCAAGAATTATTTTTGCCCTCTTTCCCCTCCCCCATCACAAGGATTGAAAAAAAGGTAGATTCCCTTCTGTAATACAACTCCCACAATAGTTTACCAGCTGGGGATATATATTTGCTCATCCTGCAGGGTTGTACATTGCACTGAGCAGTGTTTGTATGTTTGAATGTAAGTTTGTTTTTGTATGTATGTGTGCATGTAGGGGTGTATTTGTGTATAGTGTTGTGTTGTGTTTTTATGTTCTGTTGCCATTTGAAAGCAGTGGATTAATTGTGAGTAGTGTCTTTGATTGTAGGAGTGCATGTAGTGTTAAGGTTTGAATGCTGAGATGTAAAAACACATATACGCCTCTGCACAGATACTCATACACACACACACACAGACACACTGACACATCTGGACACACAGAAATACAGTTACACACACAGAGACACATTTGCAGATACACAGACACACACATACACACACTGACATGCATACAGACACACAGGTACTCACATGCAGATACACAGATGCATCCTGACACACATACAGATATGCACACACACTAACACAAATACAAATCTACAGACACACACACACTGATACACATACATATACACAGTACGCATGCAAATACACAGATACACACTGACCCACATGCAGATACATAGATATGATATATATATATTTATATAGAGACAATGACATGCATGCATATGCACAGACACACAGATACATGCAATGACACTCATACAAGTACGAGCACTGACACACACAGATACACATACAGCCACACAGATACACAGATAACACATGCACACAGGTAAGACATACACACAGACATATAACACATATACAGATAACACACATATAAAGATAACACACACACACACACACATACACAGAATACATACACACAGATAACAGACACACAGACTCAAAGATCACATTACAGTACATATTTTACCACTCCCTGCTTCCATACCTTTTTGGTGAAGGAGGGTGGCTTCCCTGGGGTCCAGTGGCATCTGGCTGAGTGTGATGGAAGTCTGGGCCAGGTTTTCCCTACTCTTGTCCTGGCTCTCAAACTCCCTCCTCTCTGATCAACCCCCTCTCCTTCTTCTGCCAGGCTCATTGGTAAGCTGGGAGAAAGTGACTTGCATTCACTTGCTCCCAGCATCTCGGTTTCTCACAGACCGGGGGCCTAATTGCACTGTTAAAGGGCAGCAGCGCCTGACTGGGCCCTTGGTCAAAGATGTCCATCGGGTGGCCCTAAGTGCATGGACCACCCGATGGGCCCACTGTGCAGTCATGAAAAGTCTATGATAGGACTGTACAAGCCTCTTGCTGATCTCAGGCAGGAGCGTGGAAGGCAATGCTGGAAGCTTAACCTGGTACTGGATACTAGGTATGTAAAAAAAAAAAATTGTCAGGTTTTACTGCACAGTGCGACCCAATAGGTAATTTTACATTTAAAAATCTCCCCCAAAAACGGTTTGAGTAACCCTTGAAGAGGAGCTGTAAAAATCACTCATCAGCTTATATTTACTATCATGGCATTAAAGGTATTGATTGGAGCTACAAGCCAAGCAAGGATCTAAAAACAGGTTGGAAGGCATTAGAATCTTGATAAATACAGCCTCAACAGGAATTACCATAATTGTTGTAGAAGTGGATCAAATGGCATTGCTTGTGTTTCTTGCTATGTTACAAATAACTCTCGGGCAATGCACAATTTGAATTATATATACACAGATGCACTGGTAGGACCATGGCAATCACAAAGAGATACCTGTTAGTTCTTTAAAATGTACAAGGCAGCAGGATGGCCACTTGAATTGTTGGTCACAATTTTTACGTAATGAGCTTCACAAGATAGTAAGCTGAAAACTCATATTTATGGTGAATCTCTAAAAAGAGCAAATCTTATATATGGAGTAAATATTATGACATAACATACAGGATTAGAGCTGAAGAAATTAGAGTGTATAACCAGAATCTATGCATTACTATCCTGCAAGGTTTATCTATTAAAAGTGCAGGGGATAAGAAATTCTAAATGAAGTAGAATTTGAAATAAAGGACGTGTAAAAATTAGATCTCACTTTACAGGATGTGTTTAAGAAGGCCGTGTATGCTACTTGCAGAGAGGTGTGACTAGGGCTGCATTAACAAAGTGATTTAACTACGAAATGGAGGAGAATTGAGAAGTTGTTGTGTTGATTATAGTGTTCCTTTAAAATATTCTTGTACAATTTAGATATGTCTACATGTTTCGTTTTGGAGGTCTTTTGATGATAGACTATTTTTGTGATTTGTTATTTGTATTTCTTAATGCCATTTTTTATTTATTAGACTGCGATGGGAAAATGTAATCTTATAATGATTTAAAGTCTTACAAGTTTTTAGCTCGAAACGCTCTAATAAGAATGTAAAGCATTGGAAAGGCTTTTTCTACCTTAAAGTTCTGCTCAAAGCCTTGAAGTGCTCACTTGGCTCTGTTTTTGCTGCATGTTTTTTGTTGTTGTTTTAAAAAAAATAATTGTAATAGTAACAACAGAATGTAGCCCCATGTAGCCAAAAGCACAGCTTAAGCGGAACAGGGCCTTGACAGGGGTTAGGAGGCGGGCCCAGGAGGAACAGACAGGACAGGTGGGTTATGGGATATGTGGGTTTGGCTATTTAAGGGAGGAGCCATTTTGTGAGGTTCACTTCTAATTTCCTACCCGGTTTAGTTTGTGTGCATCCCGGTGCTCTCTATACTTGCTGGGTAGGGTTTCTCTCTTTGTCTCCTCTGCAGGGCCATGGATGTCGTGGAGAAGCTTCTGGAGGGAATCAGGACAGCGGCGCGGCGACAAGGAGCGGAATGGGTGCAGGCCCAGCTGGGCCCGGTCCTTGCTGCGGCGGCAGGACATGAGGCCGGAGACTCGCGCCCGGTGCGGGCCAGGAGGCCCCCGAGGCGTTTGAGCCCGGGAGGAGAACCGGAGGTCGGTGGCACGGGAGTGCAGGAGACAGCCAGTGGAAGTCGCAGCAGGCCCAGGAGCTGCCTGGTCGAGGCTCTGCCTCCCAGTGTGCGGCCGGGGCTTCGGCGTGGTGAGTCTAGACGGGCGGCTGCCCTGGACATCGCTGCACCACCCCCTAACACGGATGGGGCCGTGCGCGGAGCAGGATCCAAAATGGCGGCCGGACGGCCTGGTGCGGGGCCTGGCGGGGCGGGGTCTCGGCCCAGGAGGGCACCCCCATCGGTCTTGGCAGTGGACAGCAGCATGCGGACTGGGACGGTCCGCGACGGGCCCAACGTACAGCAGGCAAGTGCAGGTGCCCTTTCCGGGGGTCCCCTTGGCGTGGTGGGCAGGCGGGGAGTGAGGCCCGATTCCAGGGAGCGGGCGGACGGGGGGGCGGGTAGGCGAGCGGCCCAAGGGGAGCAGGGGTCGGGCGGAGGGCCCCTGGGGGGGTGCGGGATGCTGCAAAGGGGTCTCGCGGAGTGCAGACTGGGCAGGCTTCAGTGGGGGAGGGTGGGGGGTCCCTCGGTAGTTCGCTTGCGGGGCGGAGGGTAGTGCCTGCGGGTTCGGTGGATGTTAGGAGGGCGGTAGAGGGTAAGGGGAAAGGAAAGGCTCCGAGGTCCGGTCGGTCGGGGATAGCTGTCTCAGGGAGCGGGGTGTCACCGTCCGCGTCCGTAGAGGGCCCCGGGGGAGGTGTCCCTGGTCTGGGTTCTGTAGGAGCTGGGGTAGGTCGGGCTGCAGCGGGGTTGGGGCGCGGGGCAGGAAGCGGGGGGGGCGGGTCTAGTTCGGAGTCTGGTAGTGCTAGCCCCTCGACGGTTAGGGCCCCCAGGACGCGCAGACGGAGGCCCCGGCGCAGGCGTGCTACGTCAGGGAGTTCGGCAGGGTCCGGGTCCCCCAGGTTGCATCGACGGGGGTTGGCATCCAAAGGTGACGGTAGGAGTCGTAGTCCACGTGGCAGGGCTCTCAGGGCCTTTGGGGCGCGACGGCGGGAGGATACCCGGCGGGAGGCTTTGGCGGTTGGCAGGCGCTCCCCGGTTCGGGACGGGAAGGTAGTGGGGGAACAGTACGCCTTGCCCAGGACTTCTTCTCCTCTTTCCAGGTCCCGGAGTCGCTCCTCATCTGAGTTTTCCAGGCACCGGGTGGGCTCCCTGGTTGGCGGGACATCGGCGGATGGCGTTCATCCTGGACGGGCAGTGACGGACTGTGCAGCCCCGGGTATCCTCGGCTCCAGGGGCTTGGCCGGTGAGCCTACGGAATCGCTACAGTCCAGTGCACTAGTACAAACACTGCAGTCACTACTCCACTCACTGGGAGCGGGGGGTGGCACACAAGGTAGCGTAGGGCAGGTGTGGACGCAAGGGGGAGGTGAGGCGGGGTCCGGTCTAGGGACCCCGGCGGCAGTTGCGGGCGGGGAAGCTGTGTCGGCTTCCAGCGCGGGTGAGGCGGGAAGCGAACGGGCGGAGTTGACGGGTGGGGTGACGGAAGCGGCGAGGCAGCATGCGTATGTGTCCTTCGCGGGCCCGCTGGGGGTGCACCTCAAGCAGGAGGTGAAAGATAAAATCTGGAAGGGGGAATTTTGCGAGATCTTCTCTCTTCTTCCCTTGGAGGACTTTCTTGACCTCAAGGAGGAGGACAAGAAGGACGAAAAGAAGGAGGAGGAGGAGAAACGGCGGAGGTATCGCAAGATACCGAAGTCTTTTGGTAACTGGCTAAGGGCATTCTGTATCCTGGCCAGCGTAATCGGGGGAAAATCGCCGGGCTCCTGCTCGTCCCTGTTTTGCTACTTGGACGGCATATGGGAGGCATACCGCACCTATGGCGGATTGGCATGGTGGCGGTATGATGAGCAGTTCCGGCAGCGGCTGGCGGCGAATCCGGGCATGCGGTGGGACCAGATGGACCTGCCTCTCTGGATGAAGCTTATGATGGCGCAGAAGGCGCAGCCCTTTCAGCACGCGGCTGGCGCTAAGGGTCAGTCCTCCTCGTCGGCCGCCTCGCAGAAGGGCTTATGCTGGCTCTTTAATGAGGGCCAGTGCAAGTGGGGCGCAGCCTGCCGCTTCAAGCACGAGTGCTCGGGCTGCGGTGGGGCTCATGGGCTCCAACGATGTTTCAAGAAAGGAAAGTCCGGGGGGACGGGAGCCTCTGCCGCGGTTGGCAGCGGAGGGTCTCCCACTACCTCGGGGGCTAACCCCGGTGAAACTAGACGCGATGGAGCCCTGGCTAAACCGCTACGGTAACAGGGCAGACGCGGAGCTGCTTCGGGCGGGGTTTGGGCAAGGGTTTGTCATTCCTTTTCGGGAGAGGGGTGGCACTGCGTGCCCTCATAATCTCAAGTCGGTGGTGGAGTTTCCAGAGGTGGTTCGGGAGAAGCTGGACAAGGAGGTGCGGTTGGGTAGGATGGCGGGGCCTTTCTCGGCCCCGCCGCTGGAGGGCCTTCGGGTCTCTCCCCTCAGAGTGGTCCCCAAGAAAGAAACAGGGAAGTTTCGGCTCATTCACCATCTTTCCTATCCTAAAGGGGAGTTGGTGAACGACGACATTGACAGGGACCTATGCTCGGTCTCTTATGTATCATTTGACCAGGCGGTCGAGCTGGTGAAGAGAGCCGGGCGTGGTGCGTTGATGGCCAAGGTGGATATCGAGGCTGCTTTTAGATTGCTTCCGGTACACCCGGCGTGTCACCACCTGTTAGGGTGCTTCTTTGAGGGGGGCTACTTTGTGGATTTGTGCCTTCCCATGGGGTGTTCCATTTCGTGCTCTTACTTTGAGAAGTTTAGTTAATTTCTCGAGTGGGTGGTGCGGATGGAAGCGGGAGATAAAGCGGTGGTGCACTATCTGGATGATTTCCTGTGTGTGGGGCCGGCCGGCTCTCCCGCGTGCCAGCACTTGTTAGGTACTATTCAATGGGTGGCGGGCTGCTTTGGGGTGCCGCTGGCGGCGGATAAAACTGAGGGCCCGACTGAGTGCCTTAGTTTCCTGGGTCTGGAGATCGATTCAGTGCGGGGGGAATGTCGGCTGCCGCGGGCAAAGCTAGAAGGGTTGCGCGGCGTGGTGGCAGAGGTGCGTCGGGCACGGAAGGTGACCCTGCGCCGACTGCAGTCGCTGGTCGGTATGCTCAATTTCGCCTGTAGGGTGATACCCATGGGTAGGGTGTTTAGCCGCAGCTTATCGGCGGCTACCGCGGGTATTCGTTCCCCTCACCATTTCATACGGGTATCTTCATCCATGCGGGCAGACTTGGGGGTGTGGGATACCTTCCTCAGGGACTTTAACGGGACGGTGTTCTTTCGGCAAGGGGGCGTGTCGACAGCCGAGCTGGAGCTGTATACCGACGCGTCGGGTAGCGTGGGTTTTGGGGCCTACTTCAGCGGGAGCTGGTGTGCAGAAAAGTGGCCGGAGGCATGGGGGCGGAGCCCCCTCATGCGTAACCTGGCGTTTCTAGAGCTGTTCCCACTGGTGGTGGCGTTGGCTCTGTGGGGGGACCGGTTGAGGGACAGGAAGGTAGTTTTCTTCTCGGACAACATGTCCGTGGTGCACGCGGTTAATAATCAGTCTGCGGCATCGAGGCCGGTGGTGACTCTGCTGCGTCGCTTTGTTTTGTTGTGCATGTCCCTGAATGTGGTCTTTCGCACGCGCCATGTGCCAGGGTACTTGAACGAGGTGGCTGACGCTCTGTCTCGTTTTCAGTGGTCCCGGTTTCGAATGATGGCCCCGGAGGCCCAGGACAGGGGTCAGCCGTGCCCGATCGAGATGTGGCAGCTAGGAGCGTCCTGCTTGGCGGACTCGTGAAGGCTTCGCTGGCACCGGCCACATGGGCCGCATACAGTAAGGTCTGGAGTTCATGGGAACGTTCCTGGGGCGGGCTGGGCCGAGGGGTACGAGGGGAGCCGCCTCTGGATGCCTTCTTGTGGTTTACCTTTCAATTACTGGCGGGGGACGCCTCCCCGGCGGTGATTGACAGGAACATGGCTGCAATGGCGTTCTGGTCAAGCTCCATGGGGGAGCGGACCTTACCAAGGCGTTTATTGTCCGGCAAGCACTCAAAGGGTATCGGAGGGCTCGGAGGGCCCCCGACGCTAGGCGCCCGGTGTCGGTGCATGTGCTGGAAGGGCTTGTTCAGGTGCTGCCCACCATTTGTTTCAACGCATTTGAGGTGTCGCTATTCCGTGTGGCATTTCTTTTGGCTTTCTTTGGGGCGTTCCGCGTCGGGGAGTTGGTGAGCAACACCCGGGCGGCCACGGGGGGCCTACAGGTGTCCGGGGTACGTATACTGGATGGGAAGCTGGTGGTACACTTGGCTAGGTCCAAGACGGATGTGGAAGGTAAGGGCCGGGACGTTACGCTGGGGGCTCTGCCGGGCTCGGCACTGTGCCCAGTAGCTGCGGTGTCGGAGTATTTGGATCAGAGGCCCGCGGTTGGCGGGTCCCTGTTGGTCCACGCGGATGGCTCGTCGCTCTCTCGCTTCCAATTTCAGAAAGTTTTCAGTCTGGGTCTGGGTCGGATGGGACTGGATGCCGGCACATACGGTACCCACTCCTTTCGTATTGGGGCGGCCACGGAGGCCACACGTCTAGGTCTGGGGGATGAGGTAGTCAAGCGGATTGGGAGATGGGAATCTGTTAGGTTCCGCTCATATGTACGCTTGGGTTTGTTGGAACACTAAGGGGCATTGGGGCGGCCTTGGGGGTACGGGTGGTTTTTTATCCTGGGTTTTCTTTCTTCCCCAGGCCGGGTCGCTTGGATCGTGGGTCATTCCTTCGTTTTCTGGGCTGGACGGAGGGCTGCAGCTCGAGCACAAGGCCAGCAGCTGGGCTTTCCGGAGGGCCAGCTCGTAGTGCGCTGGTGGGGGTATCGGGGCTTTTGCTGGGGGGACGTCTGCGGGGCAATATTTGGTATGGTCGCTGGCGGGGCGCGGCCGGATATGCTAGTCTTACATGCAGGCGGTAATGACCTGGGCCTCACCCCGCAGCGGAGGCTGGTTAAATGGATGAAGCATGATCTTAACCGGTTGGTTGATCTGCTTCCCGGGGTGATGCTGGTATGGTCTGAGATTGTTCCGAGGCGGCGGTGGCGGTACACACGGGACCCGGTAGCCATTGACAGATGCAGGGGTAAGGTGAACAGCCTGATGGCGAGTTTTGTCAGGAAACTGGGGGGAGTGGTGGTAAGGCACCAGGAGCTGGAGGAGGGGTTGGATGGGTATTACCGCTCGGACGGTGTACACCTTTCGGCAGTGGGTTACGACCTGCTGAACTTGGGTCTGCAGGAAGGGATGCAGAGGGCGTTCCTTCTTCGGGGTGGCGGAGCTCAGACAGCTTAAGGGGTCAAGGTCTGAGCTTGTGGCGGGATAGGGAGCTGAGAGAGAGGACATAGGCTCCCTATGAGGAACGTGAGGAACATGGAGAAATTGGAATTATGGTCAATGGTGGTTTCGAGTCCTGGAGGTGGCTCAGAACCTGGTGGGGCAGGGGTATCCAGGTATACCCCTGCCATGGTTACTTATGGTTGGCACTTGTTCGGTTCAAGTTGGCGAGGTTGGAAAATGTCGTTATATATTTGTATTTGTTATGTTGGGGGTCATTGCCCTCTATTAAAAAGAAGGATACGGATGAGAGGGGCGGAAGGTGGGGGCAATGACCCATGTTTATATGTTAATTTATTTAAAGCAATATTATCGTTATATATTATATAAATTATTTAATAAAGCTGTGGACAAATTTTCCCATATACCAGGTGTCAGTGTGTTATTGGGTTAGGTATGTGGGGGGGGTTTTGTCCAAGGTTCCGCCAGCCCATATGGCGACTATACACCGGTCATGTAGCCCCATGTAGCCAAAAGCACAGCTTAAGCGGAACAGGGCCTTGACAGGGGTTAGGAGGCGGGCCCAGGAGGAACAGACAGGACAGGTGGGTTATGGGATATGTGGGTTTGGCTATTTAAGGGAGGAGCCATTTTGTGAGGTTCACTTCTAATTTCCTACCCGGTTTAGTTTGTCCCGCCCACCCTCCCTGTATATTTATGTTTAGATAGGAGTTATCCCGTTTTTTCACAGCGGCGGGATAGGGAGCTGAGAGAAAGGACATAGGCTCCCTATGAGGAACGTGAGGAACATGGAGAAATTGGAATTATGGTCAATGGTGGTTTCGAGTCCTGGAGGTGGCTCAGAACCTGGTGGGGCAGGGGTATCCGGGTATACCCCTGCCATGGTTACTTATGGTTGGCACTTGTTCGGTTCAAGTTGGCGAGGTTGGAAAATGTTGTTATATATTTATATTTGTTATGTTGGGGGTCATTGCCCTCTATTAAAAAGAAGGATACGGATGAGAGGGGCGGAAGGTGGGGGCAATGACCCATGTTTATATGTTAATTTATTTAAAGCAATATTATCGTTATATATTATATAAATTATTTAATAAAGCTGTGGACAAATTTTCCCATATACCAGGTGTCAGTGTGTTATTGGGTTAGGTATGTGGGGGGGTTTTTGTCCAAGGTTCCGCCAGCCCATATGGCGACTATACACCGGTCATGTGATGACTCTTTTTTGGACTATTTTGGGGCTAAATAACAGAAGACTTTAGAAGGTAGAAGACTTCCATTGGTAAGTATTATTCTAACTTTTTTTTACAGTTATTAGCAAGGGGATTTGGCACCAATAGCTGCCCCAAAGGGGTGGGTCAGAAGTAGGAGTCTAATTGTATCATTATTTAGAGCCCCCCAGCAGCCACCTACCTCCCTAACATTAATATGGTGTCCTCTTGACCCCCATGGGCTCTTTTATTTCTTTATTTGAACTTTTAAATTGTGATGGCTGGCTAGCAAGTGCTGGCAAGCCACCACATAATTAACCCTGGAAGCGCACCGATTTTTAACTATTTACCGCTGTCTGATAGTGCTACCAACAGTATAGTACTTCAAATGATCAATTCACATACAAAAAGCAAGTGAATGATAATTTGCGAATGTTCATCCTTCCAGATGCATTCAGTTCTGAATTTTAGTAAAACCGGTGCTTTGTGAATCTTCCGAATCCTATTTTTAATATAGGATTTTAATGTGAATGCGCTGATTTTAATCCAGACAACAAATGCAACTGGGTGATTGGTGAAGATTAGTTCAGGCTCACCAAATTTCTACTGGCTTTGGTAAATATAAGAATTTCCACTGCGGTTGGAATTCAGTCATTTTCACCGGATTTAGTCCATCTGGACAAATTCTAGTGTTAGTGAATAATCCTGTGCATGTCTGGTAGTTTCCAAATATGTCTTATGGTTCCTTTGTTATTATTTCCCAACTTAATGGTACTCTTTATTTGTTGGCTGTCAGAAATGGAACCAGTGAATCCAAAATAATGCAGATGAAGTTGTTTTAATGATTTAGACAAGACATTGGTCACGGTGTGTGTAGTTCTAATTAATCCAGTTTGTTTATTCAGATTGATGCAACATAATAATGTTATATGAAATACCATGGGGCTAAGTGCTAAATAAGGAGCTATCACCATGGAAACAGAATGTCTCTCCGTATCCAGCGCCTTTTTTACATGGCTTTTATGCCGTATAACATTCCCTGATTATAGCCACCATGTTCCTTCAACATACAGTTTTGCAAGTCCTCTGGCTTGTGATTTCCTTAATCATTTTAATTTTACTCTTTAAGTAAAACATGTTTACTCGGATTTACTGCAGAAAAAGGTAAAGGCCAGACAGATATTAGAACTAAAATAAAATGGACAATCCGGACCTCTAAAGCACTAAACCAAGATGAAGTGCTTTGCGTGTGAACAGTGTGTCTTCTTTTTATTTTACAAAAGTGCAGATTTCAATAGAAATTGCCACATTTCAAAAGGAACCTTGATACACCCTTGTGGCTGTCAATCAGACAGACGATCATGTTACTTCCTGGTTTGGATAGCTCAGTCAAGCTAAACTTAAGAGGCAGCATTTGCTCAAAGCATCTGCCTTTGAAAGACTACTCATTGAGCTGCATTAGGAAGTCTGTGATTGGACAGTCAAATAAAGCCAGGGTGTGGTTAGAAGGGAAGGGGAGGACTTGCAAATGCTTCAGATAGGAGATCTGCTGCTTTTGCAAGCTGTTTTTGCATATACCCCAGTGAAAAAATGCATAGCAGATTAGTAGATATACCCCCATTGCAACATTCATGCATTTTTGTCATTGGGGGGGCATATCTACTAAACATTGGTTTGTTTTTGGCAGTGGAGTGTCCCTTTAACAGGTACGTTTTAACTCCTTCACTACTAAGTGGTTTGCAAAAAGACATCCTGAGAGTCTGAGTATTTTGTGTGTCTTGGAAAGCAATAATAATAAATGTATTTGTAAATATATTTTTCCTTTCGGTATGCAAAGATAGTATACGGTTTAAAAGAAACAAAAAGGAAATTTTGGTTGGACCAAAAAAACGTAAAAAAAATAATAATTGGGAAGTATGTAATTGGACAGCCACAGAAGGTCTGGGCTGGGGATGAAGGGAATGGCTTGTTAAGGCTTCAGACAGGATCTGCAGTTTTTGCAAGCTGTTTTTTTTTTTTAAATTTAGCCCCAGTTAAATAAAACACATTTTTCTATTTATTTATGTCAATTGGGGAGTGGAGTTTTCCTTTAATTCCTTAACGACCGAGGACGGTTAAGGACCGTCATCAGCATTTTAGTGTTGCCGACCGCTGACGGTCCTGAACCGTCACAACGGTCTTATGTACTTACCAGATCGCCGTTGTTCCCCCGGTGGCGATCAGCTGTGCTCCCAATGTGGGGAGACTGCCTGCAGCCCAGACAGTCTCCCCGTGGCGGATTAGGACCCCTGGGGACATGTGATCACTGAACAGAGCAACCACATGGTCACAATAGGTGCTGACAAGCAGTCTCCCTGCTAGTGGGAGAAAATAAAATAAATTTTTTTAATGTTAATAAAAAAATAATAATTATATATGTGTATATATATATATATATATATGATATATAGACATATATTATATTTAAATAATATATGTCTATATATCATATATATAATGTCATACTAAGCGTATTTTATATTAATGTATAATGTACATATATTAATATAAAAATACACTTATAATTAAATTACACATGTATATATAGAATATATATATATATATATATATAATAACTACATATATTGTATATATATTAATTTAAAATACAAATAATAAGTAATTTAAATTAAATAAAAAATGTAAAAATAATAATAAAAATGTAATCAAAATTATATATCTATATGAAATTTTATTCTAACTGTATTTTGATATTAATATATATATATATTTATATCAAAATACACTTAGAACGAAATTGTATATATATCTATGTATGTATAAATAAATAAAAATAATAAGAAATATACATATGTCCATATACAAAATGACATAAATAATTATATAAATATACATGTAGACTTCAAATAAATAAATATGCATATATATTTAAATTCTATATGCGGATTTATGGAATATTTTTACATAATTAAGTAATTGTATTGATTGCAATTTGAGGGACCTGCCTGCCAACCCAGGCCGAAAGTCCAGAAAATTTAATTTGCTAGCACTGTATTTTATATGTTGATTTGGCTCTGGGCTTGTGAGTAATATTGCTCTATTTTTACAATATATATTTCAACTAAACAGTATTATACTATGTCATTCTGTTTTATTTCCTAGAATCATCAGATGTGTGTTCCACCAATTGTATGTATTTTTAATAGCACTGTATTTTACCCTGTAACTTTCTATGACGCCCTAAAACCTGTACATGGGGTATACTGTTTTACTCGGGAGACTTCGCTGAACACAAATATTAGTGATTTAAAACAGTAAAACATATTACAGCGATGATATTGTCAGTGAAAGTGACTTTTTTTGCATTTTTCACACACAAACAGCACTTTGACTGATGAAATTATTGTTGTGATATGTTTTCCTGTTTTGAAACACTAATATGTTTGTGTTCAGCAAAGTCTCTCGAGTATAACAGTACCCCCCATGTACAGGTTTTATAGCGTTATTGAAAGATACAGGGTCAAATATATGGGTCAAATATTTTTACATTGAAAATGGCCAGGTTGGTTACGTTGCCTTTGAGAGTGTATGGTAGCCCAGGAATGAGAATTACCCCCATGATGGCATACCATTTGCAAAAGAAGACAACCCAAGGTATTGCAAATGTGGTATATCCAGTCTTTTTTAGTAGTCACAAACACTGGCCAAAATTAGCATTCAATTTAGTTTTTTACTTTTTTCACACACAAACAAATATGAACGCTAACTTTGGCCAGTGTTTGTGACTAAGTGGCTACTAAAAATGACTGGACATACCCCATATTGAATACCCTAGGTTGTCTACTTTAAAAAAAATATGTACTTGCGGGTTGTTATTCAGAGATTTATGACAGATAATAGTGTTACAATGTCACTACTGATAAATTTTAAAAATGTATGTTTTGAAACCGCAATATCCTACTTGTACTTATAGCCCTATAACGTGCAAAAAAAAAAGCAGGTAACACTGGGTATTTTTAAACTCAGGACAAAATTTTGAATCTATTTAGCAGTTTTTTTCATTCGCTTTTGTACATGAGTAAATGATTTTTTTTTTTTTTTTTTTTGTCAATCTTTCTTTTATTGAAGCATATTAGATGGGGTACAGAAACAAAGAGAGGGAAATGCAAAAACGAGTTACATTAAAGGGTACGTACATCGTTAGCTTACGAAATTACATTTCCTGAGTGATGGTGCCTCTTTTTTTAATTATGTTAACGTAACGTGTAACAAAAGCGTGTTGTAGCTAGTATCAGCGTCTATCCTGATAGACTATAGGAGATTAACATTAGGTTATGCAAAACTTAGGTACATAGTAGATAAGTAGTGTGTAAGGTCACAGCAGAAAAAACGAGTGGTATTTGCCGGGTATCTGCTAGCATTCCTCTAAGACATTTAAGATAGGTACATGCATATAGATGAGCCCAAGTTAGTCTAGCTAATAAACTGTAGCGTTTAGTGCTCTATGTCTTCCAATAAGTAAGGCTACATAAGAAGTAACAGGCTTCTTGTTATATCCCCCTCATTATCAGTGATGCATGGCATAACAGTAGTGTGAACTGGAGAGAGTTCTAGCGGTGCAAAGCCAGGTGGCAGGCAGTCCTCTACATCAAAGGTTTCAAAGTAAAAAGTAAAAAGTAAGAAAAAAAGGGGGGTAAAGTTAAAGTATATTATGTGTCCACAAACCAGTCCCCCTCAGCCCATACCGATTCTTGGCATGCAGGTTTTCGGAGCCATTCTGCAGGTGTGTATGCGGTGCGCATCTGTTGCTGGGCGTCTGTGCCCCGTCGCGGTGCGGGTGTCGGCGAGGGTGATTCCCCAGCCCCAGGCTGGTGTGCAGGCCTGCACCTTCTTGCCACAAACTCGGTTGCCGCTGGGGTCCGGGTTTACTCCACTTGTGGGAGGGACGGAGGAGTAGGTCGTTGTCCGTCGCTTGCGTTGCTTCTTCCTCCGCCAATGTGGACGATGCTTGCGGGCTCTTCGCCCTAAGGCCTGCGGCCCGGGTGGGTTAAGTTGTGCGTTGAAGGGTTGATGAGGCAAATGTGTGCCCAAGGGTATCCCCTCTGCTTCCCGCCTTGCATGGCTCCGCTCACCCTTCAACTGAGGTGAAGGTGACATGGGGCTAGCTGCTTGCTGCTGCCTTTTGAGTGAGTCCCAGAGTTGGAGCAGTAGTGCCTCCAGTCGCTGTAGTGGTGCAGTCCCCGGTGCTGGAGACTGTGACACTCTCGCCATGTGGGTTGCTGTGCCTGCCGCCATTTTGGTTATGCTCTTTGAGGGCCTGCTGGTAAGCATGTCCCGGTCGTGCTTATGTGAAATGCTCAGCTGTGTGCCGTTGGAGTCGAGTGTGGACCGGGATAACCCCCACCGGTCCAGAGGGGGGGGGGGGATGGAAGTGAGTGCGTGAAGGAGTCTAGATCTGGCTTTACCAACCAGGAGAGCGGCCGCCTCTCCCTGTCTCCGTCGCAGATAGGCCCCATATACGTGGTTCGGGTTCCCGGGCAAAGTGAAGCTCGTTTGTCGGATCGTTCGGTGCCCCATGGTCACCCTGACTCGGTGAGTGCACTCTGGCTCCAGATCGTGTCCGTTTTCGGGATTTATATCCGTTTTTTCGTCGCTTATGGTAGGAGCTGGTTTTCAACACGTCTGGTCGGCTCGGTGGTTAGGCTCCGCCTGAGTAAATGATTTTTTAAGTAAAAGTTAAAAAACATATATTTTTTAAAAGATTATCCTATTTTTTATTTTTTAAATTTAATTACATGAGATTATATAAATAATGGTATGTAAAGAAAGCCCTTTTTGTCCTGAAAAAAAACAATATATAATTTGTATGGGAACAGTAAATGAGAGAGCGGAAAATTACAGCTAAACACAAACACCACAAAAGTGTAAAAAGAGGCCTGGTCGCAAATGTACAACATCGCAAAAACAGTCCGGTCCTTAAGGGGTTAAACTACCCATTGACAGATACAAAGATATCAGATCATAGTTAAGAAATGGCGTATGCAAATTAAATAAATAAAATAAGAATATAAGTGTAGTGTTTTCATCCCATCAAATAACCATTTCTAAAAGGTGTGTGTGAGAGCTTCAAAATCTGTTCTATGAAATGTTGTGAAACAGTTGTAAGGTTCAACAGCAAAATTGTATAGTAGACATTTAGTACAGAGTAAGTCTAGACCCAATATAACCCAATATGAATGACAGCATTTTAGACTGAACAACATAACTGACACTTGTTTGTGTGAAATAATGTACCTTTCAGAAAAGTGACTAAAATATATTTGCATGTGTGTGCAGGAAAATTCACAGTATGTATCAAAATGATTCAGGTTACAAGAATGAAAGCAGAAAGGTAAGCACAGCTAATTTGCTGACAAACAAGCACATATAAAAATACCTTTTACTGGAATAACGTTTTTTAATGTCAAATGTTGTAAATTATACTAGCAGCCTTTAATTTAGTTTATGTATCAGCTAAATATCTCTCAGTATTCAAACATCATTAATCGGTTAAGGAAATTGACATAATAGTGGATTTATACAAAAGTTAGCCAATTAATGCCTTAGTAAAAATAAAAATGAATATGGATTTACAAGCTCTCTGAATAATCAGTGATTTTAGCGATTGGTAGGACATAGAAATTTACTGGTGGCCGATCAAATGCTGTGTCCTATATCCATCTGGGAACCTTGAGATGTTTAAGATATAACATATCTCTCCCAAATGGGGCCACATAGAGATAGAGGAAGGGCTACTGCAGTACCCAAAAATCTTAACAATATAGCCTATTACAGGACAAGATCCACCTCCTTTTGGGAGGGATGTGTTTACAAAAATGTGTTAAATAAATAGTATCAGCTCTGTACACTTGTGTGGAATACCCTCTAATCCACACCCAAAATCCAAAATCTGTAAGGTGGTATAAGTAAAAACCTACGCCTTTTAAGTGGAGCGCTAAAATATATGTGCAAAATGGGGTAAACTTACCCCACATAACTTAGTTACAATCTTTAACTCTTGATACATATAAAAGATAAAAAATATAATATAGTGCAGATGGTATATAGGATAGGAATAAAATGAATGGTGGTAAAGTAAAACACTCACATTTAAAGGAGCCTATATGTAAATACTGGCTCCGTAATCAGGTTTTTTATGCTTTTAAGGCAGCATCACACCTTCAATCCACTGTAGGGTATTTCTCAAGAAAAAAAAAACAAAGGAGAGAAGGGAACCAATGTGCAGTTCATTAATAAAATCGAGTAAAAGGGGCAATAAGTATATTGCTCACCTTGTACAGAGCCTTAAAATCCTGGCTCTGAGGTATAATGGTGTTGTGCCAATTTTGTAGGGATGGCACTACCCCTATGAAGATTATGGACGCTCCAGAGGACTTTAAAAGTAATCAAATTTATTTGTACAATATATAACATATAATAAAATATAGCAGTGTAAAAAGTCCTGAATGTAGCCGAAACACGTTTCGCTCTTGTAGAGCTTCTTCAGTCAGCTGTGAGTGTGGTCCTGTGAATGTTCCATTTTTTAAATACTTGTATTCCCTCCACTTGGGTCATGTGTAAATGGTTGTCCAATCATAAAGTCTCTTTAGTTCTCTCTATTCAATGCAGCTGGAATGATATAAGGGTGTAATCAACGAATTAGGCGCCCTTTTTGCCACTCCGTTTTATTGGTGGTCATTATTGGTTGGCGGAAGTGCATGATCCGCCTCCCGTGGTTGGCATACGTGATGTCGCGATTAATTGTGAATGTCACCAATTGCCAACCACGCGGCGGTACGGTCCGCCTTAACCCTTTCTCCCTGTCTGGCACATAAGTGCTTGTCTGCGTGAGGGGAGAGGGATCCAGCCAGCAAATGTGTCCGGAGTGGCCAGGAACAGAGTTGCCAACCACGTGGTGTGCCGTCCCACCCCCCGGACATATGTCAGCATGGTACCTCTCCTACTTCAATGCAGCTCAAGCAAACTTGTATGCGCCATATTTGTATAGGGAAATGGTGAGGGCAAATGGGCATAATTACAGAGGGAAAAAAGAACAAGCATTTATTAGTGTAAAAAAGAGTTACTCTTGACTTAAAACAATTATCACTTTTTATGTTATAAAAAATGTCATTACATTTTTGTGCCTATATTGTTAAAAACATTTGTAAAAGAATATATTGATGAGGGAATATGATCCATTTATGGGAGAACCTATATTAAATATAATAATTAGATATGCAGTTGCATGTGGATAAACCTATTTGGGTATTGTGTCCTTAAAGGCACAGAAGCTAAAAGATATGTGACTAAAAGGCTAAATGACAACCTCTAAGTGAGATGCTTATAGTATGAAAACTAGAAAATTATGTGAATAAAAAGTTGAAACTTAAACTATAAGTAGGATGTTGTGCAAATATATCTAAATAAAGTGACACAGTTCAAAGTCGATATTCAAACCCTGGGGTTGTAAGGTCCCAAGGTTGAATGTCCACTTCATTTCACTCTGTCCTAAACATTTAGTGAAGCCTCCTCCACGCCAGTGCCCTGTAACTTTCTGATTGCCCATGAGTTTGAGGCCTCTAGGGTCACTGTAGTGTTTTAATTTGAAATGCTGTGATATGCTCTGCCCTTCATAGTCTCTTTTAATATCTCTGATGTGATATGTAAATTACGCTTGGTGCAGCCCACATATTTTAGGCCGCGAGGGAATTCCAATAAATATATTACATTGTAGCGCATTAACTCTGTGCTGCTATCCTTGTACCATGTTGTTCCAAGCAGGGTCAAATAGAAATGTAAACAATAAAGAAATTAAGGCAGCACTACTAAGGGCAAATGTGCACACGGAGTGCTACATACAATGTTTTTGAAGGATCATAAAGAAACAAATGTCTTGGGTTTCGCCATTGTCAATGCTTAAATGTCTTTACACAAAAAAGGACACTCACACATATATACAGATACAAAGGTGTAAAAAAAAAAAAAACTACCTAGACCCACCCCCATTGAAGAGGAGTAGCCTGATGCCATCACAGACCACCACCGCCATTTTTCTGGTGCTCCGCGAGTCTAGTGAGGTTACATGATACATTGTGACATTGGACAATGCGTCTGATGTCTTCAGTGTTCGGTCGCTGAAGGAGAATATGAAATGACAAATGTCGGCAAATTATGATCGAATATTTAAAAAGTGGAGTTGCATGTACAATACATATATTTATAATAAAACAGAATACGGAGCTGAATTTTCGGCGACTTCAAGCCAAATGGACATAGAACATGAGTTGTTTTGTTTGCATTAACAATGGGGAAACCCAAAAAGGTTTGTTTCTTCATGGTCCTTCATATAAATTGTAAGTAGCACTCCCTGTGCACATTTGGCATCTAGTTGTGCTGCCTTAATTTCTTTATTTTTGTACTCTCCCAAATGGGAAGGAAGTGTGTAGTGCCAGCCACTGAGCCTCCTTTGTTAGTCAGGGAAATCTGTGCTCACTTCAATAGGAATAATTGTTATGGAGTAATGTCAAAGACATTTTTTTTTTCCAAATACTGACCAACCATATTTCCCCTTGACCTTAATAGGCCCTGTAGACTTACAACAACATTTACATTTATGTTTAGCTAACACACCCCCTGCATAATCTATAAAGGAGCTAACTTTCAGTTTCAATAACCATGTAGAGAAAAAACAACTCCAAGTCTCATTAATCTTCCTCCACTGCCTATATGGCGAGATGTATTACAATAATGGGAGCTAGAAGTACCCAAAGATGTGACCCAATCATAGACAGACCTGGTTAAGACCAACCTCCTGGTCCAAATATCTACCAAGAAAAGTGGAGAAGAAATAGATGAGGTTAATTACCAAATCTCTCCTGGCAAATAGTAAGGACCTCACAATTTTTTAATTAATAATATGATTCTAAGAGACAGTTGATTCTCTCTCTCAGTGAACGCGATCAGAACTCTACTCTTACTGTGGTCCCACAGACTCCAGATGCACAGGGATGGTGACATTATGCCTGTAAATAACAAAGATAAATGTTGCTATGCATAATGTGGCAGAAAGGTCTTTCCAGTATTAGTAAGGTGTATCTAATACAGTGATTGCAGGGTGTACATGGTAGTAAAATATATAGTACGGGAGGTAATTAACAACCAACAGAAAATCACAGATAAGACATTTAGTTAGAGATAGTACATAATCATGAGTACCAATAAAAAGGAGACACTATAGCTATGGAAGAAAATTGGTGAAATATAGTACAGTATACACAGACCAATACAAAAGCTCATGTGTTAAGATGTAGCCATTAACGTTTTTTTAGATCAAGTAATAAAGATTTAGCAAATTATATCAACAAACTATTTAGTCCAGGCACAGTCAGGACAAACATTGCAAATAAGTTGGAAAAAGAGAAACGTTGTTGCAATTCTTAACTTTTTTGGTATGCTTTCTCTGTGATGCCTGCACGGTGCAAAGGACAGAACTTATAACAATGATTGACAGCGAGCAAAAATAGAGGCGCCCAGATAAAGGATAAAAAGATGTGTATTTCTATATTAATTTTATTTTCCT
Source organism: Pelobates fuscus (assembly GCF_036172605.1). Lineage (NCBI taxonomy): Eukaryota > Metazoa > Chordata > Amphibia > Anura > Pelobatidae > Pelobates > Pelobates fuscus. The sequence continues at coordinate 32,942,159 of NC_086321.1, forward strand.
ATCTCACACATATATTTTTGTTAAATAAAGAGATAAATTAACACAATATTAAAAATACTAGGGAATGATAGTTCCCCTTTAAATTAGAATTTTCATTTCATACACACAAGCATTATGTCAGTCTACACACTCTGACCTACGAGCATCTTTGTTTTGCCACTTGGCAGACATATTAGTCCTAAAACATTTACTAGCCTAAGTTACTCCTGTTATTTGATTTTCATAAAAATGTGCACTTATATTCCATGCCATGATACCATGTCTTCATGTATATTACTATAAGCTTGTCATTGCTGTTGTGGCTCTACAAGCCTGTTTTTACTCATCTGCACTAAAAAAATAAAGATTGACAAAAAAAAAAAATTATGGCATATAAGTTTTTTTTTTTTTATTAAGTAACATCATAGAGAAACTCCTCCCTATGCAGTCTCTATTTAAGTCTTTATTACTTTTTCTGTGTGATTACCATGCTGTAAGTTCTGCTGCAACAGTACTATATATTATCTTCTGCCAAACCACTTTAAAGATGGTTATATTCCATGTCATCTTAACTAAATGAAAAGAATGCCAAGACATAAAATGAAATGCTTCTACTATAAACAAAGTGAAGGATACAGTTTCCAAGTGGCCCTGCAATACTGGAATTATTTAGAAATGGTACCTTTTATATGATTTCATGTTTGAATTCTGCAAAGGAACTTTTTCTTTCCTTCCTTAAGCATGGAATCTACATCAGTTATTAAAGTTAATTGTATGTTTTCAGGGAATTTAACCCCTTAAGGACCAAACTTCTGGAATAAAAGGGAATCATGACGTGTCAGACATGTCATGTGTCCTTAAGGGGTTAAAAGGACGCTCCACTGCCAAAATACATAATAAATACAAGTCACTGTCTAGTAGATATACCCTTAATGAAAACTTGCATTCATTTAATTATGCGTTTTTTTCATTGGAGTTATATCTAAAAACAACTTGCATAAACTGCAAATATATTGTCTGCTGACTTTGCAAGCCCTCCTCTTCTAACCCCACCCAGACTTTCTATGACTGTCCAATCACAGGCTTCCCAATGCAGCTCAATGAACAGTCTTTGCAAGACAGGTGCTCTGGGAAATTGCTGCCTCTGCAGTTCAGTGCAAATAAGTGAACCAAACCAGGAAGTAAAAGTACCTGTTGCCTGCTTGAAAGCCAGGGGGGATATAACCAGTATATTTTATAAAAGTGTAAATTTCTATTGAAATCTGCACTATTTCCAAAATTAAAAAGAAAAAGAGGACATGCTTGTCACACATAAAGCTTTTTGGCAAGCTAAAGTGCTTTAGGGGTCTGGGGTATCCCTTTAACTAAAGTGAGAATTGGAGAATTGTTTGGAAATGATCATTGATAAATAGCTGTGTTTTATTTTTTTTCAATGTTTTATTCTACTTTCATTTACATTTCCAATTTACTGGTCAATACCTGATAATTTCCAGTAAAGTGAAAACAACCTGGAGTGTGTTCAAATATAGCCATTTTATTGGTAAAGAATATCTGTGTAAAAAAATAAAACAGTTTACTAAATAATGTACGAGTGTATTAAACTGCTTTTTTACTGTTTTTTATTCTTGTTTTGATCTATACAGAATCCCCAGAATTGCATATGTTCAATCATAATTTAAATCTCGAGAGGCAATCTCAAAATATTTTTTCATCTGTCTAATAATTCGAGAACTTTTGGGATAAAATGGTAGATTAATATAGATGTCAGTGGGAATGAGTATGTTTTTATAAATTTGCTAATTGAAAGGAAGGACGGACGGACATACAGGTAATACCTTTATGGAGGGATGGATGGACAAACGTACGCACAGACAAGACACACAAATACATACGGTACCCGTGTGTGTGCAAAGAGTGAGAAAAGTATAAATGATCAAATTACAGGTAGTTAGATTAACATTTTTGCAGAAATGCTGATTTTATTTTCATTGAGTATGAAACCATGATTTTTATACATTTAATCATTTAAATGATAACAGATATATTATTAACCATCCTAATAAAACTACTTCTGAAATCAGTCCTGTACATGTTATACTCGACTATTTTGTCTAAATATTTTGCACCTACTTTACATCCCCATTTTCTGTGTAACGCTTCCTTGAAATGTCTTTTATGTAAGTGTTAAGAAAGTGTTGATAAATCTGCCAACATAACAGCAGTTCAACATTAACCGTGACTGTGTGCTTTTTAATATACCTGTGTGGAGTGGAGATAGGGTATAATGAAATAAGCATGTACTATAATTCTCTTTGGAAGTTAATCCTTCATTTAAAATCCAATGTAATGTGAAAACGTGCAGTTATTCTATCTTTTCAACTTGTCTCTCACCTCTTATCATCAGGGAAATAAAGCAAACCTTGCAAACGAAAATAAAACAAGACAAGAAAAAATAAATAAAAAAACACAATAAAACAACATTATAGATTGCATAGAGAATTGATTAAACCTTTGTTATTATCCAATAAATGGCTGCATTGAGAGGTTACCAGATTGCTGAATTATTTGCTTTTAAACTTCCAGGCTCTGCACCTGTCACACTGCAAGATAACTATTTATCTTTGAGTCAAAGTGGCAAACAACAGTGTGGCCCTTTGACATGGAACATTGACACAATTTGTCTTCTCCTCCTACAGACAGTTGGCTAATGGAGTAGCAGCGGGCTCCAACAACACTACAATGGGTTCCATCACTTCTTTGACAGCTAAGTAGCTAAGCTAACACAGCAGCACACCAGTCTGAGTGCATGCCTTCTACAAAGAAACAAATGGAAAGATATAAAATAAAGACCGAAAATGTAAAGATTTCTTGTACAGAGGATTCTTATACTTCATAAAGGACCAACATGAGAGCATGGGATTAAAATAATAGAGTGAGTAAGGCTCTCTACATCAAAGGTTTCTTCTTCCGACTAGTGAGAACACAGAAATCAATCTAATGATGAATTACTTTTATTGTTCAATTATTGTTATTATTGTGATATTAATGAACATTTTTTTTTGTAGTGATTAACCCTTTCAGTACTGAACACTTTAACCTTAAACATTTTAACATTTATAGGGGGAAAAAAGGTAGGTACAGCACGTGAAACCAGTGTTAATTTTGGCGGCAAATTTCTATTTAGTTTTAGTCGTAGTCATTTGACTAAAAAGCCATTTTAGTTTTAGTCGTATGATGAATAAAATCTGAATTGTTTTAGCTTTAGTCTAATTTTAGTTGACTCAACCAATCTCCAGTAGATTTTAGTTGACACAACCAAAATCTAATGTTTTTTTTTGTAAAAGTCTCTATATGTCTCTTTTGCCTCTTCCCCAGCTCCCCTGTGTCTCTTTGTGTCCTCCAGGCCCCACTAGGTCTCTTTCTCATAAGCCCTCGTCTTTCTCTTTTGCCCCTTCCACAGCTTCTCTGTGTCTCTTTGTGTCCTCCAGGCGCCTCTAGGTCTCTCTCTTCTAAGCCCTAGTCTGTCTCTTTTGCCCCTTCCACAGCTTCTCTGTGTCTCTTTGTGTCCTCCAGGCCCCTCTAGGTCTCTTTCGCATAAGCCCTCGTCTTCCTCTTTTGCCCCTTCCACAGCTTCTCTGTGCGGTGTTAATTTTGGCTGCAAATTTCAATTTAGTTTTACTCATAGACTTTTGACTAAAAAAACATTTTAGTCAACAAACAATTTGGAAAAATTGTTAGTCGACAATATTAACACTACGTGAAACTATGACACAACCAAAACTATGACAAAGCTACCTACAAAATCAAAATGTTTCAATTGTTTTACTTTTATTCCTTCAACGATTAAAGAAAAAATTGCATCGATGGTATTGCATCAATGGAAATATAATATAGGGTCACAAAATAATGGTAGTTGAAAAACTAAAATATAAAGAAACATTGTTATTGGTCTGTGCTACATGTGATTAATATGTTATTTATTTGTAAATATGCCTGATATCATCCACCACTTTCTTATAAAATAGACATCACGTGGGGGAAACATTAATTGGACGGACATTCTAATGCACAAATAAAAGAGGCTCACACAACTTTAATCAAATGTCCTATATTATTATAGCCATCATTGTCTTTTTTTGTGCAAAATAATGTCTATCCAATAAATATTTTCAATTTTTCCAACCATGTGTGCTGTTAATTTTCTGTTGTGTTGCTGAATAGGTTATGCTAGTGAAGGCTCCATTAGATGTCTACCATCCTACCTTTCTAACTATGGACAGCACTCTCTAGTGCAATACTTATTGAGCCTTGATGACTTGAGTACAACTTTGTGGAGGGATGATGTTCACAGTTGGCTACTTTTCAATGGACAGGAGTTGACTGCAATCTCCCGCAGAATAATAATTTTATCTACCACGAGAGGAGACAGAGGTAAGTTAGGTTTATTTATTTAAATGAGGATTATTGTTTATTGCAATACAATATGAAAGGAAATCACAAGCCATTATATATGTATGTTGTTGACTGATAAAGGATTAATGCCTTTACTAATAATGTTTCAATATGTAGGGTTTACATTGCATTCACAAAACCAAAAGTAAAATATAAGCAATTTATTCAGACTGCGACCTTGATTTAATAAGCTTTGCAAAAAATTTTATAGTGTCAGAATGTCTGTATAGTTCAAAGCCGTTTGACAAAAAAAGTAAAGGATTTCATGACAAATGAAGCTTGAGATATTATAATGAGAAATGTTCACTTTAGCATTTCAAATATTTGTATGTTGCATGTACACAATTTGTGTTCAGTCTGTGCAATAAGGCTCTTGGAATACTGGATTTGGATGCATTAATCACTATATAACAGCTGACCCTTTTGCCACCACCAAAACATGTCAAACAAACACTATAGGGTCAGAAACACAGACGTATTCCTGACCCTATAGTGTTTAATCCATCATTTAGGTGGCTTGCCTCCCCTTAGCCCTCTTAGAAGGGGTTAAAATGTACCTTCTTTTTTTTGCTGCACTGACCCCTATCCGCCTCCTTGGTGACATCATCAGAATTGCCGATTTCTAGCCAATCTAATGCTTTCCCATAGACAATTTTGTCCATTCAGCACCTTCTCATAGGGATACATTGAATCAATGCATCTCTATGAGGAAAATTCAGCGTATCCAGCACTGCCCCAGGAGTGGCCACTTGGAGGTGTACCTAGGGGCAATGTAAACACTGCCTTTTCCCTGAAAAGGTAGAGTCTGCATGAAAATGCCTTTAGGGAATGATTATACTCACCAGAACAGCTACATTAAGCTGTAGTTCTTCTGATGACTATAGTGTCCCTTTAAAATCATGTGGGAATGGATGTAGTGGTAGAATAAGAACACCAGTTATGAAACAATAGGTGAAGCAGAAGAATATAATGTTCTAATGAATTGAGCATGTGTCAAAATAATGAATATAATGACTATGATTTTGAAAAAAAAAAGTATCTCTATACAGTTATTCAGTAAAGTGTAAATTGTTGAGAATTCAAAATAGATTTTTAAATTTTAGACCGAAATAGCCAAATGTGAAAAACGATGTTTCCAACTGTATTAACCTAAAATTTTCAATTCACTTTCAACTCGTTTTAAAGTCCTAATGGGATAAATTACAGTTTATAGTCTGATAATTATTGACATCATCAACCTCATCATTCTGAAACTTTTTAAAAACACTTTTACCATTATTGGCTCAGTGATAAAGTGCACGTAACCTTAAGTTAAATCTTTAAGCTTAACCCCTTAAGGACCAAACTTCTGGAATAAAATGGAATCATGACGTGTCAGACATGTCATGTGTCCTTAAGGGGTTAAGTGATCACAATCAATCTGAAGAAGGGTTATCGACACGTTAACAGAGCTATCAAACACTTAACACCTGAACATCACAAAAGACCTTATAAAGCACAGAAAATAGTGTAACCACTAGCCAGAACCCATACATTTTAGAAGAGTTTACCCACAACCAAAGAAAGCCCCACAAACACCTCAGCAGAGTTGATAAACTACTTCATAATTTAAAACAAATCATTACAATATTACATAGTGACATTGATAACAGAAATAATACATCAGAACAAGAAAGAGTCAATGTAATGTTAGACATAGAGCTTGGACTTTGAACAGAAAGTGAAATCAAACACTGAAAACAGGATAATAGAATTGCCTTTTGCAACAATGAACATCATCTTAAAAATATTACCAAGAACCTTCTCTTAGCCCTTATACATAGGGACGTAGTTCACCCTTTGGATGGCCCTCTTACCTACTCCTTCTCAGAGTGATTGATTTTTTATGTTGGGTCATTGGGATTTACCATTACTACCTAGTTCCTGTTGTTTAGAACAAGGAACATGCTTAGAGGCAACATGAAGTTAGCTTAGGTTATCAGGTGCAAAATTCTGTTCTTATATGAAAGACAGTAGATGAAAAGAGCCTCTGAATAGGGCTGATGAGAGTTAGAGGCTCCTTCATACTCTGTGTAATGTTGTTATGCCTGTGCCTGAACATCGTGGGCTAAGTGTGAAGTTTTCATGAGAATATGCATTAGAAACTAGTGTTTCAGTGTTCATTAACAAGATAGGAAACCTGTGAAAATTACTCACACCCTCTGTGTTGTGTATAATCATTTGTAGACTCCCAAACATCTCACACCATCACTCTTATTTGTGTTCTCCTTACTCAATTTACATTGATGCTAATCTATTCACATCTGTTTATTTCACTGAAAAATACATACTCATTTCCCATGTGTTTGAATTTATATTCTGTTTACATTTTGGTCAGTCTGTAAATGCTGAGAACATGTTGAATTCGCTATACTAACCATCAAGATTATTCACTATACGGAATGTTATAGACCAGGGGTCCTCAAACTTTTGTCCTCCAGATGTTGCTGAACTACAACTCCCATGATTCTTTGAATTACATAGATAGCCAGAGAATCATGGGAGTTGTAGTTCAGCAACATCTGGGGGGGCCGGAGTTTGAGGACCCCTGTTATAGACAATTGACTAGAGAATTGCAAATTGAAGTTCAAAATAACCAAACTTGAACAATTCTTACTCTTAGATTGATTGTTATGGTCTAGGACCGGGGTAGGCAACCTACGGCACTGCAGATGTTGTGGACTACATCCCCCATAATGCTCTTACACCCATAATGCTAGCAAAGCATCATGGAAGGTATAGTGCAAAACATATGGAGTGCTCAGAGTTGCCTATGCCTGGTCTAGGATCTGAAATTTCCTGGTCAATTCCAAACAATTTCTATTTTTTTTTTTTTTTTCATTTATAAATATATAAATCACAATAAATGTGATTACCTTTCAAATACACACAATATAAGCTTTTTCTATTTAGACATATTAGATCCTCCTGCAGGTCCTTAGATCTCTGTCATTGTTATCCACTGAATTGTGTCATGTCAAGAATTCAAATGGAGCTTAAAGGGTACAAATGTTGAAATCTAATTGATTTATCAATGTTTTGATGTATATTTTTCTTTGGAAAAAAAAACTTAATAAAATAAGATTTAAAAAAAACAAAAACAAAAAAAAAACAGGAGTTCCCAGTTCTCACTAAAGGGAGAATTCAAAGAGGCTTACATTTAACATTTAACATCAATAGTAAAAAAGGGAAAATTATCTCTAAGTTAGTTATGCTTTCAGTTAGGCTTCAGATGTCAAATGTACTTTAAATTCACACGGAATTCTCATTTTAGCAAATAACTCTGCATGTCTTGGCAGTATCCACATTGGAACAGAATTGGCATACGCCTAAATCCTGCAATGTTGGTGATTCTTGATAACCGCATTGGAATCCTTGATCTAAAGTAAGTTCAATATAAGGACAGAAGTATCCATCCTAATTATGTATCACACAAGCACAATCCTTTCTATCAATTGTTGTTTTTTTGTTGTTTTCAACTATGGTTTTATAAAATTGCATGAATGTGTCACATGCTATTTGTAAGGAGAATGGGGCCAATCAAACTGATTGTCAAACTGATTGTCTTCAAAGGCAGTGCTCAGAATGGTAGAGAAAATACAATAGACAACTTTTTATTTCAACGCTTAAAAATAGCGATGTGTGAATAATCCAAGCAGCCAGTGATTTGTAGATTGCGATTTGCATGTCAGCAGGATTTAATTGGTTGGATCTCTGACCTGCTGAAAAAAAAGCATACGTCTATCTCTTAAGAGGTAAAAGCTAAATAATAATTTGTGAAACATGACGATGGTAGAAATTAAGAAAAGAAAATAAAAAGTAGACGAATGAATATGCCCAACAAACTTTTTGCCGTCAGTTGAAGATGCAAATAAAAACTGATCTTGTTTGAATTTGTTAATCACAAAGTGAGTTTGAAATATTGAACATTGAAACTATTTTTTATTGTTTTTTATTTTTCTTGTTCTAGGCTTCTTGAATTAAAAACACAGCCTCTACTCTAATTGTGGAAAACGGAAACTTATATCTGAGTTGGGAAATGTTTCCAACTCAGGTATTTATGTCTACATTGTTCTCAATTTAATACAATGTGGTGTTTACTTAATAAACCCTGTAATAAATTATCCTGTGCAGTGCAGTGTGCACTCCATGCAATCCGAATTTAATCCCATACCAAGGCCCTGGGGAGATAGCGCAGCTAAGCGGACAAGGGCACATGTAGGAGTGTGGGGATAGATGCAGGGGAGGGTCTTTGACAGTGGGTGTATTGTGTGGGTGGGGGTTAGGGCTATGTGAGCTAGCAGGGGGGAGGTCTTACCTCAGTGCCACTTGGGATTCGGGCCAGTGAACAGCTTCCTGTCTCTTGCTCCTGTTTGCCTGGGCCTTTAGTCTCCACAGCTTGAGGGATGGATGTTGAGGCGATCCTGTCGTCCCTCAGGGCTGCTGCTGCGCTGGATGGTGGCCGGCAACTGAGGGAGCAATTTGCCAACATGACTGGAGGTATGGCTAGCGGTGTGGGCACCCCCCGTGGCCTACCCTCCCCTGGGGTATCTTCTGTGGTCCCCCCTGCTGCTCCCTCTACGGTCCCTGCCCCTGGGGGCCGCACCAGCACTGGCAGGCGTTCCCGGCCGCCTGCCAGGCTCTCCCCTGATCCTACTCCTCGGGCCCGGTTGAGGACTGGGAGCCCGGGCCCGAGTCGTCGCCAGGACCGCGTGTCTGGGGCTCCAGACACGCGGCCTGCTACTAGGAGTACATTGCGGCCTTCTGCGGCCGCGCGCGTGGCACGGCCTTCAGGCACGGGGCCTGCCACTGCCGCGCGGCCAGCCGCCTCTACTGCCGCACGGCCTACCAACTCGAGGCCGGGGACGCGGCCTACGTCCGCCGCGCGGCCTGCGGCCACGCGGCCTATCACTCCCAGGCCGGGGATGCGGCCTGCTTCCGCCGCGCGGCCCCCTGGTGCGGGTGCCGCGCGGCCTACCAGTGGATCCCCTACTACACCTGCCGCCCCGGCCGCCTGTGCTGGTTCGCGGTCCGGGGGCGGTGGGCGGCGGCATATGCCATCCGGGCGGCAGGCGGCCGCCTGGCAACGTTCCAGGTCCCCCCGCGGCCGGCGGGGCAGTAGGGCGGTGAGTAGGCCCTCGCGGGCCGCGCGGGGTACCTCTGTACCGCCGTTGAGGGTCCGTGGGGGGTCTCCTTGCCCGTCGGGAGCCTCCTCTGCCAGTGAGGATGGCTCCCAGGGCTCTGTCTCCCCTCCTCGTTCTACTGTCTCCTCCAGGGGGCCCAGCCTCCCCTTTCGTGTGCCCCCTGGTCCCCCTCCATCTGGCCCGGTTTCTGCCCCCTCCCTTTCCTCCTCTGGGGGGCCCCCTCCCCCTCTCCCTTCGTTTCTTACCCCTCCCCCTTCTTTTCTTTCTCCTCCTGTCTTTTCTTCCCCTTCTTCTGCCCCCCTTTCCTCCCTGTCTACCCCCCCTCCCTTCTATCCTGCCTCCTCTGCCCTGCCTGGCCCCCCTCCCCCCCCTGCAGGTCACTTACCTCGGCCATCTCCGCTGGGGCATGGGCTCACGTCCTCTCTGCTGCTCTCTTCTCAGGATACTGCTGCACTTCATGGATCCGTCCAGCAGGTGACGTCTGGATCCCAACTGACGTCTTCAGTGGATGCTGGAACTGCAGTTTCCTTGCCTCAGCCTTCTGGGAGCGCAGTACCGGGCTTGGATCGCCAGTCTGCGACCGGTGAGTACCTTGTTCCTTCCGTTTCTAGCGCTGCGGGTCCCGGGTTGGGGGGGTTCCTCTTAGGTCTTAGGGGTTTTTTGGATCAGTGGGAGAAGGGGGTGGCGGTTAGCGGTAATACTATTGATGGTCAGCTCCGGTCAGCGTGGTCCCCTGCCCTGCTCCCTCCTCAGGTTCAGTCTTCTCCTACTACTGGGCCCCCTCCCGGGTCGGGTGGCGGTGCGGTGCCTCTGGGTTCCCCGGCGCCCACGGTGGCCAGTGTTGGTTCCGCCGCGGACGATGCTTGTCTCGCGGTCGCAGACGTGGCGCGAGGTGCTGCTTACATGTGCTGGTCTGGCCCCCTGGGCTTGCACTTGAAGCAGGAGACTAAAGAAAAAATTTGGAAGGGGGAGTTTGTAGAGATATTTTCCCTTCTGCCGCTGGAGGAGGCTCCTCCGGTGGCGGACAAGGACAGCAAGGAGTCAGAAAAGGATAGGGAGAAATACCGTTATCGCAAAATTCCCAAAAACTTTGGGAACTGGATTCGGGCTTTCTCTATTTTGGCCAGTGTGGTGGGGGAGAAGTCTCCCCAGAAGTGTTCCGCTCTGTTCTGTTATCAGGACACGATTTGGAACGCTTGTCGCACCTATGGGGGATTAGGTTGGTGGAGGTACGACGAGCAGTTTCGACAGCGGCTGGCAGTGCGTCCCTCGCTGTCGTGGGACCAGATGGATATCGGTCTGTGGCTCTCCATCATGACTCGTCCTGCCCCTCAACAGGGTGCTTTTTCGTCTTTTCTCGGGGGGGCCGGTGGGGGCGCATCCTCCTCCTCATCGGCCTCCAGTCCGAGGTCCGGCTGTTGTTGGAAATTTAACGACAGTCTCTGTAAGTGGGGGTCCTCGTGCCGGTTTAAGCACGAATGCTCCGGCTGCGGTGGGGCCCATCCTGCCTCCCGCTGTTTCAAGCGGGGCAAAACGGGGGAGAAAGGGGACATGGGGGCAAAGGGCGACGACGCCGGTCCTCGTAAACGCGATGCGCCCGTGGCTCGACCTTTATGAGAATCGGGCTGCGGCGCGTATCTTAGTGGAGGGGTTTGAACAGGGGTTTTGGATCCCGTTCACGGAGCGCCCTCCTATGCTCACCGTACAGAACCTCAAGTCCGTGCGGGCCTTTCCCCAAGTGGTGCGGGAGAAATTGGATAAAGAGGTTTCCTTGGGTCGGATGGCCGGCCCTTTCTCCGCCCCACCGATAGCGAATTTGCGGGTTTCTCCCTTGGGTGTGGTGCCCAAGAAGGAACCCGGGAAATATCGTTTGATTCACCACTTGTCATACCCTCGTGGTGGTTCGGTGAATGACGACATTTCCACGGAACTCTGCAGGGTTTCCTACGCATCCTTTGATGCGGCGGTTCGCATGGTGAGAGCAGCGGGCCCGGGGGCGCTGCTAGCTAAGGCGGATGTGGAATCCGCTTTCCGGCTGCTCCCGGTGCATCCAGATTGCCATCATCTTTTGGGGTGTGCCTTTGAGGGCCAGTTTTTTGTGGACATGTGCCTCCCCATGGGTTGCTCGCTATCTTGTTTTTATTTTGAGTGCTTTAGCACTTTTCTGGAATGGGTGGTGCGGAGGGAAGCGGGGGTCGCTTCCCTCCTGCACTACCTGGATGATTTCCTGTGTGTAGGCCCGGCGGAGTCGCACGTCTGTGCTCTCCTGCTGCGGGTTCTCGGGGAGGTGTTTCAGCGCTTCGGGGTCCCGCTGGCGCACGACAAGACGGTGGGTCCGGTCACGTGCTTGAGTTTTCTGGGCATCGAAATTGATTCGATGGCTGGGGAATGTCGGCTGCCGCCCGATAAGGTCTTGGACCTGCGCCTTGCGGTGTCCCGTGCACTGGGTCGGCGTAAGATCCAGCTGCGCTGCCTGCAGTCTTTGCTGGGGAAATTTAATTTTGCCTGTCGGATCTTGCCAATGGGGCGGATCTTTAATAGGCGCCTGGCGGCGGCGACATCGGGGGTCGCTCATCCGCTGCATTTTATCCGGCTTACCCGGCCCTTGCGGGCCGATTTGGCTGTCTGGGACTCCTTTTTGGCCTCCTATAATGGCAGGTCTTACTGGCAGGCACCGGAGGTCTCTAATGCGGACCTCCATTTGTTTACCGATGCGGCGGGTTCTGCCGGTTTTGGAGCCATTCTAGGGGCTAGGTGGTGCGCTGACTCGTGGCCGGAGTCCTGGTATGCGGCGGGGCTCACTCGGAATCTGGCGTTTCTGGAGCTCTTCCCAATCTTGGTAGCATTGGAGGTATGGGGTTCCCTGCTGGTGGATAGGCGGGTGGTTTTCCATTGTGACAACCTGGGTGTAGTACAGGCTATCAACCAGCTGTCTGCATCTTCCCCCCCCGTGGTTCGCTTGCTCCGGCGCCTAGTGCTGCGCTGTCTGGAGCTGAATGTGTATTGTAGGGCTGTGCACATCCCGGGTGTGCGTAATGTGATGGCCGATGCTCTCTCTCGTTCACAGTGGGACGTGTTTCGGGCCGTGGCTCCACAGGCCGAAATGGAGGGTGTCCCGTGTCCGGCAGAGATGTGGTCCTTGGGTCTGACAGACTGATGGAGCTGGTCCGTGGGTCGGTCACTGCGGCAACATGGGACCGCTATAATAAGGTTTGGCGGGAATGGGAAGGGTGGGAGGGAGCCCACGGGGGCTTCCGGGACTCATCCTCTCGTCTGCAGGGTTTGGTTCGGCTCTTGGGGGATTGGGAGGCCGCAGGACTGTCGCCCTCGGCCATTTCGGCTCGCTTGTCGGGACTCAGCTTCCTGTTTAAGTTACGGGGTTGGGAGGACGCTACTAAGGCGTTCATTGTGCGGCAGGCACTAAAAGGCTTGAGACGGGGGAGGGTGTCTGTGCCGGACTCAAGGCGTCCGGTCTCGGGCACGCTCCTGACTGCTTTGTGTGAGGCGTTGCACGAGGTTTGCCATTCGGATTTCGAGGTTCGGCTGTTTCGCCTTGCCTTTTCCCTGGCATTTTTCGGCGCCATGCGGATTGGGGAGCTAGTATGCCCCAGCCGGCGGCAGGTAGGGGGGGTGCTATTTGGTGACGTTTCGTGCGTCACTGATCAGATCTCGTTCCGGATACGCCGCTCTAAGACGGATGTCTTGGGGAAGGGTAAGTGGGTCCGTTTGGGGGCTGTGCCGGGTTCCGGCATTTGCCCCGTGTGGTCCTTTGGGGAATATTGTGCTGTGCGCTCTTCTCCTGCGCTGCCTCTCCTGGTGCATGGAGATGGTAGTTTCCTTTCCCATTTCCAGTTTGTTAGAGTGTTTCGTTTGGGGCTGGAAGCAATGGGGTTGGATAGCAGGGAGTTCGGGGGCCATTCCTTCCGTATTGGGGCGGCGACCGAGGCCTCTCGGCTAGGCATGCCAGCGCAAGTGGTTCAGAGGATTGGTAGGTGGGACTCAGGGCGCTACATTTCCTATGTTCGTCCGGCCGGTTTATTGACGTGATTTCTTTCCACAGTTTCTGTTTCCCCCAGGATCTGGATCGTCGGACACTCTTACGTTTACTGGGCTGGGCAGCGGGCGGCGGTTCGGCCTGGAGGTTCGAGGTTGGGTTTCACGCCTACCGAAGCGGAAGTTCGATGGCTCGGTGCGCGGGGTATGAGGTGGTCACGGCTCCTCCCCGAGTTAGTGCGGCTGTCTCAGCTCCTGGGTGCGCCGAGTGTCCTGGTGATCCACCTGGGGGGGAATGATCTGGGTTCGGTGCCCATTTGGGATTTGATCTCGGCAGTGAAGCGGGACTTGGCCCGCATCTTGGTTTTGTTCCCGGGCGTGCGATTAATCTGGTCTGAAGTTGTCGCCCGCAACTATTGGCGTGGCGCCAGGAGTCAGAGTGCCATGGAGCGTTGCCGGCGCAAGTTGAATAGGCGGGTTTCCCAGTTTGTTTTGGGGGCTCATGGACTCCCGGTCCGCCATAGGGTTTTTGAAAAGGAGGCGGCTCATTTTTTTTGCAGGGACGGGGTACATCTCACGGATGTCGGGCTCGACCTTTTTAATCTCGCCCTACAGGAGGCGGTGGAACAGGCCATGGCTGGTTTTGGTGGGGTTCCCCGCTGATTTAGGGGTAAAACAGCGGGTCTGGTGGCGGGGGTATGTCCTTGCCAATTAAGTGTGGTTATGTTAAGGATGGAATAAGTTCCTCATGTTTACAGGTCTCAGCCTCCCCTGCTTCAAAAGGTTTAACTTTAGGTTGCCTGAGGTCTCGTGCCCATCGAGCGTGGATAAGGTCGGCTGATGGCAGGCATTGGAATATGTTTTTTATGACGGGGGGGGAGGTGAGAGGCAGTGGTGTTTAGGAGCCACTGCAGGTTTTTATTGGCAAGGACGGGGGGTTCTCTGTATAGCACTTTATGTTGAATTGTTATTTATATATATATGTTGTTTATGTTTTGTTGCTAACAATTTCGTTACAGAAAGAAGAGTTTAATATATGGAGTTATGGGTGTGTTATACAGTAATTTATTTATGTTTTAATAAATGCTGTGGCCTGTTCATCCATACCACGTTGTCTGTCGTTATTGGGGGGAGGTTGAATGGGGTTTAATTATGTTTATGCTGCATCGTAATTCCCCACTACGTACATACATGTAACTATGGTGTCTTCTCGTTTGTCCTCCTTGAAAAAATTAACCAACAGCCTATGGTATTAGATACTAGATAGTATCTATACTATTATGTTAATATCTTATTATGTTATTAATTATTTACGCCAACAAATTCCGCAGCGCTTTACAATGGGAGGACGAATAAACATGTAGTTGTATCCAGACAAGTTGGACAAACAGGGACAGAGTGGTTGAGGTCTCTATATGTCTCGATATACAAACTCAGATGGTCTCAGCGAACCTGCTCATTTTGCAAATCAAAGGGACACTACAGTCACCAGAACAACTACAGCTCACTACAGACACAAAGTGTCTTCTGTGTCTATAGCCTGTCTCTGCAGACTTTTTATGTAAACACTGCCTTTTAAGAAAATAAAAAAAAAACATTATCTATTGCTGCTCCAATTTGCAATTGAACCAATATCATGAATTATTGATGGTCCAATGGGTTCCAACGGGTAATCATTCATTGATGATTAAACAATTTATTAAAGTTTCCCTTAAGTTGTAAAAATGAAAAGTAGTCTTAAACTTTAGGCCAATATTGGAGGTGTGAGACTATTCATCTCAAATTAGAGATGACTAGTTTTACGACTTCAATATTGGCCTTAAGTTTACCATTGATTTTTATAATATGAGGGAAGCTGCAACAAATAGTTTGACACCACAGCATTTAGGTAGAAAAGAAGAACTTAATAATAATTGCAGTTTTGTATATTAACATCTATCCACCAATATAAACAGGGTTTTGAAGATTGACTTCTAATTTACAAATATATTGTTTATTCACTTGTTCACTCTAAATTAGACCTCTGTCAGGCATTGGAATTTGAGGTGTTTTTGAGGGCAATTGGTTACCGGTGTGCTCTAATTAATTATTTAAACTGCCAGGCGCTCTTTCATTCCTCTCCAATTCAAGGGTTTCAAAGCTAAACAACTGCCAGTAGAATTGTGTTCTGTCACGTAATTATATAGTTACGTAGTTA
This sequence comes from Pelobates fuscus, assembly GCF_036172605.1. Taxonomy (NCBI): domain Eukaryota; kingdom Metazoa; phylum Chordata; class Amphibia; order Anura; family Pelobatidae; genus Pelobates; species Pelobates fuscus. The sequence continues at coordinate 32,957,963 of NC_086321.1, forward strand.
ATTAGGCTATAAAAAGACATAAGCATATCAAGTTCGTCAATGCCAAGTACCTGTAATTCTTGATTCGGGATAAAGGCCATCTCACACACAAAATTATCAAGTAAAAGTGAAAAAATAGCAAACCCATACCGCTTACTGTTACAACTACATAATAACAAAGAATTTAGACTCAACAACAAGAATATGCCCTCTTTACCCCAAAGCTACCAACGGATTTTGACACTGAAAGCCTCATATCCTAACTCATTTGGTGACATTTTTGTGTTTTATTTTTTTTATTTTTTTACAGTGTCACATTAATTATTGAGTTTATAATGATCTGATTTCAACAAATTTATAGAAGCCAATGGCAGGATTGAATATGGGCTCACTCTTGTCAGATAATTCAAATACAGTACAGATATTTTTTTTTTTCCTCTAACAATATGCTTTTTTATATTTCCTGCTGGCAATTTAAGCTATTCTTTGACATGTAATTATTTCAGGTAGTCGACACCTGGTCTAAATTTTAGAGATCATTAATTATTGGATTAAGTAACCTGCCAAAAGCAAATCATTTTAGTTCCTAAAGATAGAAAAGGGAAGTTTTTTTTTTAATACAAATTGCTCTGAAATACAAATCGATCATTGTAGGTTTCAGCATTGGACATAAAGTTCATAAATATTTTGGATTATAAAAAATTATGTAAATTAATTAAACTTAAAACTAAATAAAAAAAATGAATCTCTTCTCTCGTTATTCAAGGAATAAAAAAAGTCAAAATGAAAAGGGTCAAAGGGTCAAAATGAAAAATAGAGAATTTTACTTCCATGTAAATGATTCTGGCCTCACCTTTGAGCCTCACATCTGGTCTGTTGTCAAATCATTGCAAATTCCATCTTAAAAACATCGCCCGTATCCGCCCCTTTCTTACACAAGATGCTACTAAAGAGCTTGTCCATGCTCTAGTAATCTCTCGCATGGACTATTGTAACTCTCTCCTAATTGGTCTTCCCTATGGCGGTATTGCCCCACTTCAGTCTGTAATGAATGCTGCTGCAAGACTGATTTTCCTCTCTAGTCGGCCCTCTCACCTCACCTCACCCCTCTGTCAGTCCTTACATTGGCTTCCTGTGTACTATAGGAGACAATTAAAAGTGCTAACCAATACTTATAAAGCACTGAATAATCTTAGCCCCTCTTATATCTTCTCAAAGATCCATAGGTATGCCCCTTCTCGGTCTCTACACTCTGCCCGTGACCTTCTTCTGTCCGCTGCTCGCACCCATATGTCCAACTCGTGCTTGCAGGACTTCTTGCGGGCAGCTCCCTTCCTATGGAATAGCCTGCCTACTGCTATCAGACTCTCCCCTAGTCTTCAATCATTTAAGAAGTGCCTTAAAACCTATTTCTTTAGGAAAGCCTATGGCCTCCCAGACTAACCTCTACCTCACACTTGTCTTTTGCTCTCTCCTTTACTCTTTCATCCAGTTCTGCTTCACTCCCACCTAATTTGATTGCTATCTCCTATCCTAATGTGTTTTATACCCCACCTCCTGCAGAATGTAAGCTCGTTTGAGCAGGGCCCTCTTCAACCTATCGTTTCTGTAAGTTTTCTTGTAATTGTCCTATTTATAATTAAATCACTCTCATAATATTGTAAAGCGCTACGGAATCTGTTGGCACTATATAAATGGCAATAATAATAATAATAATAATAATAATAATAATAATGTAATTTTTTTTAAATAATGTTGTCATTATTTATTGGCTCTTAGTAATTTACTAATTGATAAAACAGTATTTCACATTCATAAACGGTATTGATGCCTTGGATGATTGATCAAAATATGTCTGTGACCAGTGGGTACACTGATGATTTTGTAAACATATTTACCAGCAGCAGTACTGCATGAAGAATGAGGAAAACCTTGAAGAGTTCTGCTGAGCTCAGTGCAGTGATCTACTTGTAGAACTCCTGGATACCTTAGTGGTATTATTACAGATTCTGAAGATTCCTGTACCTGTCTTGATCACCTGTCATGCTGTTTTTTTTTTATTTGTTTGCTTGTAGTCTCCCTACCCCAAAAATCTAACTTTTTGTGAACCCAAATTGCAATCTGAAAAAAAAAGTGGAAAATTACTTTAATTAAGATATAGTCACAATTTTGCTTTTTTAAGTGTGAATTCTATAACTTGGATTTCAATGTGCGACAATTTGTAATTTAGTGAATATCCCATAGGGAGTAGCTTTTCAAAAAGTTTATATGCTAGATGTTAACACTCTTTTAGGATAGAATAACCCTTACTGGTCAGCCCACTTTAGTTTTAAAAAACGCTAAAACATGTCTCAGCGACGGGATTTAATTCTGCATGTGCAGTGTTTCATTGTGAAATGCACATACAAACTCTAAGCACCATGACCACTTCAAACAATTGAAGTGGCTATAGAGTTTGGAATCACCAGTTAAATAAGAATTGTAAATAAACAATAACTTGACTGCCAAAGGCATGGCTAAGCTTAAATTACCACCACCCCAAACCCTTTGTCCACCAAATAAAAACAAGACCACTGAATAAGGGTAAAGGGATCAGACACAGCTTAATTATTGAAACACCACTGGCTAGAGTGCACCGGCCTCTGTAGTTTTTCAAATCAAATTTGGGATCCTGTTCACCTCCTATGGTGGGACCCCCTTCTTCTAATGCTCAATCTCCAAGCTACCCCTTACACCAGGATGATGTTCAGCCACTGAAGCCTGTCTGTTCCCTGACAGGACAAGGCTGATTCCCCCTCAGACAACACCCACTCTATCCCCATCTGCAAACCCATGAACCCTTCCCTTCCCTTGTAAGGTTCTAATTCTCTCCCTCCATCTCAAAAATATGAACCACCACACCCCCTAGCCTATGTACAATCTATGACACTGCGTAATTCTGCATCAGCCTAGCCATCTCAAAGACCCTTAGATCCATTTTTATAGTTAAATAGTTAATAGTCACCAAAGGAAGGACCAGGCACTCCAAGGCTTAAAAACAGCAAATATATTGGAGAGTGTGGCTATAGATCTAGAAATAAAAAAAAACATATATAGTGTGATACTGTATATAAAAAATAAATAGCGCAGACACAAATTACACTCACAAGATGTTGGTAGAATAAATCGCGGAAGGGTGCCTCCCCCGATAATTGTGGGGGGCTAATCCAAGATGCCTCTTCCTGTATCGATATCGCTGCGAATATGGAGAGCCGAACTCAGGTGTCAGATGAGAAAAACTGCTATTTATTTATAGAAAATGTATATAAAAACACTGAGATGAAAATAAAACTAAAAAGCAAAGGCTTAGAAAGGCATTTAAAAAAAAAAAAAAAAAAAACAGTGTCCAGCAGCAACGTTTCGACCCTTTCAAGTTTGAAAAATACCTTGATGTACATACTGAGGCTATGTACCATAGGCAACACCCAGTACTCAAAATTGACTCAATGATTACAAGAAGTGAAGCTGTAATTGTAGGGAACCTTTAACCCTTTAGATTAAGGTCACTGATGCCTCAAGCTTATCAGCATGGAGGTAGAATACCATGTTACCATATAAACACTGTATCAATCTTAATCCCCAAAAAGTAAATGGCCCCTCCATTTTGTAATCAACTACCAGTATACCAAAGAGGTCCATGACCTCCTGAAACTTCAGCAATAAGTCCACATAGGCAGAACTGTCAGCTGGGCACACAACCAACAAAACATCCATGTAATTAAGCAGTGACAGATTGCCCGTCTCCTCACCAACCACCCACACCAAAAAAGATACAAAATTTGAGATGACACAAAATAGAACAACCCAGGAACATGCCATACAAATAGAATCCTGAATTCTAACACCCAAGAAGTTAAAAGAGTAAAGGAGGATGGGAAATGGACAAAAAGCTGACTCGATGTCTGATTTAGCTAACAAAGCCCGTTTGCCCAACCTCCTAACCAGCTCCAAAGCGCTATCAAGCAAGGTGCAGTAGTAAAAAGTTACCCCTTTATTTAGACTGTTTTGTGTTTTGTCGGATTTAAACTTCATATGCCTTATAGTTAAAATTATATCAATGCATTACAATACCATTACATTTTGGTAAAAAAAAATAATTTGTAATACTTTTGGATATATGAAAATAATACATGAATGCCAAAGACAGGTTAGAGGATAAAAGGTTTTATTCACAAAAATGTTATTGTAATGAGTTGAAAATCAAATTGCAAAATGTCATTTTGATTTGTAGATATTCAGAGATATTTTTACTTACATTTTGCAGTTTGATTTGTAATTAACTACAATTCTGTGTTTATTGAATAACCCCTTACTGTCTCATTCAATAAGGAATTGAATACCTAAGCAACTCAAGTTTTAAGATCAATATCACTTCACTTAATTCCATTATATTATTGTGAATACATTGCCGTTTAATGGGTTTAACAATAAAATCAATCAGAACAAAAAAAAAAGGAGTGTAAATTATGCACTCTAGATAAAAGCAGGTACTCAACCCTTGTGCTAGTGAGGAAATGATGTGCCCAAGACACTTTGCCCTTGATAAACAAATATGCGAGAAAATCAGTAACAGGCATCACATGTGATTTATTTTTTTTAACTAAAAGATCTGCTTTACTAAAAACTTGCGTAACTTGATAGTCAGTATAATACATTTTCTTGCCGGAAATTTAAAAATAGGGGTGGAGCTTGACTGGAACGGAGCAGACGCCATACTGCTGAGCTCCTGGAACACTGCACAGAATCTCACATATATCTACCAGATCTCACATTCGTGCCAGATGAGAAGGTGCTAGACTGCTACTGAACACTTCAATCTCCTGATCGATGCCCTTTTTATTTGACACGGGCACAACTCACCATCTATCAAGATGTCACCAGAACTACTCTACAATGGTGCAGAACCCTCCGAGTGACCGCAAGCATACTGCAAGAAGCAGGCACATCTTACCACGGGACAGCACCGCGGTTCCTCTCGGTCACACATAATGTAACTGTACTGAGCATCACATCCTCTCAAGAGGCTTCCTTGGCACTCTGGGTTTTGCCCCACCACCGCCGGATAACTCGAGACAATCCACCACCCCAGCTTGGGATCCCAATACTGTTGTGCTTTTTATACTAGGCAGGAGCCGGGACTCAGGAACGGGAACCTGATCACAATGTCACTTGCTAGCAAACCCCTACCTGGCACAGATGTTTACTTTATCTTATTGTTTTTCTATTTTATGTTTTATGTTTGAGTATGTGCAGTTTAGTTATGTTATACATTTGCAACACAGATTACACCATATACAGGAGGTAGCTCTACAGATAGATATTATCCCATGAAAGACCAGTGGCACAGCGCCACACATCCACCTAACCTCAACATAACCTGCTCTTTCCCAGCCCCACAGCCCCTATGGTTAGGGGTACAACTTCACCTGAGCCCATACTGAGCACACCCCAGTTCCAAACCGACCATCACCCCACAAAAACCAAAGTTACTCTCTCAGTCCACACACTTCTTAGGACACTCTCTGATATAGGAACACTCACGTTCCCTCGGCACTCCGACATACAGAGGACCTAGGAGCATTACACCCTACTGGGTCACACAGATTATAGGAGGAAAACCTCAATAACACCATACTTTTTAACACCAAATGACGCATATCTAAGCCTTGACTACTAGTGGAAACTCACACCGCAGAAACACCTGAAAGACATGACTTTTCACTAATCAGCTCACTAATCTGTAGTTTTACTACATGCATAGCAAAAATAAAATAATGATCCAGTTTTGCTATATGTATTAAAAAATAAAATTAATGATAAAGAAAACATGGGGACCACTAGACTTGTTAGGGGCCTGAAGAATGGCTTCTACCCATCCTTTACACCTGCAATTGACAATAATTCTATAGTGACAAAAAATCCTCGATGGAACAGGCATAAATTTGTAACTAAAATCCAACTCATAAAGAAGTACCAATCCATAAGCAGGAATTAATATCAGATGTCATAGAATCAGATGATTGCACTGTAGCACAATGGCTATGGAGATCACAGCATACAGTCCTGTTGACAAAACTGTGAATGGGGCTGTGAGTGGGCTGATAGCTGCTGCTATCAGCTTACTGAATGGTTCCCTTTATCCGATGTGATGAGTTGAATGAGTTGAATGAGTTAGGACTGAACTTTGCATCCTTTAGACACCAGCCGACAGGTAATTATGGGATAAGAGAAGTCCTCAGTGAACCAGAATGAGAGGCTCTTCTTGACCTGAGTCTGTGCACAGTCTACATGATGCTTCCACTAGTAGTTTATTAGCAGACGTATGTAAAATGTAAGGATGGTATCTTTGTTTATTCACTTTTTATTCCTATTATGTTTTTGTTTTATATTCTCTGAGGGGACATCCTTGATTGATAAACATAATTTAAGTATGTAATCTCTAAATATTGACGGTGACGGTGGACTCTTTTGTTGTTTACTTTTCTACCTGGCTGAGCAGCCATGTTGGTTCAACATGGCTGCTCAGCCAGGTAGAAAAAAAAACTTTTCTAAAACAAAAATCAATATACCTAATTTAAAAACAGAGCAGAGCACCCAACTGACCGCAAGTAAGTTGTCAAATCATTTGCAAATGGTTTGACTGCTTAGCGTGGGAGGGCACCATGGCACTCTTAACACCAGAACTACTAAAGTGGGGCACATTTCTGGCACTTGTAGTGCTCCTTTAACCCCTTAGTGACCCCGGGTGTATCAGGTAGATCCAACAAAAACTGGTTGTCCATAGCACATTTGAGAGTTGGAAGCAGTGACAGAACCACCAGGGCAGCAACACTGGCTATTAAAAATGTGTTTTGAAGTTCTACCTTTCAAAACAGGGTCCAGGCTTTACAATTGTCCCCCCAGCATAACCATTATTTAGTATATAGCCAGTTTAGCAATAAACTAAATAACAATAAGACTACCCACAGTCCGGACAGTCAGTGAATGAGTCAAAGTACATCAACCGGCTTACCGTGGTTACTCACAATTAACAGGTGGGGCAGGTGGGGGCCCTAAATACCAATAGGGGGGACCTATTGTCCTCCCCCCAGGCCCCCACCCTGGGGGGAGGACATTAGGTCCCTCCCTACTGGTATTTAGGGCCCCCACCTGCCGCTCAGGGGTAGGGGCTGAGGGGAGGACAATAGCTCCCCCCTATTGGTATTTAGGGCCCTCACCCACTGCTCAGGGGTGGGGGCTGGGGGGAGGACAATAGGTCCCCCCTACTGGTATTTAGGGCCACCACCCGCCGCTCAGGGGTGGGGGCCAGGGAGAGGACAATAGGTCCCCCCTATTGGTATTTAGGGCCCCCACCCACCGCTCAGGGGTGGGGGCCAGGGGGGAGGACATTAGGTCCCCTCCCAATTTATGTTTAGGGCCCCCACCCACCACTCAGGGGTGGGGGCCAGGGGGAGGACATTAGCCCCCCCCCTTATTCTTGTTTAGGGCCCCCACCCACCACTCAGGTGGGTGGGGGCCCATCACTATTGTGACCAGAAAAAGTCCCTGTGGGTTTTAAAATTTGCCTGCTATTGAAGTCTATGGCGGTTTGCCGGGTTCGCCCGTTCGCGAACATTTGCGGAAGTTCGCGTTCGCCGTTCGCGAACGGAAAATTTCATGTTCGCGACATCACTACTCTTCAGTTAACCATAGACTCCTTGTTCATAGAGTGTGGTGGGAGGGGAAGCCTTCCTCTGTTACTCCTCCACTGATATATAGTTGTGTGTAGCGCAATACTTTAATGACTACTAAAATTAAAGTTAGAGGAATGAACAAACAAATCTTAATGAAACATAAGCATTGAACAATCTTGGGCATTTACAGATATTTGGATGAAACACTGAAACTGAAGAACATATAATAAGATATAATTACCTGAATGACACTTTATTCTTTCTCCATTCCCCAACATGGTGTCCTGGACTGGATAGAGTTGCCACACATGTAGATGCCCCACATTCCATTAACAAAATCCTTATCCCACAATCCCATGCCAAGAGTCGTGGGATAACACTATATCATGCTGGTTCAGTGGTTCTTTATTACAGGTGTGGGACCCAAAATAGGTATCTCGTGGACTTTCAGTGGTTCCACACAAGTTGGAAAATAAATATTACATTCAACAATCTACTGATATTTATTTGCTTGTAACATGGTGCCCTGGAGGTAGCTTAACATAGAGCCTTATTTCCTACATCTTTTGTGAGCTACATCCCATAGTTCCACGCTTAGATGGATCCCTTAAATGTAGTCTGCTATACAAGCAGGATAGTTAGAACAGAATCATTATATTCATGAAGCCATAATCAACTGTCTACACTAAGTTGTTTATTGGAGCAGCACTGCAGTCCCAAGTATAAGACTCATTTGAGGTCTGGAAGAGTTCTGTTGAATTTATTCTGTCATATATTATATTACAATTTAAGAACGAGTCACTAAAACAGGTTTCCAATTAAGCATTATGCAATGAGTCAGCAAGCCAATGTCATGTACATTGTCATCTAGGACAATTTAAACTAAAAATAAGAACTAGACTAAAATTCTTAGTTTGGGTGGTCGGTGATTCATCTGTATCTAATTTGAACACATTTTATCCATGCAAACAATTTGGGAAAAACTATTCAGATGGACCAAAAAGACCCAAAAATAGGCCAATAAATTCACTGCCAAATTTATACATACATTTATAGGTGCATGTTTTGAGCATTTGGTTCACAGAGTTTATCAATAAGAACTAGCCAATAGAGGGATGTAAAGAAGGGCAGTAAAAAAAAAAATCTACATTTCTAAATGTGTATATTATTAATTATAAATTTATTAAATATATAATATATAAATATAGATTTAATTTTTTTTATCTGCCCCTTCTTTTTGTCTTCTATTAGTCACTTAGTCAATTCTCAGTGTGAATAAAATAATAAACATTTAGTGGCAGTCCCTAACCATCATCTCTTGTTTTGCTGCCAAGGGTAGAACTCCGAATCACGTATCAAACAAAACAGTCCATTGACAGTTTTGGTTGTTTTCGTAATTCTGTCATATGGCTATTCAAATTTATAGAATTCGGATGACCCTCTGATAAACCAAAATTAAGACGAATCCCAGTTAATTCGAAACTGAATGCACACATGTAGTGAACAAAGATACATTTGACTGAAAACTATCTGAGATTTTCTGCTAACAGCTTAATTCTACTATATTTTGGAAAACATGAAGAATTACTATTATACTTCAGTATGAATTTGTGTGTAACATTTTAATAAGGGCCAGTGGTGTGCATCTTTAGAAATTAATGGGAGACTTTGTTATCTTGAGTAACTATAGTGCTTGTTCTTGCTTTACTGTACTTTGAAGAGTAAGAAGCCATTAAGTGGGTTTTTGGATATCTTAATGATTTGTCTTTCTTGTTATCTGTCTGGAATATCTCAATCATCAAGAAAGGACATGAGTCACCCTCTTATAAGTCAATATTTGTAAAAGCCTTTTAGCTGTTTTGTGATTTCCCATTATTAAATATTTTATTAGCAACATGTCTGCTTAACCATTTATATGCTAAATTATGTTTTTATAATTATTTTGGACATTTTAGAGCTGAGAAAAAGTGCGCTGATTATCTTAAGCTAGATGCATAATGAGAAAAACATTAAGATATGAGAAATCATAAACAGTACACTGTAATATTTTTTAAAAGAATACATATAGTAATTGATTATGCTCAAAATTTACCAATAACATTTCAAACAAACCAATGTATACACATTTTCAACTTCCACATTAAATGCTTAAGCTTGCCAATATATGGTGATATATAACTGATGTTGGCATCAAAGTTGTTATACATGCAATATTTTTTTTTTCAGCCCTAAAACAAGGAAGCAAATTAAAGCTTAAAATACCTTACTGTTCAATACTCAAAAACAAGCTAAAAAGTCTTACAGGCGTACTTGAGATATTTTAGATAAAGCAAGCTGTGAATAAATTATGTTGTTTAATTAATAAAATGTTTGCATTTCCATATGTGGGAGTATGAAACAGTTTTATGGCTAACTCTAAACACCATAACTCCAAACACCATAATTACTACAGAACACTATAGTGGGATCAGTGCCAGGAATGCCTTGTTTACCCCCACTAATAAGTTGTCAAAACATTTAGAACAATGTGACTTCTCACCTGTGGTCCGTTTGTTCCCTTCCCACCTCCTCTCAACAGTCAAGAGAAAATTAATTTCCTGCTTTGGTTCTTCTCACTTTAACTAAGACCTTCTGACTCTCCTGTAGGCTGAAGTGGAGGCAGGGAGTCTATAATCTGAAAATGTGTAGAAACCTCATCAAGTGGGAATTGATATAGTCTACATAAAAAGGAAGGAGATACTGTTTAAAAGGGTGCATCTCAGAGAAAGATACAACGGAACCTGATTCACATACAAAAGGACACAAATTGCTAAATGGTGTCTAAGTTTGGCTACCAATAGCTGGGTAACATTGGCAAATAAAATTTTCACTTGATTGAATACAACTAAAACAAAAACAAAAAATTGTCAGCTATTAAACTTGCTAGCTATCATGGTAAGAGTTATTTGTTTGTAAAATATTTTACCAGGAAGGATACTCTGAAATTTCTCTCATTTTCAAGCATGTCCTAGTCCTACAAACATTGCATTGTTACAATATAAAATATATATATTTTTAAATTGAAAATACAGTATACAGGTGGTTCCCGACTTTGTTACTAATTGGTTACAAAGCCTAGTTCATACAGTGAGAGTTCATAATCTGAGAACTAAAACGGGGGGGGGGGGGGGTAATGTTATTGGAACATTAAAGGAATGCATACCATATTAAATCTTTATCAAATCATCAACAATCATAATCCACATCAATTGAGAGACATGCTTAACTTGAATGGGGCACTGCACACTCCACATTTTTACACCTCTCCAAAGCCCTCCTCTTTCTTCACTTTCTTTTTTATCAACTTCCCCCTCTCCTTTATAACTTTTATTTTCCTTATTTTATTTTTACAACTCTCAAACTCTCCTCCATCTCTACTCTTACTTTCAGGCTTGCATCTATTTTTTTTATAATTTTTATTTTCCTCCTTTTATTTTTACAGATCTCAAGCTATCTTCCTTTTCCCCTTTCTTCAGACTCTTCAGCCCTTCTTCAGCTCCTTCAGGTCTTGTCACAGTCCTGTTGACTGTGTTTTTGCCCACAAAATCCACCAAACATAGGGATCGCTACAAGGCAAATCTCACAAAGAGTTTTAGGTAACAGGCGGGAATAGTAGCATCCGTGCTATTCCCTAAGTTTTTCGGGCCTTTCCGCGTGGATAGACTCCCTGCATTCGTGCGTACATCGCGTATTAATACTTTATGCATTCGTTTCATTTCGTGCATAAACATTTTCATGTATAAATGCTTTTTACTTTCGTTTCAATTCGTTTCAAAAATCTTTTGTGCAAATGTCTTTTGTGCCTTACATTCGTGTCAATTCGTTTAAATAAAAATCTTTTGTGTAAATTACTTTGAACAAAATACATTTGTTTCAATTTGTTTCAATTAATTTTAGCTTGTTTCAATCCATATATAATGTCTTAAAGATTATGACACTACCAAAGATTCCTTACATTTTCAGAACGTTACCATTTCCATTTTCATGCTCCAATGTTTGGAGAGATTCAAGCATATATCAACAAATGTATATATGCAGGTTCCCATAGAGGACTCCCACTAAAACAAGGAAAGAGCGTCTCAATTCCTATCCAATCCACATCTGTTTCTCTACTTGCAGGCAACCACAGTTTCAAAATATGGACATCTCCAGAGGCGAATTCCTATACTGAGACTGGTATCAAAGTTAGTCCCTCTTTCAACCTTAGACACAATAATTTCTTACCCGGTTATTTCTAGATGGCTTAAAGCTGGGCTGGTCACTGTTGGACAATAGCTGGACAGGGAGTGAATATTGCCCTTTTCTACTTTACACTTTAAATATCTACAAATCATACACTGTCGAGCTTCTCTTCATCTAGACCCCTGCTCTGATATTACTACTCCTCTAGCAACCTTAATCAGATATAAAATATAATTTGCTGTTTGCAAACTTCTGCACAAATCTAGAGTTCCTAGATTTTGTGTCCTTCCGTGAGTATTCGAAACTAATGAATCGCTGTCCCAACGAAGAACAACTGTAAGTATTTCAGATATATAAATGCAATGTGATTAGTTTGTAATCGTACCTTAGTTATTTGCATACTTACATTTGCATACATCATTTGTAAAATGTTTTTTTTTGTGCTTTAAATGCAATACTATGTTCGGTAATATACTTTCATTCGTTTGATTAGTTTCATTACTATGAGAACTGCCTTTGTGGAAAGCTTTGTACCTATATACTGTTAAACCTAATTTGTGTGATTTGTGTGAAACATTGGTGTAATGCCTGTTCACGCCAATATTTTCCTACGCAAACCTTATATTATTATTATTATTATTATTGCCATTTATATAGTGCCAACAGATTCCGTAGCGCTTTACAATAGTATACTTATTTCATTCAGTATAAATTAAATTTGTATATTCAATATGCTCGTTCGTCTTAAGTATGTTTGACTGGTCGGTTAGACGTAAAAAAAATAAAACTATTTTGTACATTAAATGACTCTTTCGTCGGGAGAGCCCGCTTCGCAGAGGACATGCATCACAGTGGTGTCTCCTGCCTTGGCGAGGTGCAGGACTTCTCCTGCTTTGACGTTCCGGCTAGTGGCGGTGAGAGGCCGACTGCTCACTTACTGGTACTGCCTACCAGGCCTTGCTAGTTTCTCCCAGAGTTATGAAATGAGCTCAGCTTCCGATAGTCTCACGGGAGCCTCTATTACGGTCTGGCGGGATTGGCGGCTGGACTCTCGTTCGAGAGTAGGCGCTTTTTTGTTTGGTGGGGCACGATCGCTCGCAGGCACGTGAATGCTTTGTTGCTCTGTGTGGCACAGTTTGCTGGTGTTTGCGTGGTGCTCCTTTTGTCTCTGTTGGGTGTTCGCACAGGGGCTCCATTGGTCCATATGGGAGTTTGCGCAAATATGTTCATTCTTTGTACTCTGTGACTAGTTTTCACATGAAAGCAGTGTCCTAGTTACATATGATTCGACCCTAGTTCTGTACAATATACATATATACTTACAATAAATCACATGTGGAAATGTTTTCTACTCTAAATTGGACAGTCCAATATCAGGAGACTCATTTCATTATATGTTTTCTTTGACAAAATTTTCAGGAATGTAAATACACTACCCTACGACAAGTCCTATGTCCTAGATTACTATACTGACTTGAAGGCATACCAAGCTGAAGTTAAACTGCCATAGATATAGGCTTAAAGAAGTTTGTTGTAAAATGTATCTAATGTTAGCAATATATAAACACTTCGAGAAATATCACTTGTACCTACATACAGAATCAGTATTCTTTTCAGGTCAATTAATAATAATTTTTACATTAAAATATCTTATCTCACTTCTGAGAAACTAAATGGTCACCATTGGATCAAACGCTGCTAAAAGGTGACCAGCACACTTCACCGTGATTCCAACATAAAATTCTGGTATTATTGGGCAAATAATCTATAATGTTGTACTCTGTAACGTCCTGTGTACTGCAATACTTGATTCTATCATACTCTGCAATATACAGTGATAGTCTGCTATACTATACTCTGTTGCACACTGCAATATGCTATATTACTATATTCGGCAACTTTCTGTATACTACATACCGCACTTCGTAACCTGTTACTTACTGTAATACTCTATATTACTACACGCAACAATACACTACATACTGCAATACTCTACACTCTATAACATACTGGGAGATGCTTTAGAAATATGCTTGGCAACATACTGCATGGATCAATACCCTGGTATACTATGTATATTACTGTGGTATGCTTTACTACTACACTCAGTAATACACTACATACGGGATCCTCTTAATGATTATACTCTACAACATACAGCATACTGCAATACTCCACTCTACTAAACTCTGCAATATTCTATTCTACTATACTCTACATCACTTTGCACTACTATACTCTACGATACTCTATACTACTACTACAAAAAATTATATATATATATATATATATGTATGTGTTCATACTGTTCCTTGTTTAGACTCTGTCGGTAAGCATTTGGCCCTTGTTTCAACCATAAAACATTTAATTCACGCATCATTTGGTCAACAATTCATATGTATTTGTTTATGTAATCCTCACAATAGTAAATTAAATGCTTGGATTGTCTTGTTCAACTTTGAAATGTAGACTATAGTTATTACCATCTCTTTCTCGACCTCGCAAGCTCTGTAGATAAGATAAATGTACATATCTAAATAAAGCAGATCTTGGATAGTTAGAGCAAGGTAAAAGACAACCAGCTTCTTTCTTTTTTTTTAAATTCTTTATTTTCATTGTGCAATATTAAACAACGTTGCCTCCTTAGCCCCAACAGCTTATGCAGGCATAATTATAACATTTTGTACAATTTCGTAACGTTGGCAGTTTTAGCATCAGTTTTACAAGTAGTGATAATCACATCATATAACATGCAAATTAATAATACGATCTTGACATATAGATAAGTCTGCCACCTTAGCATATGCCTAAGCTACCTCTGTATAACAGGCAACCTGTACGTCGGGCTGAAGTATAATCTGCACTTTTTGGGGGGGGGGGAATACTGGGCTGGTCGGTCGTAGCGCATGTTTTGTCTGTGCCACTAGTGACGGTGGTGGGTAGTTGTTTGACATTGGCATAGGGGATTGGCTTATGGGCTCCCAGCCTGTATCGGGGTAGTTGGTTTGTTAGGTTTGGCGTCTATGTATGAGCTGGGCGTCCTTGGTTTGTCGGTGTTTAGTCGAGTTATAAAACGGAGCTTGGTCTACTGTGTGTCCCTTGGTCTGAGCTGATAGTGTCAGCTGATAAGGGTTGTGGCTATGTTTTGTAAATAAGGTAAGAGCTCCAGTAATTACTATGCCCTTTAACCCCAGGGCATTGGGGGTGGGGGAGAGGTCGGTTCTGTGTATTGGGCATTCGCCTCGTCCTTTCGGAGCGTGTTGGCCTAGGCCATCTGGTAAGTTGGGGTAAGTTGGGGTCTAGGCTATAAACATTATAAAATAACATCAAATAATAATTTCAAATAAGGTAACTGGTATAACAGTTTGAGAGCATTCTGAAGCGAAGCTCCCGTTAACTTAAATCTAGGTATGTAGTCGCCATCAGTTTCATGGCACAGTCTCAAGGTGTTCAGCAGGAGTGTCCACGGTGACGTTAGGTAGCCCCAGTGTGGCCATTAGGGCTAGAGCGTCCCCCAGGGAGGAAATCTTATATTGGTTGTTGCCTTTGGTCACCCATAGTGTTCTTGGAGTCGCCCATCGGTATGCTATGCCTGCTGTCTGGAGGGTGGACGTGACAGGTTGTAGGCCCTTCCGCCACAGCAAGGTATCCCTGCTTAAGTCCTGAAAAAAAGTAAGCCGGTGAGCCTCGAAGTCATACGGTGTTTTCCCTCTGACTGCTGTCATCAGAGCTATTTTGTCCGTGAGGGACTGACATCTCAGGATGACATCTCGTGGGGCTGCTTGTGGTGCTAGTCGCGAGTTTAGCGATGCGATACACGCCATTGAATGTAAAGTGTTTGGTTTGCTTATTTGGTAGGAGGGAGGAGGGAGGCCTTATGTAGTGGGGCAATTCGTCTAGCGGAACCTCTTCTGGGACACCTCTTATTTTGATGTTTTTTCTTTTGCCTCTGTCCTCCATTACATTCAATTGTCTATTGACATTGGCTTGTGCATTTTGCAGCTGAGTGACTGTGTCTTTTAGGGATGTGAGGTCTTGACGCAGCACTCGCACCTCTTGCTCTGTAGCGTGGTTACGGGCTGATACCGCTTGTACTTCAGTTGCTAGTCCTTTTAAATCCGCCTGCCACATGAGCTGGAGATTTCGCTGAAGGCCAGTCAGCATGATCTGAATGTCCTGTTTTGTGGCCGGGGTCGCCTCTTCGGCGGGTGGCATGGTCGTGCTGTCAGTGGCCGCCTGGGCTGCGCTATGTGCACAGTCTCCGTTCTCCGACTGTTCGGGTGAGACTGCCGTGGCGGTACGAGTCCGCTGTTGTGTGGGAGTCTGCAGCATGCTGCCAATGTCCTTGTGCGGTAAGGGGTTGTTCAGGGCTGGTTTTCGGGACCTCCGTCCCATTTCTTCCTGGGAGTAGAAGTCAGTGTCGGCTGAGTATATGCTCGCCCCAAGCCACGATGTTAATTCCCTGTTAAGGGTTTGCTCGCGTGTGTGGTAGGCCCCAGTACCTTTGGTGCGGCGTTTCTTGCCCGATTTTTGCATAAACGGCATCGGTGAAGTCAGTTGGTTGTCGGGATTATGTGCCCGCCACTCGTTTTCCCCGGTGAGGAATATTTTCGCGTCTTTTAGCCGTTTTTTCACACCCGATGCTCAGAGCTGCTGGAAATGACCAGCTTCTTCTCTAGTACAAACAGCAACTGCCTTTATTTTCACTTCACATCAGGATATACAAACTACATTTCCCTTCCCCCATCTGCAAGTGTACCTTGACAACAAAAGCATACCTAGATCGGCTAGGCAGATATCTTAGCATGGGGGGTGGCTTGGCATCTTGTGCCATGTGACACATTAAATTCTCTTTTTGTCACATATATATATATATATATATATATATATATATATATATATATATATATAAATATAAATGTGTATATGTACTCGCGTGTATTCACACACACATGCTCTGGCTATTTATATTTCAAACTATTGTACTCACTGTTATGTCCATACTATGCGATTAAGTTACCCTTGGCTCATATGGCTCATATTTCATATCCCAAGGGTCGTTCGAATATTCCGTCCACCTCACCTATGGCCTATCTTACGTATCTACATGTGCCTCAAGCAGACCTATACATAAAATTTCACTATGGATGCTTCATATTCTGGAATCATTTAATATTCAAGGTCAACTTGGTCTTTCATCATACTTTGATTCATTTTGGTTGTTTGCTATAGTTTTTTCTTTTTTAATTCTTTATTTTTGAAGTGCATGTTAGAAATAGATGGCATAGTAAACACTGTGAAATCAGCATTGAATTGACATGTTCAAATATTGTAAGTGTACAATGAAATCTTCACTTTTTTAACTTTAAGATAGTAGAGGAACACAGTGCAAGGTATATATATTATAAGGGTAGAACATAAAAAGGCTGTATGCACTATAGAAGAGTAGCTGAATGTGAAAGAAGACCCCAGAGGCCCCCTAGTTAAGTAAGCCAAGAGTCCCACAGAAAAATAAAGATAAGAGTCCCAACAGCGTTCGGTGCAGGCTGGATATCGCGCTGGGGCTGCTTTGAGTCCCACCATGAAAGTCCTAGCGTTAGACCTAATAGATCATCCTGGGGAGGACAGAAGAGCACACTGTTAAAAGTGGTTAAGCCCATCAGGGTCTGCAATGGTCCCCTTCTGGATCCCAGGTTACAGTGTGGCTTGGGGACCTGCTTATTGCATTGTGGTCATTCATGGTATGGCAGATTGCAAATTCCATGCTTGGTACCTGACTGCTGCTTCACGCTGTGCATGGCTAATGGGAATCATCCGCAGAATGCCTCAATCTGTGAGCTCCCGATATCAGGTAAGCTGCTCGAAGCTGTGGGCTTTAGGTGCTCTGCCAGCCCACAAGGAGTTAAAGGTTCTATCAATTTGTTGCAGGATGTCACAGGTGTCTCCATCTGGGTTGGTGGAGCCTGCGGCATCTGCCATCTTGCATACTTGTAACTAAGTGTGTGTTCAGCGGTTTAGCCATGTGTCCTCAGTTCAGAATGGTGACCTTCAAGGGGTAGATCGGGATCACCCCCACCAGTCCGGTGGGGGGGGAGGGAGACAGAGAACCAAACACCAATGCAGTACAGGAGTGGGGATTGGCCGCCTCTCCACTCTGTCAGGCGCTCAGGGCCTCCAGACTAGCACTCAGCTCTCTGGTAGCACAGACACCCGTAGGCATCTCAATCCTGTCTAGAGGTGATCTCACTCAGTTCGGATACACTGCTACGGTGACCAGCATCATTGGTGAGGTATAAATTGCAAGCTTATTGCTATATAGAAGGTGAAATGCTGGAGCTTCCAGTACATGCGTCCGTCCAGCACGACAGTCAGGCCCCGACTTATATTATGGAATAATGGTTCTTACTTTATCTACAATCACTCTGTTGCATTTTTTCACAGTATTGACAACTTAATTCTGCTTACATACACTACCCTCTCTGGTGTCACATTGGTTCGTGTTTAGATATTGAACTGCTGTCCACTTTTTGGCACTCCATTTCTAATCACTTATTCCTTAACTTTCATTAATCCTACCAGGCATCTCTATCCAGTTACATTGCATACGCATTTATTTCCAAGTCACCATGCAAGTGACTCGCTTTACAATACTACCTATATATAGGTACTATAAATAAATACTTCTAGGAATTGCAAAAGGAAGAGAAGAGATCAGAGGGGCTGACTAATGTTCGGAACATGTAACGAAACATGAGACACAGGAAAGTCAGTTTTTAGTTACAACAACTAGTATAGAGAACCACTCACAATCAACAATTAATCGTTGTATAATTAGCATAGCTTTGCAAAGGGTTGCAGTATCATTTATAACTACTGACACGTTCAATTCCTAGATGCTATCTTTCTAACAAACTGGAAGATTTACGGTATGATCAGTTACTGTATTAAATATAGGTTCAAGTAAGCTTATATACCACTGGGCTTTGCTATTATGTAGTTACAAGTTAAGGGAGTTTATTAACTTTTGCCCTCTTTTCAGGCCCAACCCCATTCGTTGGTTTTGCTACACCTCAACCGACTTGCTACTTCTGGTATAACTGAATCCTCATTGTATGCTTTGGCTTTTTGATCCTGGACACAAATGTAAGGCAGAATGCCTGCAGTTGTGGGAGGGGTTTGTTGCCGGCCTAGATGTACCCCCCCTCCTAACCTCCTCCTGACATTAGTGCTACACTTTGGAAACCCTCCCACCACTCCTTATTTAATATATACACGCTAATAGGTGGGACCTCTTTTCAGGCCCTACCCAGTTTGTCGGTTTCGGCACACTTTAACCGACTTGATTCTACTGGTATAACTTAATCCTTATTGTATGCTTTGGCTTTTTGATCCAAGGCACAAATATATATATTGGAAATTATATATATATATATGTGCGTGTGTGTGTGTGTATATCTTTATATATACACACACACATATAAGCATTTAACACAGAGCAGGTAAGAAATATAGTCAACCATGATTACAGGTATTCTGTATTGAGGTATGTTGCCATAGATCTCTTAAAGGATTTTAGATTGGATCAAGATTTGACTGTGCCCGTGAGTTTATTCTATAATTAAGGTGCTCTGTGGGAAAATGAGGATCAAGACATTTAATTTTTGCATTGCGGTATGCTAAATAAAGTGCTGGTATTGGATCGGAGGATATAAGAGGTGGGAACAGCTGGGGAGAGCATTCTACTCAGGTGGGGTAGGAGCTTCCAAGAAAAGCTCTTAAACACAAGGCTGGAAAGATGAAAGGTGCACCGAATTCTAGTTTAGCTCGTTTAACACGTCACAGTGGTGGGTCATATAATTACATTGTAGCACAAAGCAGCAGAATGAGTTATACAGCGTAGTAAGTTGCAAGATATGCTGCATTCTGAACGAATTCAGGAATGTTAGTGACAGGATGAGAGGTGGGAAAAAAAGACGTAGGAAAAGATAATACATTGCAAATCAAAGCCGACTCCGACTGGCTATTTTTTGTGTTTAGTTCCCATCAGAAGGAAGCTAGAGTTTGAAATATGGTCAGCGACCAGAAAACATACAGATGTGAATAAATTAATGTAAGCCACATATTAAAAAAATCTTTAAAATAGGCATTTTTTTTACAATATATTCTTGAACTTCACTCTATGTACTTTATATATATATATAAATGGAAAGTTAAAGTATTAATGGTTTTAAAGCTGTTTGAGTGTAATTGGTATAACTGGTTACTCGTTATCTTAGATTTATTCAATATGTGCTTAGAATAAATTTAAGCAGTGACCTGGAATGTGAGTGCTTCATTATGAATTACTGCTTTTGCTGTACCGCGGGACATTTTAAAATGTTGTTTTCAATTATTGTGTTTTTAAACTGCTTCCACGTAACATCCAGGGTCAATTTAGGCGTCTGAACGTTTCTAAAGCTATAGGTTTAATAAACAGCAGTTTGTGTCACACTTTTATCAGGAAACACGTTGTGACAGATACATGTTCCGTTTTCCATTAGAAAGAACAATAAAAGAACAATTGGGTGAATTTTCGGCTGAGAATAAAATTGGGCTGTCAACGTTTGTTGTATTTTTTTTTTTTTTATTAAGTTGCATTTTAAAGTAGGTAGGGAATGTTTTGCATCTTATTCAAATCAATCATGTTTTACTTGAAAACGCATTGCAGATTAGTCACCCTAAATGGCATATTTAAAGTAAACTGTCAGTTATCATTATTCTGGTAGACAAGATTGTGGATATGTACATCAATTGATTCTGTAGAAACAACAGCCATTGATACTTCACTTAAGGAAACAAAATTATGATACAGTCAATTGCAAAAATTACGCTCCGTTGTGATGGGACAGTAACAATGTATTCTCCTTCCAATGATACAAGGAGGTCCCCTGACGATTCTTGCAAATATTACTGCAGCTCTAAGCCTGTGCCTTTAGTGACTGACATCAAAGGAGGAAATTATGGTTCAAATAGTACTACAAATGCTACTGTCAGGGTACCTGAAGTCTCTACCTCCGAGAGAGGCAGAGACTTAGACGTCTATCCGTCCGGACGCCATGTTTCTTCTGTTCCTCGCGGTTCACCCGGTCATGTAAACGCCGGCCGCGAGGGACTCACTTCCTTTTGTAGCATGGCGCCCGGAGACCGACGTCATGACGCCAACCCGGAACGACCTGTCACTCAATCCGTTAGAGACTAATCAGGACTCGTCGGAGGCGTGTCTATCCCTCTTAGCCAGGGTATTTAAACATACTTCGCCCTTTTGTTCATTGCCCTGTCGTGGTTCTAGCCTGTCTAGTCACACAGTGCTCTGGTGTTTTCAGTTATCCTTTTGGTTCCGACCCGGCTTGCTTGACTTACTCTGTTTACCTCTGTTATCCTTGACCCGGCTTGTTCCTCGCTTACCTGTCCTCTCGTTCCCTCGACCTCGGCTTGTCTCTGACCATTCTCTATACTCTCCGTACGTTAGTCCGGCCATTCTAAGGTGCGGTATACGTACCCTGTACCTGTTTGTACTTTGCGTGTTGGATCCCTGTCCCGATCCTGACAGCTACAAAGGCTGAGCAGACACTCTGTATCAAAAGGCCATACTACAGGGGGACAATTACCCCCTTGATAATGCATTGCATTGACCCCTTAGAGCATGCCTTGCCCCTGTGTGTGCCCCAAATCCACCTGGGGTGCATGGACACAGGCTCCTCCAACATCCAAAAGTACTAGTAGTAGAAGGAAAGGAGTCCAGCACTATCCCAATCTCAATAGGGTGATATTTTATTTAAGTTGCCAAGTAAATGGGTAACATTTTATATCAGATGTGATAAAGGTTTGATAAAGGTTTTTTTGTGGCAGAACCATCACCCATTTACTTGGCACCTTGATAAAGGATCACCTATCGAGATTGGGATTGTTCTGGACTCTTTCATTCTACTACCAATACTTTACAACACACTAACCATTATCAAATGGTAAAATTACTCTTTACTATATTCAATAAACTCTAAATGACCCCAAACAGAACAGGGCAAAACCAAATGGCTGCATATGAGGTCATCCAGACATTTTTCATATGGTTTAATTAAACAGGCCTGAATAAGGACCGAATTCTGCAAATCCTGGCCCTACTTAACAAATCCAAATTATTCACCCATTGGCAGCACTAGCAGTGCTTGCCAACACATTAAAAATGTAAAATAAATAAATAAAGAGCCTGTCAGGGTCAATGATACTCCTATATTACCCCACCAGTGGGCATTGGGTGTGCGAGTTTTAAATAGGTAACGTGAGGTGGACAGACCTCTCCCCACCGGTGGTCAACTGGTAGAGGCTATTATAGTAGGACCTAGTGCCCAGAGGGTGAGGACGCTAGAAATTATAATCATAGGGAAGACCACTATGGCACTAGAAAGAGTGCAGAGCAGGGCTACAAAATTAATAAAAGGAATGGAACATTTTAGCTATGAAGAAAGGTTAACAAATTTAAACCTCTTTAGTTTAGAAAAACATTGCCTCAGAGGGGATATGATAACATTATACAAATAAATTTGTGGGGAGTACAAACCATTGTGTGGAAATCTATTAATAAACAGGACTTTACATAGGACACAAGGTCATGAATTTAGACTGGAAGAAAGAAGATTTAGTCTAAGGCAAAGGAAAATTATTTTACCGTAAGAACAATAAGGATATGTAATTCTCTGCCTGAAGAAGTGGTTTTATCAGAGTCTGTACACGTCTAAAAAGCAACTAGATGCATACAGAATATTTAAGGATATAATTTTTCAATGAAGGGTAAATGCTTCTTGATTCAAGGATTAATCTGACTGCCATTCTGGGGTTAGGAGGAATTTCTTTCCTAGTTTATTGCAAAATTGGAAGTAGTTCAAACTAGGTTTTTTTTTGCCTTCTTTTGGATCAACAGCAAAAAACAAAAACGAGGAAGGCTGAACTTGATGGACACATGTCTCTTTACAAACTATGTAACTATGCAACCAACCAGAGGCAGCGTGTGGGGACCTAATTAATTAAACAATATGTGGTGGTCATGCAATTGTCCAACCCCCCAAATAGAAATATGCCCTCCCCTCTTCTCCCTCTGGGTGGCTAGGGGTCCCCAATTCTCTAGCAATCCCGTATTAAAAATAAATGTCCATACCTATTCCCCTCACCGTAATAATAGAAATGGGGGAAATAAAAATAATACATGTAAAGAAAAAATTCTATTTACCTTCAGATGTGTTTATTCTACAAATTCTTCTTATCTTCAGTCCTAAAAAAGACCAAATAAAAATCCATTATCTCGTGACACAACTCTTTAAAATAAAAGACTGATTGCAAAAAAAAGAGTACAGAATGAAAACCCAGACGCAAAAAAACAATTCCTCTTCACCCACGAAGGGATTAGGGCTGGCTGAGCTCTGAAATTGGGTAAAGCCCACCACAGAATTAACCCTCGTTACCACAGAGGGTTTTAACTTTTTGCCCACAGGCTACTAGCCCAACTGTTACTTTAAATTATATTGTGCAAGTGAACGATAATTTGAAAATGTGCACCCTTCTGGATGCATTCGGCGCCTGTTCAGATTGAAATCATTGCTTTGTGAATTCTCAAAATCCTATTCTTTGTATAGGATTCAGATGTGAAGGCACAAATTTCAATCCGGACACCGAATGCATCTGGGCGATTACTACAAATTCACTCGGTGAGGCCGAATTCTGACCCTATTTGTCATTAGTAAATATGAGAATTACCATTGCAGTTGTAATTTTGTCATTTTCACCATATTTTTATTCTGACAGAGAATAACCCTGTATGTGACCACAAATCTGTCGAAAAGGAGTTGTCGACACTTTCATTGAATGACCTGACATTTAGCGAATTCAACACAGCAAAACACATGAGAAGGACTAGAAAACACTTTTTCTGACAAATATACCCAAATATCCCAAAATATTTGGAAGTGTTTGCAAATGCCCACAAGGAGAAATAAAATCCCACCCCTAATTCACTCATAAAGCTATGACACTTAAAGGACAAATAAGCACTATAACTACAAAATCAAACAATGATATCTATAACATGGCAATTATTTCGTACCTTAAATGGCCATTTTTTATTTACCTTAAAGAAATACACTCATGCTGCAATATCCATATTGAGAATTATAAGATAATAATACACCTGTCATTTGTAAGCATCATCAATGCACTTAGCTGTCTGTAACCTTCAATCTGTAATGTAACTGAAATCCCATTAGGTCAGTTTTTGTTTGTTAGTAACCTTGCAATGTCAGCTTACTGAACTCGACTTTGCAACATTATCGAGTAAATGATGACTTGGGCCTTGCTTTAAGTCAATAACATTTTCTGACTTCGGTTGTATTACAGAAGTTAAAATGGTCTGTAAATTTTCGATTGTGATCACTTTGAAAACTGTCTCGCAATTGTACTACAAGTCAGAAAACGTTATTGTTCAGTTATTAATGATGGATTGCAATTTACCCCATTGTCAGACATGTTTTTTATTGAGATGCTTGCATGTTACCTATGGACAATGAGACCCACATCAGTTTCATATCAAGATGAATTACACATAGTAGAACTTAGTTTTAATGGCACATAATAAAAACATAAAACATCTAATTTTATGGATATAGAAATTTAATTAAAGAAATAGCGGAAGAAGTAATAATTTGCAAGTATACAGCAGCACATATACAACATTTTCTAATCACAAGGTTAAAATGTTAACCCTATCATGGCTTACTCCCGCTACAAATATGAATTAATAGCTGTGGTATCACAACAATCTATACAACTGCAATTGTTTATCTGGTTTTATTTTAAACATGGATATCACACCATTGCACTCTACAATGTTTGTGATATTTCTTTTATTTCACTATGTTACTGTGCACGTGTAATACTATGTCAATAACATTTTTGAATACAAAAAAAAAACTATCATGGTTATCGCTAGGTGTCTAATGGTTAAAGAGTACCCTCTGAGGTAATATTGGCAGGGATGGAATAGAGCCTTACAAGTATTGACAGTATGGCTAATCCATATTAGCCTCAAACGGAGCTCCCATCCACTTAACAAACTTCATCTTCGTGCCACAAATTGCTACTTCAATAAAATAGCTAAACCCAGTGCTATGTGGGGGGTGCGTAACTTCAGTAGGAGAAACATATATGTGCAGATCTTTGTAAAGGCCATAAAGTGTAAATAAAGCAATAACTCAATAGAAGAAGTCAATAAATGGAATGAAAATGCAACTAAATTAAATTAAGCCACCAGCATGTATGTAAAAGGCAATGGCATCCATTAGAGACCATAACTGGATTGCATGCAGTCTCAAGTGACCTTCGTCATAATTTGGTAACTGGCAAAAAAAAGCATGTATGTTATGCATGTTTCAGCATGGTGTAGAGCGTGATTTCTGTGAAATGGCGGGTTCTGTTACAGGTAGGGAGAGTCCCAAGGTCGAGGCAAAGGCCGACGCCCACGAGATGCTTGTCAGATGAAGTGGCTTACCTTTATGCTAAATATAAGGTGGATATTGTATATCATTATCTCTGAGAAGCTTGGTGATAGGGCACAGTGACTGCTTCCACTGTACTGTAGAAGAGGAAAGGTCCCATCAAATGTAAGATTATAAGTCTCAAAAGAGTGGTGGGGAGAGTCTCTGAAGGCAGCAGCAGGGAGGTCCATAACCCTTGAGGAGGTCAATGAGCTGGTGAGGCTTATCTGCTCATGAGGCTTGTCACTTTTCATGGAGGAATATCATCTGGCCCTCCATAGCACTATCCTCCGAGAACTCAGGGCAAGGATCCCTTGGAGGCACCATCTTTATTGCATGCGGCCTAGGAGTCAGGCAAAGCAGATATGCTATTTGGTGATTTTTACACGTTTGTATTCCTAACAAATTAAGACACTGACGGTTGAGAGGCACAGGGTTGGAAAAGGCGGGCTTATAAAGAAAAACGAATAATTATTTTTTGTTAACATTTTTTTTTTAAATAAAATAGATTTTTCAAATAACATGAATAAATATGAATAATATGAATAAAAAACTAACCCTGTATAACTATCTGTAACCCAATACACCCGCACAAACATGTGGTTGACTGAATGTCATATTCTGTGTATATTCATGTTTGCAATGTAGAATTTACATGTCAGATGCACCCGGTGTATACTTTCGTATTATGTAACTTGTCACGGTTATTGGAAGCCAGTGAATTACATATTTCTTGTTTTGTGTTCAGAGATAAAGAAAATGCAGTGGATTTAGCTAACGAGCTGGTAATTACAGAAATCCCCAAATGTTTTGGGTATTGATCCTGGGAGATTGAACTGCTTACTACTGAAATAAAATGTTAAGATGAAAATGGATGGGAGGGTTGTCCTTAAGCTAAGGTTTCCTAAAACAGTCTCAGTTTAAATGCATTAAACCATCCGATGTTTGCAATGCAGATATTTTATAAAGGATTGCAAATTGCTAATTAATAGAAACATCAGAGCAATACTAATGACTATAAATATAGTTCTCCTAATTGTCAGTGATGCTTGTCTTGTTAGTTATTCGTTCTTGCGAACAAGATCAAAGCTCTATAAATGAGCTTTTTTATTTTTTTCAATATTTAATGCACTGAGGCTTGAAGTGCATAGTACATGGGCAAACGTACTTTTTCTTGAGCTTAGATGAGCATGAAAGTTAACAAACAGTGTTACTCGCTGAATTAAGAGTTCAATGTGAATACAATGTCAACTTCAAATTTTAGGCAAATTTTAGGCAAGGCTTTCTGTTTGGATACTTTTGCCTAATATTTTAAATTTACTCTGAATATACTTTGGATTCCCAACAATTCATACGTTTTTAAATAAGCATTTTGCCATATATGGCATCTAGGACATCAAATAGATTTTAAAAATGACAACCATATCATGGCTCGAAAATTCCCACTTGCCAACTAGCCATTGGCATATGAAAATGTAGACCTGGCTGGCAAGTGAGGCATAGACCTCAACAGGCCATGACGATACAGAGAGCTGTCTTAAAGCAGCAGCAAAAGGTTACAATTGAGCAGCTACATTCTTTCAGAACAAAAAGCATTTCTGGATATTTGAGCTCCACCCTACTTCTCCTTTCTTGCCTTCAACACAGTCACAATAACAGTGCCTAGGATAAATCCATTATTTCTGCTCCTGGTAGTGAATGAGGCCCTGAGACCATACCTCCCAACATGAGGAGGTATAAGATCAGGAAACGGATGAGCAAGCCATGGAGGTGTTGACAATGATCCAATTTTCATAATTGGCAATGAATACCATGGGCAGGCCTGCCTTGAAAAGTGTGAGGGCCCATTCACTTGAGGGGCGTGTCAGCAGGCATTATGAAAGAGTTGGAGAAGATAATGAAATCAAAATTCTTTTGCCTACATGTTGCAGTTGAGTTTTTAGTTCACTGCTATTCGATGTCTAATAAACTCCAGAAGAAGTATATTTTACATATTAAATAGTTACAAATGGTGATTCGTAATGACATCTTTAGTTAATGTGAATAACATTATGTAGTATTAAACTCTTAGCCACAAATACAAATATGTAAGATAAACAGCTGTTTTGTTAATATACATAGAATAAAAACGTAAATGTAAAATTACACAATGGTAAGTCGGGGAAAGCGGCTTACATAATGTCCACAAAAAAACCAAGCAACATTACATGAACTAGTTGTATTTTACAAGACATTGCATTGCCTTGTCTTGCATTGCATCCTGTAGTGCACTCACTATGCATTATGTTTCTCAGATGTCCACTCCTGACTGTATGAATGTGTTATGGACGATATTATGCAATATGTGCTGTTTAATTGTGCAATGTAAAATAGAAATCAAAAGGAAATTCCAACAGCCCCTTAAATATAAGGTGGCTAATTGGAAGAGAAACACAGTCTAAAACACTAGTAGCTAAACAAAACAAAACAAAACAAACTATTTACTAATATCAGCAAACAGCTACTAGAGAGAAACCTCACTACTACCAAAATGGTAAGTGCATCTATGAACTGGATAAACAATATATCCTAATATTCGGACAGGTACATAATATAAGAGGAAAAGGTAGGAAATACCACCTCATACCAAGATAATGGGTAAGGACAAAATCTTAAGAGCGAACAAGTGAATTAAACCCTACCTAGGAAGACGGCTCCAAATACTCCAAATACTGAGCTGAGGTCCTATAGTAGAACACTATCAACCCTATCAATACTGATTCCTCTTTTGCAACTGTCATTAGTCTAATACCATCCTTACCTTTTGTGTCATTAGTCTAATACCATCCTTACCGTGGTTAAATGTCTCCGTGTTCGTACTGTTTGAAAAGGATTTGGACTGTGCTAATATAAAGACAGGTGCTACAATGTCCACATTGAGAAAGGTGGGCGCATATATACTGCCAATTATGCCAGCTTTAACCAGCTCAGCTAATACCCACCACCTTTGGGATACATCCATTTCCTTAGTTGAACTTAGAACCCATTCTGATATGGGAGATGGGCCACTAGCAGCTGGACCAGCCATGTCACCACTACGACAGGGGCTGGCATGGCCGCACTACAATCTGCCTCGTTTGTACCCACTCCTGGGTCAGACGGTGGATAAAATAATTGGGTACTTCAGTGTATTTTGGCTGGTGTACCTTGCATATAGACAGATGGGTGGAGTTATATGGGGGGAGAGCTATCTTGGATGCTTCAACGTATCGGATAGGCAGACTGACAGGACATCCCCTTTTGGAGACAGCGTAAATTTACCCACACGCTTCCTGTGAGCCGATTATTCAGCAGACGGGCCAGTAGAATCCTTCTGATTGGTTGTTTAACAGTTGGCTAATTATGGATACGGTATTTATCTAACACATACTAAGATATTCTGCCCTTGACGACGGGGTAGCCATATGCCAAAACGCACGTCGGGCGTTCTCTTTTTTTTTTTTCAAATCTAGGGAACACCATGCACTTTTGAGTGGTTACTGGTTGAGGGACTCTCGTTGTAGTGAGGCACTAGCTTTGTTTGGTGCCGAGGTATATAGGGACATGTGTGCTGATCTATACAAGCCTTACCGTTTACCCCCATTAGTTGGGAATTTTGTCACTAGTTGTGGGCAGCTTAGTGCCCCATGTTACTAGTTGTGGGAAGCATTAGTGATCCATGTCCCTGATCCTTTAGAGGTATTGCTACTCAGGGGTAGTGATGTCGCGGACACAAATTTTTCGGTTCACGAACGGCGGAAGCGAACTTCCGCAAACGTTCGCGAACCGGCGAACCGGGCGAACCGCCATTGACTTCAATGGGCAGGTGAATTTTAAAACCCACAGGGACTCTTTCTGGCCACAATAGTGATGGAAAAGTTGTTTCACGGGGACTAACACCTGGACTGTGGTATGCCGGAGGGGGATCCATGGCAAAACTCCCATGGAAAATTACACAGTTGATGCAGAGTCTGGTTATAATCCATATAGGGCATAAATCACCTAACATTCCTAAATCACAATGGATATGGATTGACACCTGACATATGACATATTGACACCTTGACATATGGATTGACACCTGTCCTCAGAGCCCCTGATACACACTGACACAGAGCAGAATAGGGACTGTTCCCCCTACATAGGGTCACTTGGCAAATATGGATTGACACCTGTCCTCAGAGACCCTGATACACACTGACACAGAGCAGAATAGGGACTGTTCCCCCTACGTAGGGTCACTTGGCAGATATGGATTGACACCTGTCCTCAGAGACCCTGATACACACTGACACAGAGCAGAATAGGGACTGTTCCCCCTACATAGGGTCACTTAACAGATATGGATTGACACCTATCCTAATGATCCCTGATACACACTGACAGAGCAGAATAGGGACTGTTCCCCCTATATAGGGTCACTTGGCAGATATGGATTGACACCTGTCCTCAGGGACCCTGATACACACTGACACAGAGCAGAATAGGGACTGTTCCCCCTACATAGGGTCACTTGGCAGATATGGATTGACACCTGTACTCAGAGACCATGATACACACTGACACAGAGCAGAATAGAGACTGTTCCCCCTACATAGGGTCACTTGGCAGATATGGATTGACACCTGTCCTCAGAGACCATGATACACACTGACACATAGCAGAATAGAGACTGTCCCCCCTACATAGGGTCACTTGGCAGATATGGATTGACACCTGTCCTCAGAGCCCCTGATACACACTGACACAGAGCAGAATAGGGACTGTTCCCCCTACATAGGGTCACTTGGCAGATATGGATTGACACCTGTCCTCAGGGACCCTGATACACACTGACACAGAGCAGAATTGGGAATATTCACTAAATGCCAAACATTGTTATACAGGGGAATATTCAGTAAATAAGGATAAGGGGGGGGGGGCTACTGTCCTCCCGCCCGCCCCCATCCGTGAGCGGTGGGTGGGGGCCATAAAAATAATGAGGGGGGGACCTACTGTATGATGTTGTATCAATCAGGTAGTGTAAGGGTTACACCCGCTTCACAGTGACAGACCAAACTCCCCATTTAGCACACCACAAACAACCGCAAACAGTCCATTTGCACAACCGCAAACTCCCCTTTTGCACAAGGTTGGATACCAAGCTAGCCATGTCCGTTCCTTGTCCTCACTGATGTCATTGAAGGTCTCTTCCTCCACCCAGCCACGTACAACACCAAGGGTCCCCAAAAGTAGGCTAATAAACTGAAAAAAGAAAAAATCTCCCAAGAAGGAGATCTAAAACTGGCATAGGAAAAGGTTAGACAACTATAATAAAGTGATACCTACAAATCCTAGTGAGCATAGGTGTATAATAGAGGGAGAAAGGGAAAGCAGAGTAATGCTTCCTAATACCGTGGTTAGTACCCTTTGTTTAAAGTAAATTGAGTAATGGACAAAAGTCTTTATTGTATCATTTAGAAATAACAAAGGGATACTATACTCATTCTCCTATAGTGGCTAATTGTGTAATAATGGTAATACTATTACATATTATATAATATTGGCAGGGGCAAGGAAATTCCCTCTAAATAGATGGGTATAGGCAGAGAGTATGGAGACCGGAGTGATAAAGTGTCAATAAGGTGATATAAAGTTAAATGTATCACAGACACACAGCCACCCTTTCTCTTAGCTAGTTTCCAGAAATGCTGGATAGGTAGAAGGGCTATAAAGACTCAGAGAGGTCTAAGAAGAATCCTCTAAACTAGCCCTAATCTCCTTAAACACCTTCAAGGGTGTTCTAAGCTAAAGCTCTATCTAAACGTTTAGATGACTGCCTGATTTCCCATCACAGATGCTGGCTAGGAATAACACTGTGCAAGACAAAGAGTGGATCTAAGTGCCCATAGTGCAGTAAAGTGTCCCTAGTGAAGTGAAAAAGAGAATAACGAGCTGGCGCCCAAGAGAATAACGAGCTGGCGCCCTATCAGGGGACGTGTATGTGGCATCGATTTTAGGAAGCGGGAGATGGAAAAAGATGCTTGGTCGGTCCTCCTACTTCAAATTTGGGGCACTGCGCGTGCACTCTAATGTGCCACCGGATAGGAGTGGTATGTTAAGTAGTACTTTTCCTATCAGTTTAATCCCTGTTATGTGCCTTTTTTTTGGTTTGGTTTTTGAAGCCACAGTGCAGCACCAGAGGCCCGAAAAATTAGGCATGTACACATGCCTGAAAAATTAGGTATTGTTGCAGCCGCTGCTATAGCAGCGGCCAGAAAAATTGATGTTTGTTTCCAAGGCAGAAAGTGCCCTAAAACATTGCGGCTTGAACCCTAGTTGGTGGCGGATAAGTCACGCAAGTCAACCAGCATTCAGAGCTAAAATACAGCAGCGTGTGGACCATTTTTAGCCCAAGGCAGCTAATCTCATCAGGCCTTTTTTAGTCGAATGTATCGCCCACTGTCAGTCCCTTCGGGATCCATGCCTCATTCATCTTAATAAAGGTGAGGTAATCTAGACATTTTTGACCTAGGCGACTTCTCTTCTCAGTGACAATACCTCCTGCTGCACTGAAGGTCCTTTCTGACAGGACACTTGAAGCGGGGCAGGCCAGCAGTTCTATCACAAATTGGGATAGCTCAGGCCACAGGTCAAGCCTGCACACCCAGTAGTCAAGGGGTTCATCGCTCCTCAGAGTGTCGATATCTGCAGTTAAGGCGAGGTAGTCTGCTACCTGTCGATCGAGTCGTTCTCTGAGGGTGGATCCTGAAGGGCTGTGGCGATGCGTAGGATTTAAAAAGCTCTGCATGTCCTCCATCAACAACACGTCTTTAAAGCGTCCTGTCCTTGCCAGCGTGGTCATTTGAGGAGGAGGATTACTTTCACCTCTTCCCCTGTTAGATTCCCGTTGTGCTGTGACATCACCTTTATACGCTGTGTAAAGCATACTTTTTAATTTATTTTGCAAATGCTGCATCCTTTACGACTTGTTGTAATTTGGTAACATTTCAGCCACTTTCTGCCGGGGGTCTAGTAGCGTGGACACCCAGTACAGGTCGTTCTCCTTCAGCCTTTTTATACGAGGGTCCCTCAACAGGCACGACAGCATAAAAGACCCCATTTGCACAAGGTTGGATGCCGAGCTACTCATTTCCCGTTCCTCCTCCTCAGTGATCTCAATGAAGGTATGTTCTTCCCCCCAGCCATGTACAACACCACGGGTACCAGATAGGTGACAACGAGCACCCTGGGATGCCTGTTGTGGTTGGTCTTCCTCCTCCTCAAAGCCACATTCCTCCTCTGACTCCTCTTCCTCACAATCCTCTTCCAGCGCTGCCGCAGGTCCAGCAAGCGATGCTGATAAGGCTGTTTCTGGTGGTGATGGTGACCACAACTCTTCCTCTTCCTCTTCATGCTCATCTATGGCCTGATCCAGCACTCTTCGCAGGGTACGAGTGCAGGAAGAAAACAAATGGTATGATGTCGCTGATGGTGCCATCGGTGCGACTGACTAGGTTTTTCACCTCCTCAAAAGGACGCATGAGCCTACAGGCATTGAGCATGAGCGTCCAGTAACATGGCAAAAAAATTCCCAGCTCCCCAGAGGCAATCCTAGCACCCCGGTCATACAAATATTCATTAACGGCTTTTTCTTGTTGTAGCAGGCGGTCGAACATTAGGAGTGTTGAATTCCAACGTGTCAGGCTGTCGCAAATCAAGCGCCTCACTGGCATGTTGTTTCGCCACTGGATATCTGCAAAGTGCGCCATGGCCGTGTAGGAACGCCTGAAATGGCCACACACCTTCCTGGCCTGCTTCAGGATGTCCTGTAAGCCTGTGTACTTATGCACAAAGCATTGTACGATCAGATTACACACATGTGCCATGCACGGCACATGTGTCAACTTGCCCAACTTCAATGCCGCCAACAAATTTGTTCCGTTTTCACAAACCACTTTGGCGATATCCAGTTGCTGCTGAGTCAGCCACTTTTGCACCTGTGCGTTCAGGGTGGACAGAAGTTCTTGTCCGGTGTGACTGTCTGCTTTCAGGCAAGTCAAACCCAAGATGGCGTGACACTGCCGTATCCGGGATGTGGAATAGTACCTGCAGAGCTGGGGGGGTGCCGTTGATGTGGAGCAAGACCCGGCAGCAGAAGAGGACTCAGCCGAGGAGGTTATGGAAGAGGATGGAGTAGGAGGAGTAGAAGTGGTGGCAGGAGGTCTGCCTGCAAGTCGTGGCGGTGTCACCAACTCCTCTGCAGAGCCACGCATTCCATGCTTGGCAGCCGTCAGCAGGTTTACCCAGTGTGCCGTGTAGGTGAAATACCTGCCCTGACCATGCTTTGCAGACCAGGTATCAGTGGTCAGATGGACCCTTGCCCCAACACTGTGTGCCAGACATGCCATTACTTCCTTTTGCACAATTGAGTACAGGTTGGGGATTGCCTTTTTTGCAAAGACATTTTG
Source organism: Pelobates fuscus (assembly GCF_036172605.1). Lineage (NCBI taxonomy): Eukaryota > Metazoa > Chordata > Amphibia > Anura > Pelobatidae > Pelobates > Pelobates fuscus. The sequence goes on from NC_086321.1 coordinate 32,991,902, forward strand.
TCCGGGTATATTCCACTGCGGTATCCCAATAGCCACAAATTTTTTGAACGCCTCAGACTCCACCAGCTTATATGGTAAAAGCTGGCGGGCTAATAGTTGTGAAAAGCCAGCTGTCAGACGCTGGGCAAGGAGGGGACTTTCTGACATTGGCTTCTTACGCTCAAACATGTCCTTGACAGACACCTGACTGTGGGTAGATGAGCAGGAACTGCTCAAGGCGAGAGACGGAGTGGCGGATGGTTGAGAGGGGGCAAGGAGGACAGCAGTGGTTGACGTGGCTGAAGATGCTGGACCAGGAGGAGTATGGCGGTTTTGAGTTTGTGTGCTGATTGTACTCATGTGTTGATCCAATAGGCATTTGTGTTGTGCGATCATGTGCCTACGCAAAGCAGTTGTACCTAGGCGGGTGTTGGACTTCCCATGACTCAGTTTCTTTTGGCACAGGTTGCAAATGGCATTGCTGTTGTCACCGGCAGACACACAAAAAAATGCCACACTGCTGAGCTCTGCAATGACAGCATTCTGGTGGTGGACACAGCATGCGTTGATTGGCGTGCTGTCTGGCTGACCCTGGGTGCCGATGCATGCTGTCTGACTGTGCCACTAGCTCCTTGCGACGACCTCCCCCTGCTTCCAACTCGTCTCCCCCCCCCCCCTCTCTGTCTCCCCATCTGAATTTTCGCCCTGTTCTTCTTCTTGCCGAGCGGGCACCCACGTGACATCCATGGACGCATCGTCATCATCAACTGCTTCACTTGTATCTGACAACTCAGCAAAGGAAGCAGCAGCAGGTACAACATCATCATCATCACACCATACGTCCATGTGTGTAATGCTGACAGCCTGAGACATATCCCTGCTTTCCCCTTTTTTGCTGGGAACATTTTCAAGCTTTTGGCATAGAACATATTATATTAGGCTGTAGAGGAGGAGATAAGCTCCAAGAATTGATCCGCCAAGAAGCATTTTGGATTTACACTCTAAAAACATTACACCACGGCCTGAATGCTGAAATAGACCTACAAGGTCTAATTTAACAATATTTTGAACACTGGATATGTTGTAAAAATTCTGTATGCATTGCTTTCTTCTTCTAATTCTCTCATTTCTTGCATTCTTCATTTTGAATGCATTGCTGTTCTATATATCTGTAATATAATGGCTTTATTATGGATGGTTGTCTTAGGTGACAATTGGATTTATGTATTTACACACACACCTCAATATGTCTGTTATTAATTGATTTATTTTATATGTATGTGTATATTTGGTATGTATTTATTTTTAGTATATCCACATATACATTTAGATGTGTTTATTATTTATTATTTTATTCATTTATTTTATATTTAATTGGTATTTATTTAAGGGTTATTGTATTATATATACTTCACATATTAGTTATCCTTTTCTTTTTTATTTTTGTATTTTTTTCTGCCATTTATTTTATTTTTCGTTCTTTTTATATGTATGGCGACATATTGCTGTGTATGTATTATATCTTTAGTATTTAGATGTCCACAGTATGTGTCTATACACGCTCGAGTTTCGAGCGTTTGGAACTTGGATCCTCAGCGCGCATGCACTCGGCAAACGGATGGACGTCACGGGAAGTGCGTCCGCGCGTTCCAGGATGAAACGCACGCCGCCGGTGATCGGCATTATGAAGAATTACGACGGGTATAAGAAGATTATCCTTCACAAGACCTCCTACATATCCCTGAAGAAGTCCCCAATACACTATTCCGGACGAAACGCGTTGGATATATGGACTCTGATTGTTCTTAATATCTATTTTATTTTTATTGTATTTTATTATCTCCACTTGTTCTGCTACTTCGAAGTTGGAATTGTGCTGTTTTTTCCACGCTGCCTTGGAGTTCCACTGAGAGTGGAGACATGCTCAGAACATCTTTATGTTTGTAAGTGTAACCAATAAATCTCTTTTGTATTTTTTCTACATACTTCACCATGTATGGTTTTCTTTATCCATTTCTTTGAAGACATATACCTATCTGAATCTCATATTTGGAGCTACTATCAAGTTTCATACTTCACATACCCCCAAGGGGGTGAGAGGCCTGATTTTCACCTTTGTTTGTGAGTTTAATACCAAAATCACCAATTCACTTATATCATATCACAGTGTTATGCTATGATCTGTATATTTTTATCCTTTTAGATTCTACCATATTCTTATATAGAATATTTCTACTCTGGTTATATTCCCAGGTTGTATACATATGTTGTATGCTTATTGAATGTGGTCTCCACTTTGTTGCTTCTTATATCCCTGTTATCTACATCCTCTGGCAATAATGGTTGCGCATCACTCATTTCTTCAAACGGATGTGTAAATAACTCCTCTGACATACCAAGTGAAGCAGCTGTGGTGCTAGTGTTGGTGGTGGCGGCAGGCGGGTGAGTGGTATCTTGAGAGGTGCCCGTAGCTAAGCTGGAGGAGGATGGTGCGTCAAGGTTCCTAGCGGAAGCTGTAGATGATTGGGTGTCCTGTGTTAGCCAGTCAACTATGTCCTCAGAACTTTTCAAGTTCAGGGTACGTGGCCTCTGAAAACTGGGCATTATTCTAGGGCAAAAGGGAATCACAGCACCACGACCACGATGGCCCCTGCGGGGTGGCCTGCCTCTGCCTGTCATTTTTTTTTTAATTAGTGGTACTATGCGTGCAAGCTACTGTGAGACCAGAAATGACAACAAACTGCTATTCAATCTATAACAGTGGAAAAAGTTTTTGGGTGTTAAATGCACGCTATAGTGACACCAGATATGAGTGGCAAAGTGCACTTGCAGAGGTTGGCAGGGTACACGCTGAAGGCCTGACACCCGCTTTAAGGACACTGACTGCTATTAGCTTACAGTGAAAAACTTTTTTTTCTTTTTAAAGGCACGCTATAGTGACACCAGATATGAGTGGCAAAGTGCACTTGCAGAGGTTGGCAGAGTACACGCTGAAGGCCTGACACCCGCTTTAAGGACACTGACTGCTATTAGCTTACAGTGAAAAACTTTTTTTTCTTTTTAAAGGCACGCTATAGAGACACCAGATATGAGTGGCAAAGTGCACTTGCAGAGGTTGGCAGAGTACACTTGAAGGCCTGACACCCAGACGCTTGCAGACAACTAACTGCTATTAGCTTACAGTGAAAAACTTTTTTTCTTTTTAAAGGCACGCTATAGTGACACCAGATATGAGTGGCAAAGTGCACTTGCAGAGGTTGGCAGAGTACACGCTGAAGGCCTGACACCCGCTTTAAGGACACTGACTGCTATTAGCTTACAGTGAAAAACTTTTTTCTTTTTAAAGGCACGCTATAGTGACACCAGATATGAGTGGCAAAGTGCACTTGCAGAGGTTGGCAGAGTACACGCTGAAGGCCTGACACCCGCTTTAAGGACACTGACTGCTATTAGCTTACAGTGAAAAAAATTTTTTTCTTTTTAAAGGCACGCTATAGAGACACCAGATATGAGTGGCAAAGTGCACTTGCAGAGGTTGGCAGAGTACACTTGAAGGCCTGACACCCAGACGCTTGCAGACAACTAACTGCTATTAGCTTACAGTGAAAAACTTTTTTTTCTTTTTAAAGGCACGCTATAGTGACACCAGATATGAGTGGCAAAGTGCACTTGCAGAGGTTGGCAGAGTACACGCTGAAGGCCTGACACCCGCTTTAAGGACATTGACTGCTATTAGCTTACAGTGAAAAACATTTTTCTTTTTAAAGGCACGCTATAGTGACACCAGATATGAGTGGCAAAGTGCACTTGCAGAGGTTGGCAGAGTACACGCTGAAGGCCTGACACCCGCTTTAAGGACACTGACTGCTATTAGCTTACAGTGAAAAACTTGTTTCTTTTTAAAGGCACGCTATAGAGACACCAGATATGAGTGGCAAAGTGCACTTGCAGAGGTTGGCAGAGTACACGCTGAAGGCCTGACACCCAGATGCTTGCAGACAACTAACTGCTATTAGCTTACAGTGAAAAACGTTTTTTCTTTTTATAGGCACGCTATTGTGACACCAGATATGAGTGGCAAAGTACACTGGCAGAGGTTGGCAGAGTACACGCTAAAGGCCTGACACCCAGACCCTTGCAGACAACTAACTGCTATTCAATCTATTACAGTGAAAAAAAAATGTTGTTTTTAAATGCAAGCTTAAGCTATTGTGACACTAGATATGAGTGGTTGCACTGGGCAAGTGGGCACAGTATCCACTGTAAGCCTGACACAGACGCTGGAAGGCAGGCAACTGCAATTACATTAGACAGAAGAAAAAAAAAAGCAGACTGATGTTCTAGCCCTAAAAAGGGCTTTTTGGGGTGCTGTCCTTACAGCAGAGATCAGATGAGTCCTTCAGGACTGTAGTGGACACTGAATACCCTAGCCTAGCTATCAATTTCCCTATCAAATCAGCAGCAGCTACACTTTCCCTCCTCTATCTAAGAATGCAGCTTCAGAATGAATCTAAAATGGATGCTGTACAGGAGGTGGGAGTGCCTGGAAGGGAGTCTGCTGCTAATTTGCTGGAATGTGTCTGCTGACCGTGAGGCACAGGGTCAAAGTTTACTCAATGATGACGAATAGGGGGCGGATCGAACTGCACATGGCGAACAGTTCGGTACATCACTACTCAGGGGTTGATAGTGGTCTTATATAGGACCTCAGCTCAGTATTTGGAGTATTTGGAGATTTCTTCCTAGGTAGGGTTGATTTCCCTTGTTCACATTTAGGATTTTGTCCTTACCCTTTATCGTGGTATGAGCTGGTATTTCCTACCTTTTCCTCCTATATTATCTACTTGCCCAGAATATTAGGATATATTGTTTATCCAGTTCATAGATGCACTTACCATTTTGGTAGTAGTGAGTTTTCTATTTGCTGATATTAGTAAATATGTTGGTTTGTTTTGTTTGGCTACTAGTGTTTTAGACTGGGTTCTCTTCCAATTAGCCACCTTATATTTAAGGGGCTATTGGAATTTCCTTTTGATTTCTATTTTTCATATTTATGGGTTACCCCCTACCAACCCAGTCTAGGTGACCTTACCAAGGACAGGAGGTGGGATGTGGGTGTCAATTCTCACTCACTAGCTAGGAGTGTGTATATTTAGCCCCAGTCTCCCATACCATCAATTCTCATAATAATTGTGCAATGTATTCATATTTATGTAAAACAGTACTTTAAATAGTTCTATCTCTCAGGTTTTTTTTACAGCGTAAAAGGAGAACTGTAATAACAAGGGTAATATCTGTTACACTCCAACCTTGGACTTTAAGAGTTTGGACTAATTTCCTATTAAATAATGTTGGAGATTTTCAGTTAAAGACCTTCATTTAATAATTATGGTTAACTTTTGAAAACATTACATTTTTGGGCAGATACGTTTCTTAAGTTACTTGATATTTCAATGTTATAATAATTTCAATATCTTTGATATATTGATATTTTCACATATATGATATCGTTTTTGAAAGTTTGATATTTTTAAAAAATAATTTAAAAAAATGTATAAAAAAATATTAAATCATTTCAAAAGTTTATCCAAAAAATACTAAATAGAGGCTAATGTTTAATCAACGGTAGTACATATTAAATAGAGACTAATATTTAATCTATCCCTTGTTTACAGATATATTACCAGCTGGGTAATAGAAAAATGAGAGTAGGTTGCAAAAATAGGCTTGATAATTAGACCTCCTACAAAATTCCTCTTACAAAATTGATTAAAATCTCCTGACCCCATATTCTTTGTTTTCCCCATTCACATGGCATGGAGGACAGTGAATATTGATACTAATTGGCTGCTTACCATTAGTCCTACTTTCAAACCATGTATGGTAAGGGGTTGTATTATGCATAATACTCATAAGGTAGAGGGAGTGCCTAAGTCCAATAACTCCCATTTTGAAGAATCTGAAGAAGCAGGATATTATAAATAATACTAATAATTTAAACTCCCAAACATATTTTAGCTTTTATTTAGAAATGCAAATGAGACTATAGGTCTATTTGTGTATATATAAAAAAATATATATTTCGCCCTAAGGCTGTCACAAACGAGAACCTATCACTCCACTCCATCTACGCCGCATAGTTATGAGGCAAACTGTTGGTTAGAAAATAAAGAGTAATGGACGCACATGTTTATCCCAGTTACCCCCTTACCCTTTCACCCTGCCCTATGGGTTGTTTGTTGAGAGAGGAGGTACCACAATCATTCCCAAAACACATATCGCTCAGCTCTTGAGCAAAGCAGACATGCACTGTTCCAATCTCCAAACTCTTCCCTCAAACTCTATCCACAAGACATAAGCAAGGTCTTGCCGTTACCTCACATTTTCAAGCCCAGTACACCTAGAGTACCAGGTGGACAAGACCACGATGATGATGGTAACACACTAGGACTCTCCAACACCTCCTCTCCTTACACATGCAAACTAATGTACATGGCAAAAACCATACACATCCCCCTAAGCACCTGAAACTCCAACCAACCGAAATGGATTGTGTATGTGCCCTCATGGGGACAACAACATTTTTCCCCATAACCCACCCTTTTTTTATTTCTGTATTCCTCTCTTGTTTCATTTGGAAAACAATAAAACATAAATGTGAGAAATGCAAATGAGGTGAAAATGTTCATGGAACCAAACATCAGGTCCAGGAGAATGTTTGTCTATTTCACCTTCTTTAGTAGTACATTGAAAACCTGTAGGATTATGCTAGCCCTACATGGATATTTAAAGACACTCTGGTTTTTACAACAGAAATTAAAAAAAAAAATTAAAATAGGATTTTTACTCTGGGATTTATTTTCAATTTAATTATTTTTTTATTATTTATTATTTTTATTATTTTTATTATTATTAATTTTTTTTATTTATTTACCTTTTCGTACCCACTGGTTGGTTTTATATAATATTACACTGTTTATTTCTTAAGATTTTGTCATTATATTTTATTGTATAAAGACATTGTATATATTGGTTTCATTCAAATGTTTTTTTTCTGGAAATCAGTTTTGAATTTATATTGAAGAGATCTTAGTATCTAGCATATATCTGTTGGACCTGTTCATTTACTATATGCTTCCACGCATTATCCTATTCATTGAAATGATTGCATGAGTTGAGGAAAATTACAACCAAACAATTTGCATATGATTGATATGCTAATACATTTTTTTTTTAAAAAGGAGATGAACGTGTATAAGAAAAATGGAAAGTGCTCTAATAAGACTGTGATGAGATTATAAAGCAGATGATAAAGCAGCAAATGAGCATGTTTGCTTTCAACTCTTTTTTTTTTATATGTATTAAAGGAACTTAGGGGACACATGGCACCTAGATCACTTAATTGAGATGACACTATAGGCACCAAAACAACTTTAGCTTAAAAGAACACTATAGTGTCAGGAACACATGTGTATTGCTGATAATCTAGTTTTAAAAACACACTTTTGCATTTCAAAAGGTGTTAAACTCACTTTTCCTCCAGCACAGTGCCAATCTCATCACGGCTGGCTCTGTTACGCTCCACCTCCTTGGCTGAGATCAAACTCCTGTAGGAAAGCGTTGGGAGGCTATTGCACATGCGCAGCAAAATGCTATGCTGCGCCAATCAACATCTTTTCTGTGAAAAGGCAGTACTTTTGTTTGTGTTTTTAAATCTCTTTTTATTGAATTAATGCAGATAAGGAGAATAGAGAGTTGTAGGCACGCAGGCCTCAATATATACATATGTGCAGATAAGACACAAATACACATCTTGTATAGATCCAGATAAATTGTCAGACTTTGCAGACGGTTCTTCCCGAGACACATCATAATTAAAAATATTATGGTAACGTGAGATGCAGAGCATTCCCTATTAGTAACTTTTGCCTGTGTCTCCCTGTGTTACTATAGGTTATACCGTGCTGTTTGTAAAGTTCAATCCTTCCCATCTCTTATCATAGAAATAAGGCCTGCGAGAGAGGACAGCGTAGAAAGAAAGAAACAGGAGATAAGTAGACGAAGATAAAAAGTGCAAAGAGAGTCCCCCGCAAGCCCCCTGTGATTCCTATCCGTTCAAGCATTCAAAATCTGAATTTGTACGAAATTATGAAACAGCAGATGTATCACAACACAGCAGAAGTTAGAAAACGTTTTTTGTGTGAAAAGGCAGTACTTATATTAAAAAGCATGCAGGGACTGACTATACTTACCAGAACAGCTACATTAAGCTGTAATTGTTCTGGTAAATATAGTGCCCCTTTAAAAGAGTGGTGTTGTTGTATATATCATGCCCCCGTAGTCTCACTGCTCAATTCGCTGCCATTTGGGGAGTACCCAAAAGCAGAATATGGCTAAAGAACATAAAATTAAACATCCTCCCAAAAATATATTTCCTTGTTCAGATCCTTAGGTCCAGTTTCTACTTCCATGTATCCCATGTCCATTCCATACCCAAATTAAAATTCCTCGATTCCCCATATCAATTAATTTAAACCTTCAAGATACTGTAGCATTGGAAGTGGCATTAACCAGTATCAATTGCCATCTGGAACTGTGTTAAAAAAATAACACATAAGTTAAGTGCTAACAAGCTACCATCCGGTTAGCAGAAGGTAATGATGTAAATGTACTTACAAATGTGATTATTTTCTGTTGTTAAAGAAAATGAGATACATTAAATATAAATTTAGAGGGTCATTATAAGCCCCTTGCCACCAATGTGCCGTTCAATCGCTTTCTTTTTTTTTTATTGGAAATAATAATTTACTATACTGAAGTGTACATAGTTCTCATCCTTCTTGAAAATATGTGATGTGGTGGGACGGCATGACCTTGACCGTTTATATAGTAAGTTGTGAATGTACTGAACAGTATTTTTGCATAGAGGGTCTGGACTGATCTGATAATGCAGAATAAACTGGCCAATTTAACCGGCCAAGGGACACTGTAGGCACCCAGGCCACTTCAGCTAATGGATCTTCAACACATAGTGCTGCAATGTAAAACATTGCAGTCCCCTAGAAACTGCAATGTTTACATTGCAACTTTAAGTCTGCCCTCAGTGGCTGTCTACTAGACAACCACAAGAGGGCTTCCTGAATTAAAATTAACTTTTGGTCCGGTATCTGATGCTGGACGTCCTCACGCTCTGCATGAGGACCTCTAGCGTCAGATTTTTCCGCATAGGAAATTATTAATTCAATGCTTTCCTATATGGAGGTCTAATGAGCACGTGGCATTAGACCCCACTTGTGTTGGGACAGATGAGGGGGCAGAGCATCGACCCAGCTCAGAGGGACATCAGCGCTGGGATAAGGTATGTAAATAAAGGGTTTTTTAATAGTATCCCTTTAATTCACTGAGTTTATGGTAGCATGTAATTTGGAATAACCAAACAATTACATTAACAATTGTAAATGTTAAACTGCAGTTGTTCATTGCAAAGGATGCATTTCCAAAAAGTGCTAGCTTGGACAAACACAATGGGTCTATCTAGGAAACTATAATATACACTATGATAATTAAAATAATAATAATAAAATAAAAAATGTAATAGTATTTAATTATGTGAGCTCTAGACAAATGCATTCCTTTTCAGACAAATGAAATAAATCTGAATTTTTTTCGCATAACTATTAATGACTAATGGTATGAACACATTTTTTTAAATAAAGAATGGTAACTGTTGATGCAATTTGTTATTTGTTCATTATTTCATGTCAGGTGGTCACTCTTAGAAAATAGAAAAGGGATTTTATTAGAGAGAATGACTGATACTCAGAATCGCAAATAAAAACTTGCCTCTACTATGATGTTCACACTGTCTCTAGAATCACATGGGCTGGCTTGGCTAGTATCTTGGCCGTGACAGATTGATGCAATCTTTGGCCTTTGATGTATGCCTAATCTGATTTCCACATTTCCCAATTTGAATGCTCCATAAAAATGATATACAATTATGTGTGGCAGCTTGCATGACAGGTTTCCTATCACTTACGTTGCAGTTAGGTCTTACGTTGAGTTAGGTCTTTGGATGCACCTGATACCTTGGTCAAAAAATGTAAATAAAGTTACAGAAATGTTGTTTTCTTAAAGAATATCAATAACGTATTTCATCGCTTTCAAACAAAACAATTAATTTAAGGAAGAGTGCAACAAATGCATGTCTGCAGTCTGGTACTTGAGGCACTGATGGGAACGGTGACGGGCTGGACACATCTTTGTGAGATTATGGGAATCCTGCAAACAGTTATGGATTTTGAGCCAATTAAGTGTAAACTCCCCTGCCACGTCACAGCAAAACCTCTTAGGTGAGTCCTACACTTACAAAAAAAATCTCTAATGAGACAGAGAGGGTATTTTTCTTAACCCTTACACACTTATTAACCATTACTAGGGGCAGCAGCACTGTAACATGGCTGTGTAATACGAAAGCAAATACAAACATACAAAATTAAACCCTGCTTTGATGTGACAGGTGAGCTTACAATTGAATGGCAATTGGAGTGACTTAAAATACTCCAGTTATTTAAATGTGTAAAATTCAAAGAAATAGGTTACAGGTGTGAAAAGATAGAATAATATAACATTATAAAAAAGTCCAAATAGTCACAGTCCAAATATCGCAATCAAAGCTGTCTCTGGTTTTTGTGGAATGTTGGTTCTTGGTTCAGGTGCTTCTAAATATATGCCCTTCAGCCTGCTTCCTTGAGCTTCTGGCAAAGATATCTCTAATGAGACAGAAAGGGGTATTTTTTATATACACCCCTATACTTATTAACCCTTAATAGGGAACACATGGGATGGGTAGCAGCATTGTAACCAGGCTGTGTCTCATTAGAGATATCTTTGCCAGAAGCTCAAGGAAGCAGGCTGAAGGGTCAGTGTTAGGACCCGCTTAGGGGGGTCTGCCTTGACGTTGGCAGGCGGGCATCCCTCCAATGGCCATTGGAGCAACTAAATGACCTCCATTTGTCTAAATATACATAGGGATTAAGGAAAAAGCGCAAGTAACATTTTCTTTTCTTTGGCTTCTAAATATATGTAGGGAGACACAAAATGACAAATAATAGTGCAGACGGTTTTTGCAGAAAAATAGAACTCACAACAGTAGAATATGAGGTAGCATTCACATGTTATGGAGCTTAAACTAGCTCTAAGTAAAATTTCTTGCAGCGTTACAATCCCCACTGATGTATATAACTTTTGAGGCAAATATCTTGATGTGCAGGTAGGAATATGAAAGTAAAATAAAATATCCAATAGTGCTCATTGTAAACATAAATATGTGATGCCGCACAAAAATATATTATACTCACATTTGGTAGAGCGTTAAGTCGCTCAAATATCTGTGCATGGGTGGTATAATCCCCACCAGGGATATGATGGTAAATAGTTGTCCAGATCTGAAGTTAGGTGTGCCAGGAACAAATAAAATTGTAAAATTGCATACAAAGTGTAAAAATGGTCTATCACAACAAAGTGAATTAAAACCAAATATACTTTAATGCTTAAAAGAAATAAAACACAAATGTTACAATATTACACATCGCGTTCACCAATAAAGGCTTTTTCAAGTGTAAACTGAAAAATCTGGCACATAGGGGTATATATTGGGGTAATGGCAATTAAAAATGGCTATTCTGGTACCAAATGACATAATTTGACCTTTGACCTTTTGAGGTCACATGTGATGTACAATATTTGATTATGAAAACCATTCTTAATATAATTAGCAATGGATACATTTAATTTGTTATTAGAAAAATGGAACAGAAGTAGAGGACCTCGTTTTGTGTGGATTAAAATAGTAGAGGTGCGATTTCACATATCAACCAGGATATATTTTAGAATAAGGAAGGAGGGAATGAGGTAGTGGTTAGTATGAAGAATTTTACGAAACATTTAAAAAAAAAAAACTGTACAATATCAAGCATACCAAGCACATCATTAGTTAAGAAAACAGCTTTAAAATGAATGAAAGTTGTGTTAGTACCTAGATTGTCCTTTAAAAGGAGGACACTTTTCTTCTAGCAATTTGTAAATCACTACAGTACTATAATTGACTCTGAATTTTTGCACTATTTCTTTTGTGGGCTTACTGTAATTTATAACATGTTATCAAAGGCCATGCCAGGAAATTGAAGGGACACTCTAAGCATCATAACCATTATAGCCTGCTGTAGTCCACCTTCCCAAGGTCAGATGTCAAACAGTTTCAAAATGGTTTAATATTTACCTGGGTCCCCAAGGCATCCGTGGACCTTCCGATCTTCTCAATATTGCTAAAGTGAAATTCTTTTTCTGCTGCCATTATCAATTTTGTGCAACTTTTGACATCATTCATTGGCTGAGATCCTCATCTGATACTCTTAATAGAACCATCAACCTGTTATCAAAGTGATTTTAGGACCATCAATATAACATTACATATGAATTGATTTTTCATTATGTGATGTCATATCACTTTTTGAATGACCGTAATTAAGCCTTGCCCAAAATACATGATTGTTTGCAAGATTCCCATTATCACACAAAGATGTGCCCAGCCCCTCACCATTCCCATCAGTGCCACAAGTACCAGACTGCAGACATGCATTTGTTTCACTCTTCCTTAAACAAATCATCTCGTATGACAGTGAAGCGACAGGCGTAGAACCCTTTTTCGTTTTGTTTTTAAAATGATCGATCACTTTAAAAATGAATAGAAGAGTGGAACATGTCTACAAGATTTTTTTCTTTTTCAGAGATAGTATCATGACTTGCATTATTGTGTACACTGGTTATGATATAGTTCATTCTGAAAATAAAACATAATTGGTCTACATTGATTTCAATATCCTTGCTTGCATTCTTAAATGGTTCTCATTCTTTCATTCCTTATGGTTCAGTCTTTCTTCCAAGTTCGACTTTCCATCTTTTACATTTCCACTCATTTCCATTCACTGCACACATCAGCAGTGAATCAGCATGTGCTAGTAATCATGGCAGGTACATTAGATGAAATGTGCTCGGTATATACCGTTTTCATCACCATTGTTATCAACAACATTTTTTGTGATAACAGTACTTATCATTGTTTATTTTCGTTATCGATTGAGATTGGTCAGATTTATAAAGGACAAGGTCATGATGACGATAATCGAGGTATTGTATACTTATCATTTTGTTTATTATTACACATTTAATTTACATTTAACTTCATAGGATCTTTAAGCTATAGCAAATACCTTTTTTACCATCACCTCATCATCACAAAACACAGAAACAAATTAAAGCAGTGTGATTGTGATAAAGCTTAAACAGGTTTGATGAAACAAAATCATTCAATTCTCTGCTCTGGATTAGATGATCTTTGAAACTATTAAAATAATGAAATTTTTAATTGTGTATTCTATTACTAATTATAGTACTAATCTGTATTTCACTCTGTTTTTTTAATGTTTCTATTACACTGCGTGCAGAATTATTAGGCAAATGAGTATTTTGACCACATCATCCTCTTTATGCATGTTGTCTTACTCCAAGCTGTATAGGCTCGAAAGCCTACTACCAATTAAGCATATTAGGTGATGTGCATCTCTGTAATGAGAAGGGGTGTGGTCTAATGACATCAACACCCTATATCAGGTGTGCATAATTATTAGGCAACCTCCTTTCCTTTGGCAAAATGGGTCAAAAGAAGGACTTGACAGGCTCAGAAAAGTCAAAAATAGTGAGAGATCTTGCAGAGGGATGCAGCACTCTTAAAATTGCAAAGCTTCTGAAGCGTGATCATCGAACAATCAAGCGTTTCATTCAAAATAGTCAACAGGGTCGCAAGAAGCGTGTGGAGAAACCAAGGCGCAAAATAACTGCCCATGAACTGAGAAAAGTCAAGCGTGCAGCTGCCAAGATGCCACTTGCCACCAGTTTGGCCATATTTTAGAGCTGCAACATCACTGGAGTGCCCAAAAGCACAAGGTGTGCAATACTCAGAGACATGGCCAATGTAAGAAAGGCTGAAAGACGACCACCACTGAACAAGACACACAAGCTGAAACGTCAAGACTGGGCCAAGAAATATCTCAAGACTGATTTTTCTAAGGTTTTATGGACTGATGAAATGAGAGTGAGTCTTGATGGGCCAGATGGATGGATTGGTAAAGGGCAGAGAGCTCCAGTCCGACTCAGACGCCAGCAAGGTGGAGGTGGAGTACTGGTTTGGGCTGGTATCATCAAAGATGAGCTTGTGGGGCCTTTTCGGGTTGAGGATGGAGTCAAGCTCAACTCCCAGTCCTACTGCCAGTTTCTGGAAGACACCTTCTTCAAGCAGTGGTACAGGAAGAAGTCTGCATCCTTCAAGAAAAACATGATTTTCATGCAGGACAATGCTCCATCACACGCGTCCAAGTACTCCACAGTGTGGCTGGCAAGAAAGGGTATAAAAGAAGAAAATCTAATGACATGGCCTCCTTGTTCACCTGATCTGAACCCCATTGAGAACCTGTGGTCCATCATCAAATGTGAGATTTACAAGGAGGGAAAACAGTACACCTCTCTGAACAGTGTCTGGGAGGCTGTGGTTGCTGCTGCACACAATGTTGATGGTGAACAGATCAAAACACTGACAGAATCCATGGATGGCAGGCGTTTGAGTGTCCTTGCAAAGAAAGGTGGCTATATTGGTCACTGATTTGTTTTTGTTATGTTTTTGAATGTCAGAAATGTATATTTGTGAATGTTGAGATGTTATATTGTTTTCACTGGTAAAAATAAATAATTGAAATGGGTATATATTTGTTTTTTGTTAAGTTGCCTAATAATTATGCACAGTAATAGTCACCTGCACACACAGATATCCCCCTAAAATAGCTATAACTAAAAACAAACTAAAAACTACTTCCAAATATATTCAGCTTTGATATTAATGAGTTTTTTGGGTTCATTGAGAACATGGTTGTTGTTCAATAATAAAATTAATCCTCAAAAATACAACTTGCCTAATAATTCTGCACTCCCTGTATGTTGTGTTTTCAGTTTATTGTTTGTTAACTGAGGGCCAGTAAGCCTTATGGGATACTCTTCTCGAATTCAATCATTATGTTAATTAACCTCCTCCTCTTTCTCCCATCTGACATGCGCAACTTTAGTATCAACTATGCTGTGCCATTAATCATTTTACAATTAACATTGTACTACTGTTAATACAATGAGTAGGCCCTGGGTTTACATTGTCCATATATTTAAACACAAAAAATGGACAATATTACAAAAGCAAAAAAAAATGTAACATAGAAAGAAATGGAAGTCACATTTTATTACACAATTAAACAAAACATGACGGATTCAATTTAATCTTGGGTCACATACATTTTAAAAGTAATTGCTACATTGACCAAGTATAAGATTGTGGCTTAAAAAGTCAACCCTTTATCAAACCTGTTCATGCATGCCTTATCTTTGTGAAGGTCCCTTTTTATACTGTCAAATAAAGAATATGAAAGAAAGATGAAATAAATAAATGTAAAAAGAAAAAAATGAAAGCAAAATCAATTCTATTCATAGTTACCAAAATGTACCATGGGTGATTGCATAGACCTTCATAGTGGCAGAAAATAGACATGATACATTTTTTTTTATTATAATACTATATTTAATTCCTGAATATATTCAGTCTTAATTGCTCAATTGGAAGGGTTACAATATTTTTTTTAAGTATGCAAACATATTTTAGCACTGAAGGTTGTCTTTTTTTGCCTCTGGCCTCTGTCAAGTAGGCTTGCTAACTATGTCCCGTGAGAGAAGTCACATGCTATGACTATGCCTCTAGAATGGTATATTGGGATTCCCTTTTGTCACAAATGCTACATAGTCCTTATCCATGGAGGTTGACTACTTCCAGATAGCACTTAATTCAAAAGAAATATGATATGAGTGGAATGATTAGCTACGGAGTAAAATGGAACCATGGGACATTGTTACCAGTGCAAAGATGATAACGATATAAACATGAAAAATACGTGAACTGTCCTAATTTTTTTTTTTTTTTTAAGTAAAGTCTGCAACGACTGAAAGAGAATTCTATCACAGAAAGCAAATAGTATAATTACTAGCATTTAAAAACTTTGTTTAACACAATTATAATTACTTTGAGATCCAAAACATGATATTTACATAATCGTATGTATCAATCACAGATTTTTATTAGTTTCACAGAACCATGTTACATGGCAATGAACTGAAAGGTTATGTCACAAAATATGGCCTGTTTAGCCAGTTGATATATCAACGTATAAAATCAAGGACATAGGGCCACACATATGAAGGGATATTTATGAAAGATTGAATTTGCATCAGATCAAAATCAGTTGGCACATTTTATGACAAAGCAGAGGTTTAAACTGGAATGAAATTTCAAAAATTAACTTTTATCAGTTTATTGAAACCAACTCCAAATTGAAATGAATTGTACACTTTTCTGTCGACTGGCACATTCCTTTTAATTTCTGTGGAATTCAATGTCATGACATTTGTAGGTATTTGCAAGAAACATGAAAAAACAGCGTAATGCAGACCAACTTTAAATATTGGTAGCCATTCATAGTTTGAGCTATACTGTTCAAAAAAAATAAATTACAAAGGTTAACCATTATTGCCCCTTCCTAAAAGAATTACCTTAGTAACTGCCAATGGCTTGTGGTGGCTGTCCTCTGCAGAAGAATAATTGTCTCTTTATTAACTGGGTTACGTTCCATATAATAACCATCTTACCTTGCCCATGTACAGGTTTATGGATTCTAAAACCAAACAGGACCAGCTAAATAATTATCCACATCCTCATATTCAGAGTCATACAAATTTCAGGATTCTTGGCTCACGTGTTAAATCTAGAGTGCAAACAATAGAGACTCATGCTTTCTGTCTCAGTTATACACAATTACACAAAGATCTTAGTCAAAGGAACATTTACTTTTTCATGGTTTAGATATAGCTATACCATAAAATGAATAGCCTACCAAAGCATTTATACCTTTTACCCTGTTTAACCATTCCTTTAATTCTGATGGACCTACAGAAAATCCAGAAAGTGTCTTCTTCCTTAACCTAATTTCACAGAAAGTGGAGATTGTCCCAGTCATTTGGCTGATGGATGAGCTTTCCCATTGCAGATTTTTTTAGATTTTTGTAGAAACCTTCTTTTTCACCTACAGATCCCCTCACTAAGAATATTATTTAACAATCTACTGTACACCAAATGCACAATATATTCCCTTGCTATGATTAGGCTCAATGGACGAGGGATGTCACTCATCAAATTCCTCAGAAGAAATGATACTTACATAGTTACATAGTTAGATAGCTGAAAAGAGACTTGCGTCCATCAAGTTCAGCCTTCCTCACACCTGTTTTTTGCTTTTGATCCAAAAGAGGGGGAAAAAACAAAACAAAAAAAACCCCAGTTTGAAGCACAATTTTGCAACAAGCTAGGACAAAAAATTCCTTATTGACCCCAGAATGGCAGTCAGATTTATCCTTGAATCAAGCAGTTATTACCCTACATTGAAAGATTATATCCTTGAATATTCTGTCTTTGCAAGTATGCATCTAGTAGCTGTTTGAACATCTGTATGGACTCTGATACTTAGTTAAAGAAAATACACAAATGAGAACTTCCTGCATTTCAGTCACAAATTGTAGCTCACATGGGTCACAATAGACCAAAGGGAGCCTTGACAGGAGACTGAGTAGGGCTAGGCTGTCAGTTGACTGACAGAAAGTTGGAGGGTGGAGACAGAAGGTTATATATAGAGATCAGTTAGGGGATTAGGGGCCATATTAGTTTCAAATTACCTGTGAGGTTTGGTCCCACCCTCCCTTTGGGTTGTGGTTTTGGTTTTCCGTCACAGTCATGGGCAGGAGCTTGCCAGGTATTTAGGTCATTCAGGCCTGGTTTATCATTGGTGGCAATGATCGGTGGGAGGTTACTCGTTGGTGCGTGGAACTGAGCAGGCATTTGGTTATGCCCTCCCCAATTTGGTTTTAGGATGGGCACCATCATACCTTGGCATGCTTGGGATATTTTGGTTATATCAGGTGTTTTAGGTTTAGTATGTTTTGGAACATTGTCCATGTTAGCGGACCTATTTTAGTACAAGTTTTGCAGGGCAATGATTTTAATAAATCATACCCATACTTGGTGTTGTGTTTTTATTTATCTGAGAAGCTTAGCCCGGTCATCAATAGTACACTGGTCAAACTCTATGAACATTGCTTGAAATCGTACTTGTATTTTGCTTGCACTTTACTTAGGAGTTAAGTAACCATGTTGTTGGCTTGGTTACTCCTCAAAATTATTGAACATGTCAGGAACCATTTTTAAGTCTGTTAAGCACATTTCAAGTTAACTTTTGCCACAAGAATAGAGGTCTCAAATAGAGGCCTCAAATTTCTGCTTTGTTAGAAAAAAATGAAAGACACATTTAAAGGGATCCTATAGTGCCAGAAAACAAATTTATTTTTCTGGCAATATAGGGTTATTAGGTCCCCTCTTCCCCGCTTCCAAAAGTCTGTTTGGATTCCGGAAGCCCTCTAGTGGCTGTCTGATAGACAGCCATAGAGGGCAGACGTAGAGCTGCAATGTAAACATGTTTTACATAGCAGCACTAAGTGCACAAGGGTTACAGCACAAGACTACTTCAATTAGATGAAGTGGTCTGGGTGCCTACAGTGTCCATTTAATGAAGCTGAGCTGGAGGTGCTGGTAGATGGAGTCTGAAAACACTCTGACAGGCTTTTTAGGTGGTATGGAGTGAATGACTTGGGCTATGGGTGCGGATGGATGGCAGGGGTTAATTGGTTTGAATAGGAATCTAGGAGTTATTGTTGTTGGAAAATAACTCCATGGTCACCATGTGCTCTGCTGCTGACATCTTTCACTTTCATATCTTTGCTTAGCTGTCGGAGATGTTTGGGAGATGTACTGAACTGTAATTTTGCTCAAATTTTTCAAGTATAAAAAGTCTGGGAAAAAGTACTTTTTTTGAAGAGAAACTCAACTTCTGCTGACAATTTAACAAGAAAACAAGGAACGTTTCTCTCTTAAATGCTCAGCATGAAATGTCCACAAAATGCACATAACATTTCTAAACAAAAATAATTTGTGTAGATTTTGTTCAAACCAATTATTTTGTTCCAGGATGTAAGTAGGACTGTAGGTGAAGGGGCATAAGTCTCTTTGCACCATTGTGCATACAAAGAGCATAGTTTGCATTGATTATATATTCTTATTATTTTGTCTTTTACATGGTTCTAGTCAAAAACCAGATATTCAAAAGTCAATATTTATTTGTACTGACAGAGCTTCTGACCATAGATTCACTGTGGTCCAAATATAGGTTTTGCATGTGCATGCACTTTACTCAGCAACCTTTACTGTTTTTCCCAGAATGCTTTGCATTTTGGAAAGAATGTAAAATATGCCTGCTCGGTTGCACACTCACATTCCATTACTGTTATTATTGTATCTGTTTCTGCCGTGAACGCCAGTGTCTCAGCAAGATCAAGAGCCAAAAGGTTTCCACATGAATTTCAGTAAACGTCTGTTGTTACATTTTTTGTCAGTATATGAATTATCTGTAGGTACTTTATAATGGTTGTGTCGGAGCTTTTATACCTTTGGAGACATCAGGATGGCATGGTATGCTGTGGTATGGTATTGTAGGGTTTGAATGAAAGAGTTTTCTTTTACCTCCTGCAATCTCTACTTCTGTTTCTCAACAATATTTCTGTGAATAAAGTATCCTGCTCTATTAGTAGGTTATAATCTACACCCCACCTAACAACAACTTTTAACAATATATTTAGGCTTCCCCAGGAACCCCAAAATATTTCAAGGTACCGATGACTTGTACAGCCTTAAAAATATGAGTGTGTATTCCCAGGACTTGCTAGTTGCTAAGTAGAGTATGTTCTTCACATCACATGTGCAATGAATTGATTATTGTTAATAGTTATTAATCAAGCAAGAGCCATGCAATTCTTTCCCAGCCTAGAAGTGTTGTATTTAGCACTGAGCAGTGTTTGTGTGTTTGAATGCCAGCATGATTTTGTATGGAGCACGTGTATGTTAATGTGGGGGAGGGGTTGTTTATATGTAGTGTTGGCGTTTGTATGTAGTGTTGCTCAGTTATATGTTTGTATGGCCCTTGAGGGATACAAAATTCACCCAAACTTCCAATCGCCCTAAATTCTGACAAATTGTAATTTGGCCAAAAGTGAACGCCCAACTCTATATTGAGTTTTAAAGGGAACTAAAAGTACTAATGAAACAATAATAATTATAGCAGCACATGCAACCACTCACTTGTTAAAGAGCTGTGAGCAGGCTCTTTGTAACACCTATTATTGGTTCCCTCTACTGACTTCAAAATTAAGAAAACTGTTTATGTTGAAAGAGTTATTAGTGAGAAGAAAGCACCACTAGAGCATATCTGGCAACATCTAGTACTGGACCTGAACACCGCCATATATACGTTGGACATCCCTCCCACTCCCTTGCTTTAATAATTTTTTTTTAATTCTAAGTTATTACTTTTATATTATACAAGGACCACCTCCCTTTCTTCTAAGCATTACAGAACTGAAATCAATTATACTGCTCATGATGGAAGCCTATAAGACCTGTTGCATTGAGCCTGCTTCTGGCTCTTAAACAAGTGAGTAAGTTTATGTTATATATACACCAATATGCCGCCCACCCCATCTGTTCCCTCATAAGTGTGTAGGGGTTTAGAAAAATACTCCTCTGTGTGTGATTAGAGTGTCCCTGATATGTAATATAACCAGTGAAAACACTATTTTTCCTATCATAGATGGCACATGGTGCTTGATATTTCAGATGTAATTCTTTTAAAAGGACTTTAACCCCTTAAGGACACATGACGTGCCTGACATGTCATGATTCCCTTTTATTCCAGAAGTTTGGTCCTTAAGGGGTTAAAAGAACTCTGCTATAATTCACTGAGAAACACACACTGTCATTGTTTGCCTTCATTAAAGAAATACTCCATGCACCATCACCACTACAGAGAAGATTTTCTTACCTGTTTCTGCTACTTCTGCAAGAGAGGCAGAAGCTCCTGTTGTCCTCAGGCAGGGTCATCTTTAATGCGGGGCAAACGGGGCAGCTGCCCCGGGCCCAGTTACTTCTGGCGGGTCCAAGGTAGCTGCCCTGCGGGCCCGCTGCCCGCAACAATATCTTTTTTTTCCCTTTCTCTAAGGAGTACCACCTAGTGGCCCATTTATTTAGGGCCACCCAGTGGGCTTGAATCAGCAGGGGCCCGGTCTGATGCGGTGGCCCTTTAACAGAGAGACCCTTGCTTTTCGGCAGTATGGGAGGAAGTGACAGTCGCAAGTTACTTACTCCCATAAAGAGAGGAGCTGCGTGGGAGGGGGCAGGAGGAGTCACGAGGGAGGAGGAGGTGGCAGTGAGGATGGAGGCTCCTCACTCCCATCAGCCTCAGGTACCCCACTGGACCCCAGGAAGCCACCCTCCAGCAAAATGTAGGAAACTGAAGGGTGGGTTTAAAAAGGTCAATTTTACATGTGTGTGAGTATGTCTGTCTGTGTGTGTGTTAGCATGTCTCTGTGTGTGTGTGTGTTAGTATGCCTGTCTGTGTGTGTGTGTATGTGTGTGTCAGTATGTCTGTCTGTGTAACAATATATATGTCTGTGTGTGTCAGTATGTCTGTGTGTGTGTGTGTCAGTATGTATGTGTGTGTGTGTGTGTGTGTGTATGTGTGTCAGTATGTCTGTGTGCATATATTTGTGTGTCAGTATGTCTGTGTGTGTCAGTATGTCTGTATGTGTGTGTGTGTGTGTCAATATGTCCATCAGTATTTGTATCTGTGTGTGTGTATCAGTGTATTTGCCTGTCTGTGTTTGTCAGTATTTATTTCAGTGTATGTGTGCGGCAATATGTCTTTAAGTGTGTGTGTCAGTATGTCTATCAGTGTATGTGCCTTGGAACAGCTCATGATCCATGTGTGTCTGTGTCAGTATGTCTGTTTCAGTATATCTATCAGTGTGTGTGTCAGTATGTCTATCAGTTTATGCATCGCTGTGTGTGTCAGTATGTCTATCAGTGTATGTGCCTTGGAACAGCTCATGATCCATGTGTGTCTGTGTCAGTATGTCTGTGTCAGTATGTCTATCAGTGTGTGTGTGTCAGTATGTTTATCAGTGTATGCGTCTCTGTATGTTTCAGTATGTGTATCAGTGTATGTGCCTGTGTATGTGTGTCAGTTTGGCTGTCAATGTTTGTGCCTGTGTGTGTGTGTCAGTATGTCTATCAGTGTAGGTGTCTGTGTGTGTGTGTCAGTATGTTTGTCAGTGTGTGTCAGTACATCTACCAGTGTATGTGTCTGTGTGTGTGTGTGTGTGTCAGTATGTCTGTCAGTGTATGTATCTGTGTGTTTCAGCATCTGTCAGTGTATGTGCCTGTGTGTGTCAGTATGTCTGTCAGTGTGTGTACCTGTGTGTCTGATCACCAACATTAAATACAAATATACCCCTTCATTCAAACTTGGAAATTGGGAAATTGGTATTACCCCAGCTGTCAAAGCATTGTTGGAGTTGCACGACAGATAGGGTTCTACCTTTTGCCCAACCTTGTAATTAGGGGGCCCAATAAAATTCTTGCACCAGGGATCTTTCTATTTTACCACTGCGTTGGTGTGGATACCTTGATTACATGCCAGGGAGTGGGGGGGGGGGGGGGGGGGGGGAAGCAGGGTCCAGGGGTCCCAAACACAAATGCTTGCCCAGGGTTCAATCATTATTAAAGACAGCCCTGTCCTCAGGTAAGAAGTCAAACCATTCCTAAATGTTTTCACTACTTACACTGGGATCACCAGGGCACTCCCCTTGCTGCGTGTTTATAGCTGTTATATTTCAATTTCGATCAACGTTAACAGCTAACTTTTCATTTCCTTGAGAAGGCTTAGAAAGATGTTCACAAACCAGTAACTCACCACGTGGAATGAGCTGTAGAAAGGATTTAATTTGTATGGCATAGAGATCATAATTTTGGGTTCAGTGTGGAAAAGTTACTTCAACAGGCTAAAGAATAAACCATTTTTGGTTAAAAATTAGGAATGAACAAAAATTCACGTATCACCTATCGGTTTGCTGGGATGTTTGCTTCAGTATTATATCAAGAAAAAAAGAAAAGATACAAAGAAAGACGATTTGAAGAATAAATCACATAGATGATGTTTTTCTAGTTTCAAAATAAAGCAGATCGATTTACCTGGTATCTTGCGAACTTCTTCACATAAGGATTATTCTCTAAATTCAGACTTTTAGTGAACTTAGTCCATATTGCAAAACTGAGGCTAACTTTTCCCTTCATTTTTTAATTCGGATTTAATTTGATCAAATTCAAAGTAGATAGCCCTGATTGAGTTGACTTACACTTTACATCTGCAGGTAATTTACTCATGTATATTATGTTATTTCGATGCAGTTATTCAACAGAAAAGATTATTGCCTTTTATATTTAATAACCTGAGAAATCCATGGATATTTAAGACTTTTGTGTTAAAAATGCATATATTTTGCTTAAGGTGGGCATTAGGTTTATATAGGCTCTCATTCTGGTCTTTGGGTTTTCTGTATGGGATATGTATTTAGCCCATAACTGACAGTCTTTCATTCCCACCTTCTGGATGGAAGTGGGCAGGTAGAAAAGCAGGCTTCACTGAGGAGTGGACACAACTGTGCAAGAAGTGGACTTCACCCATAAAATGCATGCAACTGCCCCCTAAAGTAGGGGGGGCAGGCTAAGTCCCCTACAAGGCAGACATGATTCTAGTGCCCTGTCCCTGTCTGCATCTTGATATATGCCTGGCACAGTGGAACTGCTGGGCAGATTTCAAAATCCAGGGCAGATCCATGGAACCTTTTTTTCCAGGGACAGTACCCAAAACATGGAATTCTCTAAGAAAATGTGGGACTGTTGGCACCTATAGTTTAGTCTCTAGATACAGATAAAATAAAGAAGGAATGGTCCAGCAAACCACTTTGGGTGAAAGGCCCTCCAAATGTGTTAAGGTTCCACAGCAAGCAGTAACATATCAGCTGCAGTTCTACACATGGAGCATAACCTATGAACCATGCCTGCTCTCACCTTATTCACAGCCCATTTCCACGCGGTGTGCAGCAATCTTCCACGCATGTATGTCACGACTGAGATGAAGAGAGGAAGAGAAACATGTCAATCTGGAGTGTGGGTCCTACACGAATAATTTAGACAGATTTTAAATGGCAAACGAGAAAGTAAATTAACATAGGCCCTCATCTACCTATTGTTACCGTAAAATGTTGTAATTGTCTCATGTATTGTTAAATTCCCCCCTTTCATAATATTGTAAAGCTCTGCTGAATAAGTTGGAGCTATATAAATACCAATAATAATATTAATCGTATAAAAGTAGGCAGTCTTATAGCGGAAGAAATTTTTGCAGATTATATAGTGATAAAGCCACTCTGGGAACGAAGACATTAGTATCATAAGAAATGATACTCTTGGTACCATAATAATGGCAATGTTACATAATTGAGGTGCGTAGAATGACCCTTCAAAAATGTCAACTTCCAAATAAAATAGGTCATACATCATTAAAGGGCTCTTTATAATGATGGTCATCATTAGTGCTGTACCTGGTGTTCTAACAAGAAAGAAGAATGGAATAGATTTAGGGTACGTTATGATTTTTGGCATGGAAAACTCAACATTTTGCAGTGAAATCATAATTATCATTATTATTATTATTATTTTTATTATTATTACTACCAGGTGATTTACTATAAAAATAAAGATATGATGCTCACAAAATGTTTGTTTATTTTCCTTATTGTAATTTTAGCAAAGTTTTTGGTTTTTCGAATTGTATTGGAAAAGGGAAAATAAGAAATTTGCATGGTATAAGTATGGTACATGGGACGCCACTCTATAAAATACATAGCTGTTAATTTGTCATTAATCACATCTGCTTAACTCTTTTACTTAATTACATTTTATCCTCCAGCATAGCAACGATTAATTGACCAACATCTGAGGATTTTCTGAAAACATTTTGATTACATGGCGATCTGTTCTGCCAATATATGTTTGAATCAAAAATATGACGCGCATATTTCATTTATTAGATGCCTTTTTTGGAAAATAGTGCAATTTTTTCTAACTGAAACCATGTGTTTTAATAACTAAACAGTCATTGGCGTGATTTTTGCTCGTTGTCTGTAAGTAAGATCATTCAAAAGTTACTACCAATATTGCAGTACCCTGCATCCTGTTTCTTTCTACAGAGAGGTTTATAACTGCAAATTGCAAATAGCATCATAGCTATAATTCCTACCTCTAGCGCTCAGCCATGAAAGGAAGTATTGCACATTTGAGGTGTCATATCTTTCCTCCTCCAGAGAGAGGAGAGTCATAGTCACGTGCATGGGTTGTTAGTGAATTGGAAGAATTGGAAGTCTATAAGCCTGGCAAGAGAGAAGTGCACTTACATGTGCAAATTGCATACCTTCCAAGTGTCCATATTTAGGAGGGAAAGTCCCTAGTTTGGGACTAAATCCCTCTGTCTCTCTTTACTATCCTAATGTCCCTTTTTTCTAGGAGCTCCATATTGCTGGTGTATCTGAGTTTATAGCAGAGCTTCACAGTAATAAACACAGTAATATGTATTTAAATTACAAACAATGTGCTTAGAAATCAGTACAGTATATGCAAATAAGATACATTGTTTTGTTTTTAATTACATGTATTTTCAGTAATTGTTATTAGTAGGTCACCTAACATTTCTCAGAACAGCCACATCCATGTCTAACCCCCCTCCCCCACTCACACCTTTAACATTAAAGTATCCCCTCTTTGTCCATTGAAAGGCTGGAGGAATGAAACTAAAGGAATACTATATTGCCAGGAATACAAAGCTGTATACCTAGGATTATTGCTCCCTCTTCTACCCCCCTCCTTTGTGCCCCCACCCTTCAATCTATGCTTCCCTATGGGGAAAAATCTGACACTGGATGTCCTCATGCAGAGAGTGAGGACGTCCAGCATCAGATACCGGACCAAAGGTCCGTTTCTATCCAGTAATCTCCCCCATTGGCTGTCTGGGAGACCGCCACTGAAGGCAGACTTAGTGCAGGTCCGTGAGGACGTCCAGCTTCAGATAATGGACCCAAAGTCCGTATGGATTCCGGAAGACCTCTAGTGGCTGTCTGTCAATTAGCTGAAGTTGTCTGGGTGCCTATAGAGCAGGCCTGTCCAACCTGCGGCCCCCCAGATGTTGCTGAACTACAACTCCTATGATTCTTTCAATTAAACAGATAGCGAGGGAATCATGGGAGTTGTAGTTCAGCAACATCTGGGGGGCCGCAGGTTGGACAGCCCTGCTATAGAGTCTCTTTAAGTAGCTTTAGAATATGTATATGTAAGTATTTTGTAACTGTGATTTTATTGCATAACTCGTTAATACAGTAGGGAGAGACATCCTGCCGATTGTGCTAATATGTTGTGAATTATTGTCAGTTGTGTCAAACAAAAAATAAACAGACCACACAACTTTGTAAGTTATTTGTGGGTCTATTTGCTGAACAGCATATGGTGAGTTTAGAGCAAACTTGCACAAATTAGGCCAAAATAGGGCTTTAAAAATAGCTCCACTTCCACAGAGGGTGAATTCAAGTTGTCTTTTCAGCCCTGTTCATTTAGCTTACATATTGCAACTTGATTGACATCTCTGCTCAATTCACTGTTTAATGATTATCCCCACTCAGAATAATTGAATCAAAGCTAGATCAGCCAAATAAAGTGTGATGAAATTCTGGATTGTTTGTGATTTTCAAAATTACATCTTTAATAGCGGGCACAATAATATTTTCTGCAACATATTTTATTTATTATAGAAATAAAAAAAATAAAAAAAAGATTAAAAAGCACACGTAGGAACGTGACTGACAGTAACAAAAACAAAGTATTTTTTTACCACCTTCAGATGGATGTTTAATTTTTATTCTCTGTCTATAAAGAAAGAAATGGAGAAATTTGCCCTGTCACTGAAAAAGGAAGCTTACTCCTCATTAGCAGAGCATGAAAAAGTCACAATGAAGGTTGCCCATGGGTTATGCTGTCTCTGATTTAGAGACTGACAACTGGAGATGATGAAGAATAGCATTAACACAAAAGAGAGCCTCCAGGCAAATTGAGCAAAGACCTCGCTAGTAGGGTGAAGGTGACAACCACATTGTTCACTTATCACCTTCCACTGGCCGTTCTGGAGCATTACGTCTGACATTTAATTTCCCCAGAGGACTGTGCACCCCCAAGATGCATACATATGTAATTTAAGACAGGAACATGTGAACATGGAACATGCATAGATGTTTATATAGCTATAAATAATTAACATGGAAAATAAGATTTAAAAAAAAAAAACTGTTTATTAGAACTATATAGAGGCATGCACATCCTATGCTATATGTTTATTCAATTTACATATTACTGCTTTTTAGACAGAAAGACAGATTTTGTGACTATCTACCTATCTATCTTTATAGCTATTAAACCTCAGAAAGATTTCAATACAACCCCTCCATTAACCATTTATCTATTTATCTGCCAATGTTGAAAATAACTTTGTTGGTAGCCATGATACTGCCTGAATCAGCATTTGGAGTGTCACTGATGATCATTATAGTGGCCCTTATTCTTTGAAGGATAGCTACAAAATGTGAAAATATGCATAGGTGTTGACCAGTGGAACTGTATCAGAATAAATAAGGATACAACCTTTTAATCACTCTGCAATTGAAAGTAGCATCCCTAACATTGTCTATAGAATCCCTGTAAAATAAATTAGTCACTCTCAGACATTGACACGTATCTTCTGTGTGCTACAATGTCAGTAAGGAAAGGGAGGGGCTGGCAACTCACCACTAATTAGGGTATCCTGGAGAGTCTTATTATTCAAAGTAAAATATATGAACTGTGGCTGAAGGTTGGATCCACGCTTCTTTAAAGCTACACTTCTGCAACTCCATACATTCCAGGTTAATTTGGGTGCATTTATTCTGGCAGTACTGGGACACCATCTTCTGGAACTCTAGCTACTGTATTGTAACTCCGACTTGGTGTTCTAGAGTTTATTAGAAACATTCATAACTAGGGGTTAACACATTCATGAAAACATCCCTAGTCAGAAGTCCCATTTTCCTAGGATCCCAGAATACTTTCGACAACAACATAATTTGTAGCAAAAAGTCTCTCTGTACCTTTAATTCGATGTATCTCACTGTGTTAAAGGAACACTATAGGGTAAGGAATACAAATGTGTATTGCTGACCTTATTGTCACGTCCTGTTCCTGCTGCAGATCATTTCTGGCTATGGCTTCTGGTATCCAGTACTCTTTTTACAATTCTTGTTTAGTTTTTCTTGTTTTTTCTGGTTTTCTATTCTGTCTGGCTTTCTTTATGCTGGGTTTTCTGGGTTAATTCCTTTATTCAATTCCTAGAATTCCCAGTCTCCTGGATTCCATTAAATGTTTGTTTTTTGTTGCCACACCCGTTCCTTTCCCATTAATCCTTTTTGTTTTGGTTGGTTCCTGCAGGCAGTTGCTCCAAGTCCTCTGCCCCTTTCTTGCAGGTCAGTGCTGTGTGTGTTTTATAATTGTTTATTTAGTCATGCATATCTAGGCAGTATAGGAACCCACTGTAATTGGAGTACTTTGGCGCAGTGGTGGGCTGCATACATCTTGTCCATTTATGTATGTCTAAATCTCCAATGTTTCACATATATAGTACTTAGTTATGTCTCCTCTTGTTTTGCCTTGCATACCTGGTCTTGTTTTATTTTGTCTTGTATACCCAGTCCATGTACAGTCCTGTCCTGTCCTGCCCATGTTCTGTTAATGTTTCTGTTTTGTATTGTGTACATGTTCTGGGTTCTGCTTTCTATCCTTCTCTGGTTCTGGGTTGTACTAGTTTTGTCCTGTATTTTCTTGTTTGGTGCCTGTTCTAGTCTTGCCTTGTTTCTAGTACTGGATACATATCTGCTGCAGAGCCTCCCTATCCAGATCAGGGAGGTCTGCATATTTTCTCCTAGTTTCTGGGATCAGCAGAAGCTGCATCAGGGCCCTGGTATGTGGCCGCACAAACCTTGGTACTCAACACCAGGGGGCATGTGGTTACCCTGCACCAGGCCCTGATTGTTTCATTTCCACGAGGTCGACTCCGATCATCATCAGGCACACAGAGGACCCGGTTTCCGTTCCTGCCACCCATGACACTTATAGTGTTAAAAACACTAATTAGGTAACCCCACCCCCTCCCTTGCACCACTTAAAATGCAGGTGCTGGTGCTGGTGCTGGCACTGTTCTCGCCCCTCCTCCTTGACTGATATAATCAAAATTGACCAATGGGAAAGCATTAGATTGTCTGAGATTGTCAATTCTGATTATCTTAGCCAAGGAGGAGGGGAAAGGGTTGGAATCAATCCATCTCTATGAGGAATGTTCAATGTCTCCATGGTCATCTAAATGACTGCCACTGGAAGTATCCCAAGGGAGCAATGTAATAACTGCCTTTTCTCTGAAAAGGCAGTGTTTACATAAAAATGCCTGCAGGGACTGACTACCAGAACAAGTACAATAAGCTGTAGTTTTTGTGGTGAGTATAGTGTCCCTTTAAGGAAAACTATTTCTTTGTGAGTGAATGCATGAAATGGAATTCAGTAAACAGTTTTACAAGTATAACTTAGCGCATTGCTAATTTGACTAACAGATACTCCCCCCTCTGGCAGATAAGAGAAGGGCATCATGAAGGAAGGTGGATGTGTAAACAAGAAAGCCAAGGAACCTGTTGTTTTCTTCCATACCCTCATAGATTTCCTAGGTTTGTAAATAATCATAGTTGCACACAATCTTATAAAAAAAAAGCTAAACACTTGTAATTAACCTCTTGGTAGAGACATTATGAAATAACCAACAATTGTCTTGAGTGCAATGGATGATAATCTACTTTCCCACCTTGTTTGGTGGCTGTCACCCTTTCTGCCCTGTTGTGTATTTGTACCCCACCTCCTCTAGACTGTAAGCTGGTTTGAGCAGGGTCCTCATCTACCTCTTGCTCCTGTGTCACTATGCAATTGTCTAATTTATTGTAAAGGTATCCCCCTTTCATAATATTGTAAAGCGCGGCAGAATTAGTTTGCGCTATATAAATACCAAAAATAATAACATTAATAATTATATTATAACTATAGTACCTAAATTGTTGCTAATTTTCAAACTGCTCACCATCACTAAGATGTTGGGAGAGATAAACATAAAAAGAATATTAACAACTAGAGAAATAAATGTTTAACTTGTAGGGCACTTGACAACAGTCATGATATCTGACCTTGGCTTCTAAGCCCATAGTGAATTTTGAGACATCATCCTTTGTCACCATATGCATAGCTGTATCTAAAGAATTCTTCCAATGGGATTACTATGTAACATTTGTTGGATTCCTCAACGAGCTTTGTATTGTCTTCAATCTGACAGAATTTCACTTATTCACATTGGCAAAGATGTGGTTTAAGTATCTATTTTTATCACGCAGCCAAGTTTACTTTACCCAACAATTTATAATGTATATGTTATAGATCTAGAAACTGTATCGAAAATACAAGAATGTTTGATTAATATCTACATGTATTATACAACTGAAATAACGCAAAACTAACACTCAGTAATGAAAAAAATATAACTAAAACTACTACATATTTGTTAAATATATACAACATCTAATTTCATTGTTTTTGCTGCACACATTTTTAAAATTATATTTTAATATGTAAAAATAACAAAAATATAACTACTGTTATATTTTTACAAAATCTTTTAACATATTCTGGGTTAGTTACTAAAGCGAGAACTGTGAATTCAAAAGTCATTTCAATTTGAAGGTCAAAATAGCAAATAACAGGAAACATTCTGCTATACTCACAGTTTGGCAACTCTGGCCTTACATTTTAAATGCACTTTAAATTCACCATCAGGCAGGTTTATTCACTAAGTTAACCAAATTCTGACTACAGTGGCAATTCTCATATGTACTAAAGCCAAATACAGTCAGAATTCGGTCGGCCTAAGCAAATCTGCTGCAGTAGGTGGATACATTTGTTGTCCTTTGCACAGAATCCCATACATAGCATAGAATTTGAAAGATTTACAGAGCACAGATATTAATAACATTCGTCCGGATAAACATTCCCAAATAATAATTCGCTTTAATGCACGCAAACAATAATAAAAATAATTAAATACATTTTTAAAAAAGAGAGAGAGCTAGAAAAGGAAACTAAAAAAAAAAAAAAAAGAAAAATGCAATAAAAATTTATATATGAAAAAAAGGGGGGGAGAGAGAAAAGTAAAAGCGAACAATAATTTTAAGTTCTATGTGCCCACTAGCTGCACTCTGTGACACCAGCAATTGCCCCCCCCCCCCTCCCCCCCCCTCCCCTCCCAGGAATAGAGGACCCGGGAACTCAGCCTGCAGCTCCTCCGGGTCCTACTCTCGCGAGCATGGAGCGTTGCCGCGGTTACCACGGCAACGCTCCGGATCTCGACCACCAGGGATTCCCCACCGGACCACCAGGGATTAAGAAATGTCCCCCTCCTCCCTCAGTAAAGGTAAGAAGGGAGGGGGGACATAAATATATTTATTTTTATTAAAAAAAAAACATTATTAAAAAGCCTCCCTATCCTCCTTCCCCCCATACACACAGTGCCCCCATACATACACTGCCCCCCATACACACACTTCCCCACAAACACTGCCCCCATATATACACTGCCACCATACATACACTGCCCCACAAACACTGCCCCCATGCACACACTGCCCCCCATACACACACTGCCCCATACACACACTGCCCCCACACACACACTGCCCCACAAACACTGCACACCCATACGCACACTGCACACCCATAGACACATTGCCCCCCACACACATACACTGCAAACCCATACACACATTGCCCCATACACACATGGCCCTCCATACACACATTGCCCCACAGACACATACAGTGCTCCACACACACTGCTGCCCCCCCATACACACATTGCCCCCCAGACACATACAGGGCCCCACACACACTGCTGCCCACCATACACACACTGCCCCACACACACATACAGTGCCCCCCATACACACACTGCCCCACACACACATACAGTGCCCCCATACACACACTGCCCCAAACACACATACACTGCAAGCCTCACACACACTGCCCCGCACATACACTGCCGCTAACACACACACTGCAACCCTGACATACATTGCTGCCCTTAAGCACTCACACACACACTGCACCTTTCATACACACTCACACATACCACTGCTCCTATGCCCTATATCCCAGCAGACCCCAGGTAAGTTGTCAAACTGTTCTTAAACGGTTTGACTACTTACTCTTGGATGTGATCCTGACACTACTGGCACCATAACTACTACATAACTACTACACTGAGCTGTAGTGGTTATTGTGCCTGGATTATTTCTTTAAATAATCTACAAGTGCCCCTCCTGAGATCAGGCTCTGGATCCGCCACTGTGTTATGGCAGCCATCACGAGGTCCAATCAAAGGCTTCTATTAGAGAACCCATTAAATGGACTGTTTATCTGCCTTAGAGCACATATGCAGGCTCTGACCCACTGAGGGGAGGAATGAATGAAGGTAGGAGGGAGGGGAGACAGACTCTACCCCTTACATGGTCAGCCTGCAAGGGAGAACCTAATTGTGTCCATTGCCAGCAAGCAGTGTGCACCGAGGTATGTTTTTCACAGAATTGACATTTGTCTGTCCTGAACAGATTTCCAGGTGCCAAAGTCACATGTGTTAGGGGTGCAACTTGTCCCCGGCATTCAAGTGCAAATATCTTAATATGTGCACAAGTGGTCATGGTGGATGAAGAAATCATTTCATCTCAAATGTGTAAAAATAAACTGTTGCTGATGAGCAATCAGAAAGGTTTGATGGAGAGAAGGAGGGCTTACATGCACACACTATATATGAACTTCGATCCAGCTATGCCCTCCCTCTGATTTCTAGATGACTAGACTAGATGATTGAGAATATTATTTAGATTAATTTAGTAAAGCACTGTGTAACTATATTACAGAATAGCCGTAGAGGACATAGAGTCCGATTGCAAGAATGTTTTTGTTTGTGACTACTTTAGGTAAATCCTTAACTGTCGTACAACTTCCACAATGATTTACCAGCTGTGGATCTACCATTTGCCAATCCTTGTTGTATTTTAGAGCAGTGTTTGTAAAACTCCGACATAAGCAGACAATATTTGGGGCAAAATCCTTGTTTTCAGTCCGAATTCAACCACCCACACTCGTCACTCTGATTGAGGACAAGCTTCGGATCACAGCGACATAATACTCATGCACCCGTGATGCAGGAAGCCCACAGAGGCGATTTGTGGCCTACAAGTGACTGGGCGGCGGGAAGGGTGGCCAACTTCCTTGCTCTCTTGGACACTGACAAGCCTTGTCTCAGCCCATCCCCCCCCCAGGGGTTATCCTGGTCCCCACTGGACTAGTCAAGTCAAACCCTGTGGTCAACAAGAGTCATTTGCTTGCACACCATAGAACCCTCCAAAATGGCAGAAAACAACATCCAGCAGAGCCAACTCTACTACCGACCAGCAGTGGCCTCAG
Organism: Pelobates fuscus; assembly: GCF_036172605.1. Taxonomy (NCBI): domain Eukaryota; kingdom Metazoa; phylum Chordata; class Amphibia; order Anura; family Pelobatidae; genus Pelobates; species Pelobates fuscus. The sequence continues at coordinate 33,025,704 of NC_086321.1, forward strand.
CTTCTCTATTGAATGCTACTTGGAGAGATTAGAGGTTTCTGGGCTAAACTTTAAGCACCAGCAGCAGCTACAACTTCCCTCAGGAGACTGTAGTTCAACACACTGAACCACGTGATGTGAACAAGCCTCCTCCAGACAAAGAAGGCAAGCAAGCTCCCGGTAGTACGCCCCTATACTCACCTGGTCCAAAAGCCATGCAGGGTCACGCACTGCCGCACAAGCGACTGCTCACAGTCCACCAGAGGGGGACCCACTACTATATTCCAAATGAGAGGGACTTGATCCCTATGTGCCCCATGCCCACGAAATAGAGGCACCGACAAACACACGGGTCCAGCTGTGGATGGACATCCTCACCCTACGCTACCTCAGCAGCCCCCCAGTAGAACCTACACCAGATCGATAGACCACCCGACAACGGGAATTGGATGAAACATAGATCGCTAGACTTGGGTGAACTGTGCAAGATAAGAGAAAGCCAAGAGGCCTGTGAAACCGCCATTTTACCCCTTAAAGTTTAAGATGCCCTATATTGTATACGCTATCTGTTGTCTCCTAGCCTTATGTTTAACTGCCTCCTAGTCATATGTTTAGGATTTTTCTCCCCCTGTCACAAGCTCCACGCGTATGGAAGGCTTTGATTGCAGTCTAAGTGGGAATCTACTTAACTTTATCAGCTGTATAGGCATGACTCTCGGTTCATAACACATGTTCTATATCCGCACACCATGACCAGAGGACCAACATCATCATTGTATCTTCTTCTAGCCTATGCTGCGAGATAGCTAGCTATTTAACTAAATGTTATCCAGCACCTAGCTTGTCTTATACTGCAATATTCTGTTGTAAAATAACCTCAATCCACATACATACTACACTACACAGCAGTTACACCTCAGTTATGTTAAGCCTGTTTGTATTTAAAAATGTGCAAACACTCATGACAATGTTAAGCCTGTTTATATTTAAAAATGTGCAAACACTCATGACAATGTTAAGCTTGTATAAATCTATAATTATGCTGTTCTGGTAATTATGTGGTTGATATGTACCTACCTGCACAACAAAAATAAAATGTAAAAAAAAAATAAAAAATTAAATTGTAATTTGCTGTTTTCAAAATTTGTCATATAACTTCACAAGTTAAATCCCTGGCACGTGACATTTTAACAATAAGGAATAATACGTGTATTTAGTTAGAAGTTGTATTTTAGTTGCACAAGTGGTGTATAAATTATAATATTAAAATGTATTTTATTTCTCATTTGTTAATATTTTAACATATTTCATGTTATTCTATGCATCAATATAGGTTATAGTAAGAAAGCCATATTTGACCTTTAAAAACCTATCTATTTTATTTATGGGTACACATAATGAGAAAGTGGGAAAATACAGCAAATCAAATACATTAAAAAGGTGCCAAAAGGCCTCAGTAACAACCGCACTGATTTTCGATAAAAATCTCAATCACTAAGGGATTAAATAGGTTTTTAATATTACAAGCATATACCAAGTAATATAACTAGTAATACTATTTAACTATAAGTGATAGGTAAAATAAAGACTTATTGGTTTTGAAGTGCATTGCATGTAAAACAGTTAAACAGGTAAAACAAAATGAAAAAAAAAAACATGTCGTGAAAATGTTATGAAGTCTCTATTCCCCCATTTCCTTACCAATACGTGTTGGGGTTGGGTGAGTCATTCTATAACATTTAGGGTTTTTTTCAGAAAAATATTTTAATTTACTTACATAATGAAATAATGCCTACATATATTTATCAAAGCAAAAAGAAAAACACATACAGAGCTATACACTGAAGGGAGAATTTAAATTAAATTCAAAAGGAATTTAAAATTTAAGGTCAAAATAGCTGAATTGGAAAACTTCTCAAAGTCAGCTCTCAGTCTGGATACTGTGGCCTTAAATTTGAAATTCACTTTGAATTCCTACTTTAGTAAATAAACCATTGTAGACTATTTTGCGTAATTGGATTGGTTACACTGCCTGTAGTCCACTGGCACTGTCATTGTATTCAGTGTTAAACAACCTTCGAGCAGATAAACACTACATTTAGAGTCTCTGACCCGTACTATAGCCATGGGCAAGGCAGAGGTTACAAACTTCATCTAGCCATACAGATTCACACCAGCAGTGGGTGCTCTGATAAGCTGAAGCAAATCAACTGACTATCTCAGCCTATTATGAAGCAAATCAACTGACTATCTCAGCCTATTGCTCCTCATGATACTGCTTCCCCATTAGCCCATTAGCATTAAAACATTAAAAATTATTTAACACTGAATGGAAGGTTGGTGCCTGGGGGCCTCAGAGTCGGTATGATAGCACTGTACAAATATATGCAGGGTCACTACAAACCGCTATGTAAAAAATTGTTTATTAGCAGAAGTATACAACAGACAAGAGGTCACCCATTAAGACTGGAAGAAAGGAGTTTTTGCTTACAGCAAAGGAAAGGAATTTTTACAATAAGAACAATAAAGGTGTAGCATTATCTACCCAAAAAAGTTATCTTATCAAAAAGACCATTTTGCAAAAACAGAATATTCAAAGATATAATTAATGTGTATGTGTACAGGCTATTGATCATAAGGAGCAATCTGATTGCCATAATAGAGTCAAAACGTGTTTTCTTATCTTGTGGCATGACAGTGGCTGCAATTGGGGAAGAGAGGAGGATCTGCATTCTTTTAGGTATTAAATGTTGAACTCGACGGATCTTTTTTCAACCTACATTAATATTTAACTACGTAAACTAAGTAAGCAGTTGCAATGCCTATAGTGTACTTTACCTTTATATTTGAGATTCACTTCGAATTATCACTTTAGCGAATAACCCTGAAAGACAAAATATCACATATAAAAAGTGAATTCCTTACTGTTTACAGTTTTAGCAGAGAGAATGTGTTTTACATTTAATTTCTTATTTTAGTAAAGAATATGAAATTTTCACATGTATTCTTAATTATTTTCAATTATATATAAATATGTTAAAAAAAATATATGCCATTTAATGTTAGAAATTAAGATAGCTTCTATTTCCAAATGTGTATAAACTCATTGAAAACATTTCTCCCAATAAATAGAACATGGACTTTAAATGCTAGGTACTTCGTAAGGCAAGTAAATAAATTTGAGTGGCCAGGGTGTTGTGTTATGTGAATTATCCATATTGTACATTTCCTGCAATATGCTGTATTTAGCAAAGAGGTAAAATTAGGTATGGTGTGGTTTTTAAGAAAAAAAAAGAAAAAAAACAAACTAAAAAGGCATGTTCATCGCTATGTGGTTAATAAGACCAGAACAGTAATTACTCGTAGTTGTGCTTGGCTTTCTCCTACACAGGTGTAAATTGACATCTTAAAGAAGGAGAAGCATGAGGGGGCCACACAGATGGGACCACCCAGGGAGTCCGGAATTTAGTGGTCATATAGAAGGAAGCATATAGTTTCATAAACAGCATTGGTATATTTTGCTGTGACCATATGGTTAGAGCTATTTTCCTAAATGAAAAAATTATAAATATGTTTTTTTTTTCACTAGCATTTTTTGTACCTTCCTAATGTACACTTATATTTCCTCAGTATGATATGGCAATATATAATGCAGTTGATTATATGTAAAGAATACAGTTCTTCTATATATAGAGTTATATAGACCGATAAAGGGACGCGCTGATTGAACATACTCTAAAATAGCACGTGTAGTATACATTAAACTGAAATAATGCTATTGCAGGCAGAGAAAATGCACGTGCGCACACACACACTCACAAACACAAAGATAGTTTAATACCAAAGCTTTTCACTAATCTAAAAATCTTTGGGGATTAAATAAAAAAATTAAAAATATACGGTATATATTATTATTGAGAAGATAAGAACTAGCTACTAATTCTAGACAGGCAGATAAACACACACATATATTTAGAGAGACAGACAGACAGATGGTAGATAGATAAATAGATAGATAGATAGATAGATATTTTTCCTTGCATTCACTGAAAAGAAAATAGAACCAAATGTTACATAATGTAAACATTATTATAACAAAATGGCTAAACTTGTTCTTTGAAGTTTTGTGAACAAATCCAACCATTAATAAATGTAGATATATATCCAATGTCTAGCTGAGTAATGGAACTACAGAGGCTAATTCCCACTCCCTTCACTTGTATACTGTTAAAAATGCAACAGTTCACAAAAATGATTGCAACTGTTAGACTGCCCCTCACTCCTTTTAGAAGTCGAATAATTTGACTTCCTTTAGTTGTCCAAGCGACATCCAAGTTGTGCATGAACGCACACCCTTCTTCTTAAAAGAGGCTACAACATAATTGCTATCAACGTACTGAGCAGTTCCACTCATCCGATTTAATGATTGGAGTTGCAGCATGGTAGTTACTTATGAGAAACATTATGAGCACCGTCCAGTGGCTCTTCTTCCTTATTTGAGAGAGGTCTACTTGATGTTCCTGTAATTGGTGTATTAGCTTTAGCACCAGGAACTTTGCAGGTAAGTATTTTTTTATTTTATAGTCTAATCATATTTAATGCATTATTATATAATGTATTAAAATATGGGGGACTCTTCCAGCCTACAGCTACCCTTTAAGAATATTCTAACAGAATACCACATAATAACATTCTGGGTTAATGTGATGGTGTTTAAAAATATGTGAATGTTCTGGACAATATGCTACAATTTGATCAATATAATAAAATAGTACTTTGAATGCCTATAACATCAATCATACTTTACATACATAGAAAACATAGAAACATAGAATGTGACGACAGATGAGAACCATTCGTCCCATCTAGCCTGCCCAATTTTCTAAATACTTTCATTAGTTCCTGGCCTTATCTTATAGTTAGGATAGCCTTATGCCTATCCCACCCATGCTTAAACTCCTTCACTGTGTTAACATCTACCACTTCAGCTGGAAGGCTATTCCATGCGTCGACTACCTTTTCGGTAAAGTAATATTTCCTGATATTATTTTTAAACCTTTTCCCCTCTAATTTAAGACTGTCCTCTTGTTGTGGTAGTTTTTCTACTTTTCAATATAGTCTCCTCCTTTACTGTGTTAATTGCCTTCATGTATTTAAATGTTTCTATCATATCCCTCCTGTCTCGTCTTTCCTCCAAGCTATACATGTTAAGTTCCTTTAACCTTTCCTTGTAAGTTTTATCCTGCAATCCATGAACCAGTTTAGTAGCCCTTCTCTGAACTCTCTCTAAAGAATCATTCACTGAAAAGAATGAAGATACGGTCTACAATACTCCAAGTGAGGTCTCACCAATGTTCTGTACAATGGCATGAGCACTTCCCTCTTTCTACTGCTAATACCTCTCCCTATACAACCAAGCATTCTGCTAGCATTTCCTGCTTACATTGTCTGCCTATCTTTAAGTCATCAAAAATAATTACTCCTAAATCCCTTTCCTCAGATGTTGAGGTTAGGACTCTATCAAATATTCTGTACTTTGCCCTTGGGTTTTTACGTCCAAGATGCATTATATTGCACTTATCTACATATGAAATGTCAGCTGCCACAAGTTTGACCATTTTTCTAGTTTACCTAAATCATTTGCCATTTGGCTTATCCCTCCTGGAACATCAACCCTGTTACATATCTTAGTATCATCAGCAAAAAGACATACCTTACCATCAAGACCTTTTGCAATATCACTAATAAAAATATTAAAGAGAATAGATCCAAGTGCAGATCCCTGATGTTCCCCACTGGTGACAAGACCATGCTTCGAATATACTCCATTGACTATAACCCTCAGTTGCCTGTCACTCAGCCACTGCCTTACCCATTCAACAATATTGGAATCTAAACTTAAAGATTGCAGTTTATTGATAAGCTTTACATATATTGCCCCAGTTAAATAGCTAAACGAACATGAGTGCAAAGAAAGGTGCTGAAGTGCTCAAGTAAGTGAAGACTGACTGAACCCGACGCGCGTTTCGGCGTACCCCTGATGACGGCGTACGGTTACGCCGAAACGCGCGTCGGGTTCAGTCAGTCTTCACTTACTTGAGCACTTCAGCACCTTTCTTTGCACTCATGTTCGTTTAGCTATTTAACTGGGGCAATATATGTATGGACTCAGACTAGTCTTAGAATAGAACACCCACGAAGGTGTTATTCAGGAGAATAAGGGCTAGCACAGGACTTTAGAGGATTTGTGTGTGAGATCATTTATTTTATTTTTTCTCTCTCCCCCCTCCTGTCCCTACTGCTGTGTTGTTTCCCGGATTGCTGCATGGCTTAGCATACTGCCTCGACCTACAAGTAAGGGGCTTGTCTAATAGAATCAGTCTCTTGGAAGCTGATTACCTATGCAGCTACCGTTCTCCTTATAGGACTCTGTCCATTACTATCCTGACCCAGTCTTTTAATAGACTTTAATAAAGTTTTTTTGTTTTTGCTACGTTTAGCTCAAGATTGGACTGGGCTTCTACCCATCTGGTTGCCTTATTATAAGACACCCGGGTTGGGTAATTTCTCCCTTTTATGTAAATATGTTAATGGTTTTGCTAGTACACCACTAAGCTCTTTTAATAACTTTGGGTGTATTCCATCAGGTCCCATTGATTAATTTGTCTATACCTTTTGACACTTGAAATAGAACCTCTTCCTCTGTAAACTCACATGTAACAAATTACTAATTTGTACTTTTTCCTAACTGAGGCCCCTTTCCTTCATTTCCATCTGTAAATACTGAACAAAGATATTCATTGAGGCAATCAGCTAGACCTTTATCCTCTTCTACATACCTTCCTTCTTTTGTTTTTAATCTAACTAATCCTTGTTTTACTTTCCTTTTCTTATTTATGTATCTAAAAAATGTTTTGTCCCCTTTTTTACTGACTGTGCTATTTTCTCTTCTGTGTGGGATTTGGACGCTCTTATAACTTGCTTAGCCTCTCCTAGTACGTCTCTGCGGCAGTGGCTTTGCAACAGTTCCAGCCTGAGTTTGTTTACCGGATAATTTACAAATCTCAACTTAAAAAATACAATCTCCTGCCGCAATATAGAGAACTGTCTACAGATCAGACAGCATCCAAATCTCCAAAAAGTGAATCGTGAAACAAATGCATAACAACTATTACACTGAACTAAATCTGCCATTTCAATGAGGTGAGTAATTTAAATCAAACAAATCTTAACTTTTTTTTTGTCCTCCTGCATACCTCAGATTACCTCCAGTTTATCTCCAGAATATCTCCAAGCACACACTTTGAAGGAGCACTTAGAAGTAGCTACCAAGTTATATACAAATATCAGTAATCACACATTCTAGATAATGTATGTTATTAGGAATCATTTTATGCAAATCATCGTGGATAGATAGATAGATAGATAGATAGACATTTATTATTAGCCTTTTTATATTGCACATAATCTGCAGTTAATTGCAATTAAAATTGCATTGTTGATATAACAAATATAAAAGTTGACGAGGACCTTGCTCAAACAAGCTTGCAATATAGGAGAATCACACCTTAAACCATAAACCAGAATGCTTGTGAAATTGTTCAACAATTTACATTTCATAGAAATTGAAACATCAGGAAAGTAGTGAGAGTTGCTGACATTCTTAAAACATTGATTTCCTAAAGTGAAAATATTAAAAAACATAATAGAGTTGGGTAACAATTTCTACATACATGAACTGTTGTTTTAGTGAGGATTAGAGAAGAGTGTGTATAACTTTCGAGTTGCCTCTGGTCTGCCCTGTGGTTGTACTGTTGGTTAGCTGTCTAAGCTTTGGTATGCCACCCAACTCGTTCGCAATCTTAGAGGGCACTTTTGTTAGAGATCTGTATGGAGAGATATACTTGGTGTGCACTCTTGTAAAGTTATATTAACTTCTGGTTCTAATCGACAACTCTTTCACTTCGCCCATAATTTGTTGTGAAAGTACTATTAGAATAATTATAGGCTATTTATCATCTATGAAGTTAATAGGATTTAATATTTTCTGGAGGTGCAAGCCCTCTACCATTATATTAATGAACATATATATATATAAACAAATATACTTTAATTGTATGTGCTACTTATGTATTCACTATATGAACATATGACTTTAATTATTGGGAGATTAAGTCATATTACATAGCAGTATGTTTGACTTTATAAAAATAAAACACTCAGTACAGCATAAGGAGAATTAAATGTAAACATCAGGAAATCAGGAATACATTAACTGCATAAACTAATATTAATATAAACATATATATATATATATATATATATATATATAAATAAAAAATAATATATATTATGGGTTTCTTAACCTCTTTTATGTTTGCATTATTCTTTTATGATTATTATTATTTTATGAGCAGATTACAGATATATGCAATATAATATAATATCAATAATAATCATGATGCTGATTAAATGATTTTAAAAGCAGTTATCGTTTTAAGTGTTTGCATTTAAAGCAGTGTTTCTTGACTTATGGGTCAGAATCTATAAATAGGTTCAAGGAATATACTAAAATAATGCTGATTACTGGACTCCCATATTACATTTTACTTATCCCGAGACAGTAAGTTTTGAAAATACAACCAAATTGAAATGGACCTGTACCATTTTTTTATGGCACTGTCACAAAGTGGCCTCTTACAGACCACAGTAAACATCTTTTAGCAATGACATCTTAGATCTGGACTTTCACTGAAAGCTTGGCAACAAAATGCGCTCATTGTCATTTTTTTCTAAAAACAACCTTGAGGGTTTTTTAGGGTTTGGTCCAGACCAAAAACCTATCCTTCCCATCTGGATCAAGGAGGATCCTCCAAATTTTCTGTAGCTTCTTCTCTTAAATTACCTATTTTTCACAGGAATTAGGTGGAAGTGACCCTCAATAAGGACAGGTAGGTCAAATATTTTTTTGCTTTAATCCCACATGTCCATGAGTTGGTCTTCAATGCTTTACACAAATCTTCTTACTCTGTAATGAATGCTGCCGCCAGACTGATTTTACTCTCCTCTCACACCTTACCCCTCTGTCAGTCCTTACATTGGCTTCCTGTACCCTATAGGAGTCAATTCAAAGTACAACTCCATACCTATAGAGCACTAAACAATTATAGTCCCTCTTATATCTCTTCACTAATCCGCAGGTATGCTCCTGCTGCTCGCACCCGTATGGCCAAATCACACTTGCAGGACTTCTCGCAGGCGGCTTCCTTCCTATGGAATAGCCTGCCTACCACTATTAGACGGTCCCCTAGTCAATCATTCAAAAAGTGCCTTAAAACCCATCTATTCAGGAGAGCTTAAGGCCTCCCAGAGTTACCTCTACCTCAAATACCCGTCCCTTGCTCTCTCCTAAAGGCAGCATTCTACTCTCTCCTCCCGCCTCACTCCTACCTCGCTTGATTGCTATCTCCTGTCCTAGTGTGTTTTTTTGTTTGTTTTTTTAATTCTTTATTTTTACAAGGCAAGATAACAACATAGTTAACATAGGCATAAGAACATATCAATTTACTGTCAGATAACAATGGTTCCATAATGACACAGTAAGAGATAAAACATATATACCAAATATCTAGCACCTGCGTTAAAATAGTTTAAGCCGGACCCCGCTTTTGTTTTATTTTGCGTTAGTGTTGGCCTGCCAGGGTCCTCTTGATATTATTGTTCCTGTAATCTTTTGTTAATGTCTCATTTATTGTTATATCTCCCCCTCCTAAAATATTGTAAAGCGCTATGAAATTTGTTGGCGCTATATACATGCCAATAATATTACGAAGAATAATACACATGTTGGAAACAGGAAGCACAGATTCAGGGGATGGGTTCTATACCTTGGGGTGCTGTCTCTCTTGCTCTTTAAAGAATGTTCTGAGTAACCTTGCAGAATGTGATTTTCATTTGCAAGTCTTTGTTTATGATGCCTTGACTATTCTACTCTCCCTTTGTTTGTAATGCTATCTGCCTTTGATAAAGATATTGGAAAAACAATTATTACTGGAGCAACACTGCCGTTCACAGTGCAAGCTAGACCCTCTGACAATGGGAACAGTCTAAAAAAGGTGTTTTGCTAAATAAATGTTAATAATAATTATAATAATTTGATAAGATAATTTCACAATTGGAGAACAAGTCAACAAGTTAATACCATGTTCATAATTTGACTCTACAACAAAAGGTAAGCATTTAAATAATTATTGAATTAGAGATATGCTAGTGCAATTTTTTAAAGAAATGCAGTTATTTGGCCTGTAAAGAAATTTTATAAGGAATACTTTCTTGTCCTCATTTTCAGTTTTAATAAAATCCATTAACTTTCGCTTTCATTAAAGAAGAGAAAAAAAAACAGTTAAAAGGATAGTCCATATTATTAGGTTGAAACTGTGCAGCGGAAAGAACATTGTGCACAAGATATCCACAATATTTTATTTTTGCATGAGGCAAGATGCGTCATACACATCAACATTAAGGTCACAGTAAACGCTAAGGCCCTAACATAATCTCGAGGTATCCCTCCTAGACACATGAACACACATATGTATTGCAATGCAGCCAGACATGGCATCACATCCATATTCAGTGAATACAAAATAATAAAACAGTGAGAAACAAGTTGTTTTTTTTTTTTTTTTGTGTTTTTTTTTTTTTTTTGCAGTTAAGTAACACTACAAGGAAACCTATTAAGATCTGGGGTAACTGATTTATATATTGATTGAAAAGATGATCAATATCACAGATCAACATAAAGAGTAGTAGAGAATATAAAATGTTATGTATCTTTGAACTTACATTATAAACAGAATATATATACTACTTCCAGCAAACACACACACACACACACACACACACAAACACACACATACACACACACATATGATTCTATCACCCATTTATTAGTCATTAGAATAATTGTATTAGTCTTTACACAATGTCATGCCCTGCCCAATCCTTTAGCCCACAGAGACTTAATTTAACAGTTACTCCTATTATTATTGTACATTAAATCCCATGTGGTATTGCCCCACCAATCAGGCATTTCTAATCCATTATTTACAATGACAGTTGTATGTGATTACAGAACTTTATTTCACAAAGGTCATGTATCCAGCTAGAATGGCAGCATTCAGACCCTTTGATGCCTCTGAAGGAATCATGTCTGACATTGTCGTGGAAGTTAAACAATGACCCACTGAACTAATTATCTCGTTAAACAATGAAACAGATAACGATCTGAAACGACGGCATAGCTGTATGTTATCAATATAATTTTTAAAAAGTAAAAGTGTTTTCAAAGCAGTAGTTTACACTTAGTAAATGCAAATGTTCACTGAGTTGAAATAGAATCATCTGTCTTGAAAATTCAGTATTTCACAGATAAAGTCATATTTATCAAGAATATATTTGACATGGTACTATGAATATTTAAGAGCAATCTGATCCATGTACTCTCCTTCTTAAAATATATATTTCCATTAAAGCTGCTTCTGATTTCCTTTTTACCATTCTGTGTGTAAAGAATAGAAGAAGCAAGCACTTTCTCAGGTAATGCACATCAAACAGAATGAGTACCGTATATACTCGAGTATAAGCCGACCCGAATATAAGACGTGGCCCCTAATTTTACCCCAAAAAACTGGGAAAAATTATTGACTCGAGTATAAGACTAGGGTGGGAAACGCAGCAGCTACTGGTAAATTTCTAAATAAAATTAGATCCTAAAAAAATTATATTAATTGAATATTTATTTACAGTGTGTGTATATAATGAATGCAGTGTGTGTGTGTATGAATGCAGTGTGTGTGTGTATGAATGCAGTGTGTGTGTATGAGTGCAGCGTGTGTGTATGAGTGCAGCATGTGTGTATGAGTGCAGCGTGTGTGTATGAGTGCAGCATGTGTATATGAGTGCAGTGTGTGTGCAGTGTGTGTATGTGTGCAGTGTGTGTGTGATCAGTGTGTGTGTATGTGTGCAGTGTGTGTATGAGTATGTGTGCAGTGTGTGTGTGTGTGTGTGTGTTGCAGAGCCTTTGTGGGGGGTGGGCAATTTTATTATTATTATTTTTAATTATTTTAATATTTTATTTTATTATTTTTTATTTTATTTTATTTTATTATTATTTTTTATTATTTTAATGTTTTTTTATGGTTATTTTTTATTATTTTATTTTATTTGTAATATTTTTTTTTTTACTTATTAATATTTTGTTATTTCGATTTTTTTTTTTTCGTCCCCCCTCCCTGCTTGATACATGGCAGGGAGGGGGGCTCTCCTTCCCTGGTGGACCAGCATTGGCAGTTCAGTGGGGGGGCTGTGGTGGCTGCAGAGAGCGTTACTTACCTCTCCTGCAGCTCCTGTCAGCTCTCTCCTCCTCCGCGCCGTCCGTTCAGCACCTCGGTCAGCTCCCACTGTAAGTCTCGCGAGAGCCGCGGCTCTCGCGAGACTTACAGTGGGAGCTGACAGAAGAGCTGACCGGACGGCGCGTAGGAGAAGAGAGCTGACAGGAGCTGCAGGAGAGGTAAGTAACGCTCTCTGCAGCCCCCAGAGCCCCAGTCTGTATTATGGCAATGCAAATATGGCAATATTATTATGGCAATGCAAATATTTATAAAATAAATAATATTATGGCAATGCAAACTATTGACTCGAGTATAAGCCGAGTTGGGGTTTTTTAGCACAAAAAATGTGCTGAAAAACTCGGCTTATCCTCGAGTATATACGGTATTTATAATCTGGGGCATATAAATTAAAATATACTGGGTTGTTTACTGTACTGTAAGCCGCTGAAAAGTTAAATAGTTTTAAGTCAAAATAGCAAAACTGAAAACAGACTTTAATTTTTTTTTTTTTTTTTTTTTATCAGAATTTCTATATTATGCCATAATATATAGAATTCACTTTGAACTCATTGTGAATTCCCATACCTTCAAAGAATCCCGGATACAGCAGGACAAACACGAGATCCTGGGTTGGGACACCAGAGAACTATTTCCGGCAAACACAATGCTCGTTCTGTGGTGAATGGTGTCAAGTCACTTAGACCATGCACAAAGCACTTCAACAGCACTCTGTGCATGGTCTGCCCTGAGTGGGGTCAGTCAAGGATCCTGTTAGCCATATTGGGCATCACCAGTTACACAAGTAGTTTTGTAGCTGGCATGCTTCCAAAGGCCTACCCAACTCTGTACCAATGTTGGGAGGTATAAATTCCAGAATAACCCAGAAGTGTCTATTAACCAAACTCCAAATTGTAGAGAATTGAAATCTAAATGGTAAACCTTCTGCTAATATAGCTGATCTGGAAATATTCTACACTCATAACTTGGCTATTTAATCTATTTTTTTTTTCATTCATATTTAATTTCACTGCAGTTTGGAGTTTATGAATCAAGTCCTGTGTATACTAGCCTATATTTCATGCATATTTAATAAATAATTAAACTTCGAGTAGAGTAGATGGCTGATGACTAAAACATAACAACTTGATACGTTGGGTTTCACTAATACGATCTCTGCACACTGATGTATACCTAGGTGGTGGTACAATGCAACACATCTACATTCTGGTTTATTTAGTAAATATTAAAGTATAATAACACAACATTATAACATTGAGGCCAAAGTAGCTAATTTGGAAAAATTGTCTAGCTTAGCGCTAGTCTTAGTTACTTTATTCTGTATTTTATAATTTAATTTACAATTGGCTACAATTTTGGGTTGGTAAATAAACCTCGTAGTTTTGAATGTGCACAAAATTATTTTGCATTCTGTATACAGACATGCCTTATTTTTTTTTCTTGCATATTTGTGTAGGTTTATCTCGATTTATGAAGTAATATTCAATAAAATCAGTACATTCTGGAATTTTGTGATTGATTTGATAATTGGATAATGTCAATCCTCACTTCTGCGTCTGTAGTGACAGACGTGCTGTTAAGATAACTCAGTAGGAGATTTATCACTTACATTCTACAAACATTCAGATACAGAGAAAAAAAACATATTGCGGCGCTATACCTTTCAAACACATCTACGACCAACTTAGACAGATGGATAGATGAATGGGCAGACGGACGGACAGAAAGACAGGCAGACATACAGAGAGTTCTTTATTTTGTATGAAAATTACTGGATTAAATCGATTGGGTTAGGCAGATTTAACTTCCAAAACTTCATACATTTAATCACAAATCAGAAATAAATTCATTAAATGAAACGGGAACAAAGGGGAAAAAAAACAAGGTCTGCTAACCGCTGAGAAAATGTGATGTGTTATACCAAAATTAGAAGTGATAATTAAATAATTTCCACTGTGAAAAGCCAAGCTAACTAGACGTTGTACATGGTGTGACTAGCCAGGCAGAATATTAGAGCAATTCATTCCTTTACATTGTGTGGTATCACCAAAAGCAACACACACATACAGTGTGATCTTATTGTCTGGCTATTGTCAAACTGAAATGCAGATCCCCAGCTTTTCTCGAGTTACTACTCCCATAATGCTTTGCCAGCCATCATCTCGGCAGTTGTAGTTTGAGGATCAAACTAGATATCACTAGGTGGTCATATAGGGTATAGCAGATATTACAAAACTATTCAGTTGATAGATGTGAAATTAAACAAATAGAAAATTCTCAATTTTCATCTGCCATACAAAACAAGTTACGTTGCTGCTATTAAGAAAAAATAAACATTTGTTCGAATTTCGACTGTGGAGGAACAAAAACATTCCACCAGTAGGATGTAAGTTATAAATCATAAAATGCCTTAGATTTTGAAAGAGAAATGATTAACGTTGATATGACAAATAAGATGCATGTTATATTATACAGGGGAAGGTTGGCAAGGAAAAAAAAAAGGGGCAATTTCCCTCTTGGTGACTAGTATCAGGGGTTACCATTCTTCTTCTGATTAAAGCATTCTGAAGGACTGTAAGATGTCTTTTGTCAGAGTAGAGCAGAAGTGAGGCATCAGAGGTGGGTTACGCAGCGTCTTTGCTACACCAACACTTTGTGGGTTTTTGCATAGGCTGGTGTCCTGTGGCTTCTATGCTCTCGGTCTGGAAATGCCTACTATAATATTTTCCAGTCATGACTATTACATGAACAAAAGTCTACTAATTTATACTTGCTCTTCTTCTCTGATATTATGTGTAAGTCATTAGAGTTGTCGCGAACATAACATTAGAGTTGTCGCGAACGAGCGAACCGGGCAAACTGCTATAGACTTCAATAGGCCGGCGAATTTTAAAACACACAGGGACTCTTTCTGGCCACAATAGTGATGGAAAAGTTGTTTCAAGGGGACTAACACCTGGACTGTGGCATGCCGGAGGGGGAACCATGGCAAAACTCCCATGGAAAATTACATAGTTGATGCAGAGTCTGGTTTTAATCCATAAAGGGTATAAATCACCTAACATTCCTAAAATGTTTGGAATAACGTGCTTTAAAACATCAGGTATGATGTTGTATCGATCAGGTAGTGTAAGGGTTACGCCTGCTTCACAGTGAAAGACCAAACTCCCCGTTTAACGCACCGCAAACAACCGCAAACAGTCCATTTGAACAACCGCAAACTCTTCATTTGCACAAGGTTGGATACCAAGCTAGCCATGTCCCGTTCCTTGTCCTCACTGATGTCATTGAAGGTCTCTTCCTCCACCCAGCCACGTACAACACCAAGGGTCCCCGAAAGGTGACAACAAGCCCCCTGGGACGCCTGCTGTGTTTGGTCTTCCACCTCCTCAAAGCCACCTTCCTCCTCTGACTCCTCTTCTTCAGACTCCTGTCTCTGCATTGCCTCTCTCTGCGTTATTATAAGGTGTGTTAAGTAGCACTATTCCTATCAGTTTAATCCCTGTTACGTCCGCTATCAGGGGACGTGTATATGGCATCGATTTTAGGAACCGGGAGATGGAAAAAGATGCTTGGTCGGTCCTCCTACTTCAAATTTGGGGCACTGCGCATGCAATCTAATGTTCCACCAGATAGGAGTGGTGTGTTAAGTAGTAATATTCTTATCAGTTTAATCCCTGTTACGTCCCCCTCATCAGGTCGAATGTATCGCCCACTGTCAGTCCCTTCGTGATCCATCCCTCATTTATCTTAATAAAGGTGAGGTAATCTAGACTTTTTTGACCTAGGCGACTTCTCTTCTCAGTGACAATACCTCCTGCGGCACTGAAGGTCCTTTCTGACAGGACACTTGAAGCGGGGCAGGCTTAGAAGTTCTATTGCAAATTGGGATAGCTCAGGCCACAGGTCAAGCCTGCACACCCAGAAGTCAAGGGGTTCATCGCTCCTCAGAGTGTCGATATCTGCAGTTAAGGCGAGGTAGTCTGCTACCTGTCGGTCGAGTCGTTCTCTGAGGGTGGACCCCGAAGGGCTGTGGCGATGCATAGGACTTAAAAAGCTCTGCATGTCCTCCATCAACAACACGTCTGTAAAGCGTCCTGTCCTTGCCGGCGTGGTCGTGGGAGGAGGAGGATTACTTTCACCTCTTCCCCTGTTAGATTCCCATTGTGCTGTGACATCACCCTTATATGCTGTGTAAAGCATACTTTTTAATTTATTTTGGAACTGCTGCATCCTTTCTGACTTGCGTAATTCGGTAACATTTCAGGCACTTTCTGCTTATACCGGGGGTCTAGTAGCGTGGACACCCAGTACAGGTCGTTTTCCTTCAGCCTTTTTATATGAGGGTCCCTCAACAGGCACGACAGCATGAAAGACCCCATTTGCACAAGGTTGGATGCCGAGCTACTCATGTCCCGTTCCTCATCCTCAGTAATCTCACTGAAGGTATGTTCTTCCCCCCAGCCACGTACAACACCATGGGTACCAGATAGGTGACAATGAACACCCTGGGATGCCTGTTGTGGTTGGTCTTCCTCCTCCTCCTCAAAGCCACATTCCTCCTCTGACTCCTCTTCCTCACAATCCTCTTCCAGCGTTGCCGCAGGTCCAGCAAGCGATGCTGATAAGGTGATGGTGGTGGTGGTGGTGATGGTGACCACAACTCTCCTCTTCCTCTTCACGCTCATCTATGGCGTGATCCAGCACTCTTCGCAGGGCACGCTCCAGGAAGAAAACAAATGGTATGATGTCGCTGATGGTACTTTCGGTGCGACTGACTAGGTTTGTTACCTCCTCAAAAGGACGCATGAGCCTACAGGCATTGCGCATGAGCGTCCAGTAACGTGGCAAAAAATATTCATTAACAGCTTTTTCTTGTTGGAGCAGGCGGTCAAACATTAGGAGTGTTGAATTCCAACGTGTCGGGCTGTCGCAAATCAAGCGCCTCACTGGCATGTTGCTTCGCCGCTGGATATCTGCAAAGTGTGCCATGTCCGTGTAGGAATGCCTGAAATGGCCACACACCTTCCTGGCCTGCTTCAGGACGTCCTGTAAGCCTGGGTACTTAGGCACAAAGCGTTGTACGATCAGATTACACACATGTGCCATGCACGGCACATGTCTCAACTTGCCCAAATTCAATGCCGCCAACAAATTTCTTCCGTTGTCACAAACCACTTTGCCGATCTCCAGTTGGTGCGGAGTCAGCCACTGATCCACCTGTGCGTTCAGGGCGGACAGGAGTGCTGGTCAGGTGTGACTCTCTGCTTTCAGGCAAGTCAACCCCAAGACGGCGTGACACTGCCATATCCGGGATGTGGAATAGTACCTGGGGAGCTGGGGGGTGCCGTTGATGTGGAGCAAGACGCAGCAGCAGAAGAGGACTCAGCCGAGGAGGTTATGGAAGAGGATCGAGTAGGAGGAGTAGAGGAGGTGGCAGCAGGCCTGCCTGCAAGTCGTGGCAGCCGTCAACAATGCGCAGTGTAGGTGATATACCTGCCCTGACCATGCTTTGCAGACCAGGTATCAGTGGTCAGATGGACCCTTGCCCCAACACTGTGTGCCAGACATGCCATTACTTCCTTCTGCACAATCGAGTACAGGTTGGGGGTTGCCTTTTGTGAAAAGAAATTCCGGCCGGGTACCTTCCACTGCGGTGTCCCAATAGCTACAAATTTTTGGAAAGCCTCAGACTTCACCAGCTTGTATGGTAAAAGCTGGCGGGCTAAGAGTTCAGACAAGCCAGCTGTCAGATGCCGGGCAAGGGGGTGACTTTGTGACATTGGCTTCTTACGCTCAAACACGTCCTTGACAGACACCTGACTGTGGGCAGATGAGCAGGAACTGCGCAAGGCGAGAGACGGAGTGGCGGATGGTTGAGAGGGGGCAAGGAGGACAGCAGTGGTTGACGTGGCTGAAGATGCTGGACCAGGAGGAGGATGGCGGCTTTGAGTTTGTGTGCTGCTTGTACTCATGTGTTGATCCCATAGGCGTTTGTGATGTGCGATCATGTGCCTTCGCAAAGCAGTTGTACCTAGGTGGGTGTTGGACTTCCCACGACTCAGTTTCTTTTGGCACAGGTTGCAAATGGCATCGCTGTTGTCAGAGGCAGACACACAAAAAAAATGCCACACTGCTGAGCTCTGCAATGATGGCATTCTGGTGGTGGCAACAGCATGCATTGATTGGCGTGCTGTCTGGCTGACCCCGGGTGCCGATGCATGCTGTCTGACTGTGCTACTAGCTCCTTGCGACGACCTTCCCCTGCTTCCAACTCGTCTCCTCCTCCTCTCTGTCTCCCCATCTGATCTTTCCCCCTGTTCTTCTTCTCTTCTAGTGGGCACCCATGTGACATCCACGGATGCATCGTCATCATCAACCACTTCACTTGTATCTGACAACTCAGCAAAGAAAGCAGCAGTGGGTACAACATCATCATCATCACACCGTACGTCCATGTGTGTAATGCTGCCTGACTGAGACATATCCCTATTATCTGCATCCTCTGGCAATAATGGTTGCGCATCACTCATTTCTTCCAACTGATGTGTAAATAACTCCTCTGACAAATCAAGTGAAGTGGCTGTGGTTCTAGTGTTGGTGGTGGCGGCAGGTGGGCGAGTGGTAACTTGAGAGGTGCCCGAAGCTAAGTTGGAGGAGGATGGTGTGTCAAGGTTCTGAGCGGAAGCTGTAGAAGATTGGGTGTTCTGTGTTAGCCAGTCAACTATGTCCTCAGAACTTTTCGAGTTCAGGGTACGTGGCCTCTGAACACTAGGCATTATTCTAGGGCCAAAGGGAATCACAGCACAACGACCACAACGGCCCCTGCGGGGTGGCCTGCCTCTGCCTGTCATTTTTTTTTCGATTAGTGGTACTATGCGTGCAAGCTACTGTGACAACAGATATGAGTGGCACTGTGCACTGGCAGAAGTTGGCAGAGTAGACGCAGTAGGCCTGACACACACGCTTGCAGACAACTAACTGTTATTCAATCTATTACAGTCAAAATTGTATTTTTTTTTAATGTACACTACTGTTACACCAGATATGAGTTGGACTGGTGTGACACTGTGCCCTGGCAGGCCCTGAAACGCACACGTGTGAAGGAAACTGACTGCTAATATATAACAGTCAAAAAAGTTTTGGTTTTTTTTTAAATGCAAGCTATTGTGACACCAGATATGAGTGGTGGCACTGGGCAAGTGGGCACAGTATACGCTGTGAGCCTGACACACACGTTGGCAGGCAGGCAACTGCAATTAGATTACACAGGGAAAAAAAAGCAGACTGATGTTCTAGCCCTAAAAAGGGCTTTTTGGGGTACTGTCCTTACAGCAGAGATCTGATGAGTCCTTCAGGACTGTAGTGGACACTGAATACACTAGCCTAGCTATCGATTTCCCTATTAAATCAGCAGCAGCTACACTGTCCCTCCTCTCACTAAGAATGCAGCTTCCGAATGAATCTAAAATGGATGATGTCCAGGAGGTTGGAGGGACTGGGAGGGAGGGTCTGCTGCTGATTGGCTGGAATGTGTCTGCTGACTGTGAGGTACAGGGTCAAAGTTTACTCAATGATGACGAATAGGGGGCGGACCGAACATCGCATATGTTCGCCCGCCTTGGTGAACGCGAACAAGCTATGTTCGCCAGGAACTATATGCCGGCGAACTTTTCGGACATCTCTATAAGTCATATTTTGGAGACGTGCAAAAGCTATTTTCCATATTTCTCTTCAAATTACCATTTCACGTAGACTTTTTGCTATCATGAAATATGTTTACTTATCAGTAGTCCTTGATCCAAATGGTACTCCAACATGTGACAAAAATCCCCTTAGAACACATTGCAAGGGTTAACTATGTGGTGACTGGCCATCGCTTCCTACAGGCCACCACATTAAATAGTTAAAAACAAAATTTTTTTTATAAAAAGCCAATGAAAGCCAAAAGTTATATTAATATTCGGCAGTTTTTTAACCCCCTCCTAATATACAGAGCTGTACTTCTCGTTAGGTGGAGTAGGTACCTCCTAAAGCACAGTGTTTTCAGCACTTCTAATATTATTGCTTTAGAGCCTGAGTAGGCTGTGGGGGAGAGATAAAATAAGAACCAGGAGCCTTGACCAGTGTCCTCGGTAGACTAGTCAACATCCTATGCTTGACAGCAGAGCTGCAGAAACAGTTATAGAGGATGTAAAACCCAGCGCTGTCCCAGCTTCTACAGGGTCTGTCTGTGAGGCTGGCCAGGAAGTGGAATGGATCACTTCCATCAGCCTCTCACACAGGAAATGTCTTGCAGTGAGAACAGAGACAGCATTGAGTGTTGCACACTGTATCACAGCTACTGCAGCTGTGACTGAATGGACCACAAGCAACATAGGAAGGTGTAAACTTTGCAAATAACCCTTTGAATGTTAAATGTCCTAAAAACATCCCTTTCCTAGCACTAAATGTAAGCCCTCTCAAAGCCAAGCAAATAATTTTCTTAGTCCTAAATTTAAGCTCTCAAAACCTAATTCTGAAATAAATCCTCTACACCTTGGTTTAACTATTCTTTAAAACTAAACACCCCATGCTTTAATAATAAAGTTTGAATTTGGGTGGTATGCAAATCAGGATGGGTGGGTGGGTGGACCTAAGAGGTGGTGGCACCAAGGGACAACTCAAGTGATGAGCATAATGGGCAGCCCTGATAGAAAAGGAGTGGGTACACCCACTGAAGAACTAATGGGGCCTGTTTAGCTTTTCCCAAACCTTTCAGAGAGCACTTCTGAAGTATTCTCTACAGGGTCCTAGTGCTGACGCACAGCAGGAGTGCATCTTATGTTGCACTTCTAATTTGCTACTCGAGGACAGTTCTCTAGTGGATATAAATAGGAAAAAATATCAGTTGTGTGTAATATTGCTGTCTAGCAACACCTAATTAGTAATATTTGTATTAATTAGAATTGTGTACAATGTTATTTTGAACATGTATTCACCATTTACAGTAATATTTTGAATGGGAGTGAATCAAAGCACTGCATTAGGATATTTGTAAGAAACTTGATGACTTTTCTGGAAAAGCCAGAATGAAAAAGTAATGTATATATGCAAGCCTAACGCCCAAAATATTGTGCAGTTCCACCTAGTTCCAGTTCCACATTCTAGTTGAACCTGCAACATATCTATAGTAGTAGTGTACTTGGTGAGCACAGAGAATTGTTCTCCACCTCTACCCACCCTGACTGCCAAAATGAAGCCATGACATATCAGATATATTAGATTCTGCTAATAGAGGGGGCATTTGCAATCCCTCTATAAAGCTGTAAAGGGACAGATTGGATATCTAGCACAGTTATGTGCTTTTACACAGATTGTTGGGACTCAAAGTTTAAACTCTTGATTAAACACATCAAGCAGAGCATGTATTAATCTTCAGCATTTTAACAACACCACTTCATTATTGGTGGCTTTTATGTTTTGTTTCTCCACTAATCTCACTGAAAAGTCTAAAGAAAGATTAAATATAACGTGCAGATCGTATTTTGCTTGGTTGTCTTTCCTTTTGTCTTGCTTTGCGCTACGTGCCTTTGAGAAGGCAGTTTACCAATTTCTGGTTGAATTTCTGACTGTACAGTCTGTACAATACTATCATTATGATGCCAATTCTGGACACAATGGTAAATTATAGGGTTCAGAAAAACTCCATAACAAGTTATTGTATTGATTACATTTTATAGTAACATCTTATTTTGAGGTACAAGCTGTCAGGATTAAACTGGCAATTGTAAACAGACAATTTGACAGCAGATACGATTCCATTGGCGGATGTAATCTGTTCAAACAATGTCTAAAAAGATAGACTTAATAATTTTTTTTGTTTAAAAACAGCTGTCATGATGAAGAGTTTAACTCCTAGTTAATGGTCAGTGTATATAATCAGATACAAAATATTTCAGGAGTATTTAGGTATTTCCCAGTAACTATTAGCTGGTATGGAGTAGCCAGTGTTATCTAGAATAAACGTATATTTAGCAGCTGCTTTAATATAAAATATCTGTTTTCTCGTGTGAAAGACATATGTTAATATATTAACATTATCCAATAAAAAAAAAAAATCAACAGAATTTAATTCCATACATTTTGCACATTAAGAGAGGGTACAATGGATTTAAATTTTAAGACAAAAGGTATATATTTTAATGCATACAATAAATCTCCTTTGGTGACTGAAAATTTATCTCTGGC
Organism: Pelobates fuscus; assembly: GCF_036172605.1. Taxonomy (NCBI): domain Eukaryota; kingdom Metazoa; phylum Chordata; class Amphibia; order Anura; family Pelobatidae; genus Pelobates; species Pelobates fuscus. The sequence goes on from NC_086321.1 coordinate 33,048,320, forward strand.
GAGTAAATCTTCACTCCCCGTGAGTATGCCATGGGCCCACCAGGTTTACGGTGAGAAGTAACTTTGAAAACATGATTAGTAGGATAGATTACAAAAAATTTCAAAAATATTTCCAACCCCCCCAAAATTTGGGTTTTATTATCAAAATTATTAGCTGTAAACTGGCCTCCCATCCCATGTTTGCCCCGCACTTACTTCCTTATTAGATACATTTCCAGTCCAAAGCTTCTCATTGACACTGGTGACTTTAGTGAGATTGAAGCAGCTCTGTGTTTCTTCAGGGACCAGCCCCTAACTTCTTTTATCCCCTCGACCACCCCACAACCATTTCGTTCCCAGGACTGTCTCAACCATAGGCGTGCGCAGTCGCTTATTGCATTAGGGTGTGCACCCTAAAGCACAAGCACACACCGCGTATATGTATGTATGTATGTATATATATATATATATATACACATATATACACACACACACATACACTGCTGTGTGTGTGTGTGTGTGCTGTGTGAGGGTGCTGTTAGTGTGATGTGTGTGTGAGGGTGCTAGGAGTGTTCTATGTGGGTGAGGGTGTTTGTGTGTGTGTGTGTGTGTGCGCTTGTGAGGGTGCTGTTAATGTAATGTGTGTGAGGGTGCTGTTTGTGTGTGAGGGTACTGGTAGTGTGCTGTGTGTGTGTTTGTTAGGGTCCTGTTAGTGTGCTGTGTGAGGGTGCTGTTTGTGTTTGTGAGGTTACTGTTAGTGTGCTGTGTGCAGGGCCGGACTGGGGGTACACAGCAGCCCTGGAAAAAATCTATGCCAGCCCCATGTCATTGAGCCTTGTGTGTGAGTGTATATATATATATATATATATATATATATATATATATATATATTTGTGTGTATAAATTAGTAACTGCAGCAGGATAGTGGAGTGCAGGGGAATGTTGGTGTGTGCATGCAGATTAGAAGGGGTTGAGTTGCCAGCCAAATGTGAAACGTTATGAGCCACCTCAAATGCTTGTGCACAGTATTTTTTTTATTTATTTATTTATTTAAATTACATTTTATTTTATTTATTCAAGTATGTACACAACTTCAATTTGTGTGTATGCAGGGGCATATTTGTATTGATAGTTTAATGTGTGTGTGTGTGTGTGTGTGTGTGTATATATATGCAGGGCCATATTTGTATGTAGTTTGTGTGGATACAGGTTCATATATATGGAGCAGGTCAATGTGTTTAAATGTAGGGACGTGTGTGTGTGTGTGTGTGCAGAGTCTGTGTGTGTGTGAATGCAGGGATGTGTCTGGAGGTTTGATGAGCGTAAAGGTGCAGAAGTGTGTAGTGGGTCAAAGTGTTCTTGTGTATGGTGGGCACTGACTGTCTGCGTGAATTAAGTGGTCAATTTGTATCCCTCATTGTCTGTAGTCCATTTCCATCTGCAATAACTAGTAGTCCATTACTGTCCCATAGTTTGTAGTCTGTTTTTTCCCTCCTATTTCCCATAGGTAGAAGAAGCCTAGTCTTTGCCCTTTGTAGTTAGTAGCCCATTCCCTTCCCCCCATAGTTAATAGCCTATGTTCCTCCTCTTCCCCCATAGATAGTACCCAATCCCTCCCATAGAAGTAACCTACTCACCTCTTCTCCCCCGTAGATAGTACTATATTCTCCTCCTAGTACTCAATTTTCCTCCTAACTCCATAGATAGTATACATTATACCCCCAGTCCACCTCCCCATAGATAGTACCCCAATCCCTCACCTTATAGACAGTGCCCCAATCCCCCTCCTCATAGATAGTGCCTCCTCATAGATAGTACCTCAATCTCCCTCCTCATGGATAGTATCCCAATCCCCCTCCTCATATATAGTACCCAAATTCCCCTCCTCATAGATAGAGCCCTAATCCCCCTATTCATATATAGTACCCCAAACTCACCCCTCACATATAATACCCAAAAACCCCTCCTCATAGATAGTGCCTCAATCCCCCACCACATAGATAGTGCCCCAATTTGCCTCCTCATAGATAGTGCCCCAATCCCTCCCCCATAGATAGTGCCCCAATCCCCCTCATCATATATAGTACCCCAATTCCCCTATTCAAATATAGTACCCCAATCCCCCTCCTCATATTGCCATAATCCCCCTATTCATATATAGTTCCCCAATCCCACTCCTCATAAGTATTGCCCCAATCCCTCCCCCATAGTGCCCCAAACCCACCCCTCATATATAGTATCCCTCTCCCCCTCATAGACAGTGCCCCAATCCCCTCCCCCATAGACAGTGCTTCAATCCCTCCCCCATAGACAGTGCCCCAAGCCCCTCCCCCATAGACAGTGCCCCAATCCCTCCCCCATAGACAGTGCCCCAATTCCCTCCCCCATAGGCAGTGCCCCAATCCCTCCCCCATAGACAGTGCCCCAATCCCCTCCCCTATAGTCAGTGTCCCAATCCCTCCCCAATAGACAGTGCCCCAATCCCTCCCCCATAGACAGTGCCCCAATCCCTCCCCCATAGACAGTGCCCCAATCCCCTCCCCGATAGACAGTGCTCCAATCCCTCCCCCATAGGCAGTGCCCCAATCTCTCCCCCATAGACAGTGCCCCAATCCCTCCCCCATAGACAGTGCCCCAATCCCTCCCCCATAGACAGTGCCACAATCCCCTCCCCCATAGACAGTGCCACAATCCCCTCCCCCATAGACAGTGCCCCAATTCCTCCCACATAGGCAGTGCCCCAATCCCTCCCCCATAGACAGTGCCCCAATCCCTCCCCCATAGACAGTGCCCCAATTCCCTCCCCCATAGGCAGTGCCCCAATTCCCTCCCCATAGGCAGTGCCCCAATCACCTCCCCCATAGACAGTACCCCAATCCCTCCCCCATAGACAGTGCCCCAATCCCTCCGCCATAGACAGTGCCCCAAGCTCCTCCCCCATAGACAGTGCCCCAATCCCTCCCCCATAGACAGTGCCCCAATCCCCTCCCCCATAGTCAGTGCCCCAATCCCTCCCCAATAGACAGTGCCCCAATCCCTCCCCCATAGACAGTGCCCCAATCCCTCCTCCATAGACAGTGCCCCAATTCCCTCCCCCATAGGCAGTGCCCCAAGTCCCCTCCTCATTTCCCTGAGGGGGGCCAGCAGTGGCCTGTGTGTGTGCTGTGTGTGTGAGAGGGTGCTGTTTGTGTGCTGTGTGTGAGGGTGCTGTGTGTGTTTGTGGGTGCTGTATGTGTGTGTGTGGGTGCTGTGTGTGGGTGCTGTGTGTGGGGGTGCTGTTTGTTTGCTGTATGTGTGTGGGTGATGTGTATGTGTGGGTGCTGTGTGTGCTGTTTGTGTGCTGTATGTGTGTGTGCTGTGTGTGTGCTGTATGTGTGTCGGCTGTTTGTGTGCTGTATGTGTGTGTGTGCTGTATGTCTGGGTGATTTGTGGGGGTGGAGGTGGGGGCAGATTAGTTAATTAATACCTTACCTTATGTAGGGAGGGGGGACCCAGCTGCTGCCTTCTTTGGTGGTTCAGTGGAGGTGGGGGCAGATTACTTAAAATCCCCCCTCCCTTATTACCTTATGTAGGGAGGGGGGATCCTTTCTGCCTTCCCTGGTGGTCCAGTGGGGAGTGAACTCTAGCCTGCGGCAACGCTCAGATCTCGCGAGAGGAACCCAGCTTTGCTGCTGGCAAGAGCTCCCCGGGTCCTCTCCTGCCTCCCTCACTGCCTGTGGGTCGGTGAGGGGAGGCTTAGAGCAGAGCCAGCGCTCGGATAGCGCCGGCTCTACATGAGCCGACAGGGAAGATCCTGAGATCTCCCCTGCCGGTCTCACTCCATTGGTGTGCCGCGGGGATTAGGATGTACCCAGGCACACCCGGCACACCTCGTGCGCACGCCTATGGGTGCAACTTATCATTTTCAATGTTGGTTTAATGACTCGCAAGCCCAAAGCCTTCAATGCACCTGTGTGGACTCAATCATGTGAGAGAAAGCACAAAATATCAGTGAAGTGCTGCTCCCAGAAGGAAGTAAGTACAGCTAATGACAAAATTGACAAAAACATGGAGCTTGAAAGTTGTATAACTAAAAAAAGTATAATTATGAAAAAATAAGAGTGAACTATATGTATTTAAATTAACGATCGCCAGTTTCAGCTAGAATGTCATTGAATATGACAGGAGGCAACTACTTGCTCTCAGTTTGATGGGACTTTTTATATTTTTTCCTCCAACCTCTTCACCTAAGCTGGTCAGAGTTGAAACATCAGATAAGTTTTGTTACATAGCCTAAGCCAGGAGCTTTAACATTGTTAGGGTCAAACTGAATTCAAAACGAATTACAAATTTAAGGTTAAAATAGGTGAGCTGAGAATATTCTCTAAGTCAGTCATGCTTTCAGTTCAGCTACTCTACTACTTACCTCAAATTTGAAACTCACTTTGAAATCTCATTTTAGTGAATAACTGTGTATGTGCAGATCACACAGTCATGGGCCGTCTGGGGTTGTCTATGGTTAGTATGCTGTGTGGGCTACCACCAGACACATAAATGGCACATTACTGACATTGCTCACCAAGTGGATATTCCAGTTGGCTGATTAAACAACCCAAGGAGTTGGCCCTACACACTGAAAAAAAAGTATTTCTCTCTGAAATAAAATATGTTTTAAAAGAAAGTCTGCAAGCAAAGGTCTTTGCACCATCACTTCTTCACTAAGATTAAGTCCTTGTGGGGCTTTGAGTGACCTTTCAATCAATGTTTTTTCCTCGTCTTTTGGAGAATAAGCATGCACAAGTCTAATCAAGGTTGTTGCTAGGGTCAAAAACATCCCTATACACTCAAATAATTTGTCGATCCCTCCCTACAGCTCCACCCCTGGTATAAGAGAGTGTGTGTGATTATAGGGGACACAGTGTAGGTGTGGGGGATTTAGTGTGCGTAATGAATGCATGTGCATGTAGGGGATCTAGTGTTTTTGTGTAGGGAATGCAGTCAGTGTCTGTGTATAGGGGATGCAGTGTGTGTGGGAGATGTAGTGTGTGTGTAGGGGATCCAGTGTGTGTGTGTTTTGCTAGTGATGCAGTGTGTTTAGGGGATGCAGTGTGTGTGTTTTGCTAGTGATGCTGTGTGTATAGGGGATGCAGTATTTGTGGGAGATGTAGTGTGTGTGTGTAGGGGATCCAGTGTGTGTGTTTTGCTAGTGATGCAGTGTGTTTAGGGGATGCAGTGTGTGTGGGAGGTGTAGTGTGAGTGTAGGGGATCCAGTGTGTGTGTTTTGCTAGTGATGCAGTGTGTTTAGCGGATTTAGTATGTGTCAACCGAAAAAAAGGTGCACATCTCAGATTGTGCATACTAATTCACCTCTTGTTGTCGAACACCTATAAGTATTAATGCCACTGCTTCACGAAATATTGTGAAATATTTGGAGAAAGCTTCATGTCTCTTGTCTCAATAGTAACTTTAAAGGGCTTCTCTTATGTCAGAGATGTCAGAAATATAACATCTAACTCTTCTACATATGCTAGTTTAAATCGCTTTACTCTCACTAGAAAAGGCTGATTTTTTTTCTATAAGGCATCATCATTATACGTTACTTATGATAAAGTTATAGGCCAGATATATTGATTTGGTTTATTTTCTAACATCTATTCTGCACTTGAATTTATGAGATCTGTTCTGCTCCTATACACTTAATGCTTACTTGTATTTTGCTCGCTGAGTCTTTTTCATTGCAGTTTTCAATTGTTATCAATATTCAGTGTATATCAATATTCAATATTATTTCTTGTCACAGAGAGGCTTACCTATTCTACTTAAAAAGGCCAGTAGACTAAATGGATGTGTAAAATATTGATATATAGGGGCTATAAGTTGCAGACCATTCTCTCCAGAAACAGTTCTTCATAGACTAGTGGTGAACATAAAAATGTAGATCCCCAACAACTTCAAAACCACAAGTTACCATATAGTTCTAATACAGCCAGGTATCAACATTCGGGTGATTCATGTCGTAGACATTGCAAACCATTCTCTCTAGGGATAATTAAGCACCCTTTCTCTACTGACATTACATTAATACATTGCTTATCATTCTTTCCAAATGTAGTACTTTGCATGCCCTTCTCTCTAGAAATACTATACAAAAATGCAGAATATCATGTATTTTATATATTATACATAAAAAGGCAAATAAGCTGTCTATTAGTCCAGCTACAAAGTCCAACAATACATCCTATGGAAATCCGCGGCCGTGACTCCTGGGATCCACAGAGCACATTTCTTAAAGACTTGGTGAAAACACTATCCAGGCTGTGACAGATTGGAGCAGCTTGACGCGTTTCGCCCCCAAAAAATGATAAGACATCCTGGGGAATGGGAGTTGTCCGTCGAGAGACAGCACAAACCAGTTGCTTGTTTTTCTACAATATATATAATACAGTATTATCTATAGGTCTTAGTATATTTTACAGATATACTGAAAAACACTGCAATAAAAAAATAATAACCCTGAAAGTGAGGTTTTTATGCAGGCCTTTTGTGTCTACGTATTGGAAAGATGGAACGTAACATATGCAAACAGTTTATTCACAGACAATTTTGTAGAATTATTTACTTATTCCTCCAGCTACCGTATTCAGCGTGAACTATGCATAAAAGAAAGTGCATGGGAGAATTTAAATTATTCTACAAGCACAGCTGCATCTTATTCTGCAAAACGAGAGCTTCAGCTGATGACAAGGAAGTACAGAACTTGACACCTCTGCTGGCTCTGCTCCAAAAATGTAGTCAGACTGCAGCATGTGATACATTTCATAATTGTCTATAACGTATAATTAGGACAATCTAAGCCTAGTTTAATGAATGTAATAAGTTACACTAAAAACCCTGACTATACTTGGATGGGGTTTGTTAGTTTTGGAGGCCAAAGCTATAAAATCTCATTTTTATTAACCGTTAAAAAATGGAATATTCTCTTTGCAAACTTAAATAGTAGAATTAAGACTGATATCATAAACCACAAAATAACTTTACTTGGCTGTGTAAATGTCAATGGATATTCAGTGGCAATATCTCAATTATAAAAAAAAACTCTTCTTAAAGAGCACAATGGCCAAGTTCTGTGTATTTTTCTTAGAGATTCAATTAGTGCGGCTATTAAGTGCTTACTGTAATAAATTAATGGTGAGGTGCCGATTCTAAGATTACAGTAGCAGTGCTGTAGATCGGGAATAATGCACATTCCTCCTGTTCTGTTACAAATGAGTTATAGGCACTTTATACCTATCAGCTGTAAACCATATAGCTTATATTAATATTCCATATGGACCACAGAGAGATCAGTTGGTTATTTGGTCTGAAACTGATTCTTCTCTACCGAAAGTGGTTTAATAGAGGACCTCGAAATGTTACATTTTTTTTTCTAAATTAGAAAATATATAAATTCTGTTGATTGAAATTTATTTTTCACTTATTCATCAATGTACTACGTAGAAACAGAGGTAAAGAAGTAGCATGTGGACAAGAGACATAATTTGAAGTCAAGCGTAGACCATGGAAATCCACAGAATGTCTCGACCAATTTAGTGGACATCTTGTATGATTCCGCCACGTGAAGAGCATCGATCCACACATGTACTACTTGTATTTATTTAATTAATTAAAACATTTAATTCATTTATTTTTACCAGGAACACTTTAAACACCTCCTGAGTATGAAAGAGGGAGAAAGAGAGGAGGGACAAGAGGGTGGGTTGGAATGAAATAAAGTATAGACCAAGGAAGCACAGGAAAACTGTGTTCTCAGGTTTGGATACAACTGGTCTAATAATTGTAATAATAGTTAATTTTCCTAAAAGCATGGGTATTTTGAGATTCTTTTAGAACATGCGGAAGTAAAAAAAATGCTTCAACTAACTTACAACAAGACTAAACTTAACTGAACTTCTTGAAGTAGTTCAGCACAAGGTCTACTTTGCACTGTGGAATAAGTTGGTTCAATAATAATAATACATGTTGAATTAGTTCAGCGGTCAGCATTCCTTTGCAGGTCTCAGCTCCAAAAGCTTTCTTTGTGAAATTTAGTGTAGTCTAGTGTGCTATGCATGAGTGTTGTCAGGCTTTCCGCCTGCTTACCTGACGGCTCGGCTCGGAGTGCCGCAATCCCCTCCGGCATTCTGACGAACACTGCACACTTACGTGCAACATGTTTTTATATGCGGCCGAAAGAGCAATGGGATTCGGCATTTCTCAATGACGTCAGGGCTCTGAGTAGAAGGGCCATGTACCATCCTCGGAGAGTGGTTATTTCAAAACTGCATTCATCCAATTATTGTGAACTATAGCCTATACCTTCTTCCTCTCCCATTCCTTGTTGCCCTGTTGTGGTTTCTTGGTAGCCCAATAGTGTGTGTATTGTTTGGAACTTTGACTGGCTCTTGTGTATCGATTATCCTGTCCTCTGTACTCATTTGACCTCGGCTTGTTTTGTCGTTACTCTGCACCTCTGAAATCCTTTGATCTCAGCTTGATATACGGACTCTGTTAATTCGTATAACCCAGCCATTCTAAGAACCGATAGTACGAATAATTCTATTAGTGATTCTGAGTGTTCAGGTTCCAGAAGATCATGAGAAGTGTAGCCTGAGGAATAGATAGGAAACAGAATCTAGAAAATATGGTACATTAGCCATCTACTCCTATATTACGATGTGGCTGAACTTTCCAGATGGATTGCTGCCCAAATACACCTCTAAAAACTCATCCCTGATTTATATATCATATTGTTTCAAAAGGTATGCTATGAATAAATAGCTATGGAATGTCATTATTACCATTGAGGTTCACAGATGTGCTCCCACCACTGTTTTTTTCTATATTTGAAGAAGAACTGCCAATCATTGCAGTCTTATTATTAAAGCTTAATAAACATACATAGCCAGTTGTGCTTTCTATACAAAAGCTTTTAAATACCACCAGAAACTACTATATTACTAGTAGTGGTTTCAATAAGGCGCAATAATAATTGTATTCTTGTTTTATAGGAAATTCAGGCTGCAGAGATATATAGAATTTCTAGATGAGTATAATATTTAGACATTGTGACACGTGGTAATCTAGAACTGTGTGTCATTTTCTTCCCAGAATCAAATTTTCAAACTCATGGATTACAGCCATTCGATCTAAGCACAGTTGGTGATGAACGTCTGTATAATTAAGACCTTACAGAATTGGCATGTACCACAGTACTGGCTAAAAGGCACTTCCTGAAACTGAAGCCATCAACTCGCACAATGTGTAGACTTGGAGATTCATTTCACTTCAGACTGCAATTCATCTGAATCTGGGCCGATCGGTTATCAATCAAATTTTTGAACTCTGAGCCAAAATGTAGCCGAATCATGAAGCAACTGAAACATGCAGTAGCCAAATATGCTCATTTTGATTGATGGTTAGGGGACAGGCACTACATGATGATTTTATTCAAAGATCAAGTAAGAAGTGAGCCACGAAGGGAAAAATGAGGAGCAGTAACACAATCTATATTTATATATTATATATTTATCAAATATGTCATATGTAAATATTAAAATATATATTCTATTATTGCTCTTCTGGTTTCTGCCTGTATTGGTTAATTTTTCTCCCTTGATCTGTGAACCAAATAGTGAGAATGCTCCTGTTAGTATAATGCAATATATATATTTTCATATATATATATATATATATATATATATATATATATATATATATATATATATATATATATATATATATATAATATGCAGTTATACTGTTAACAATCTTTGCCATCACATACAAATCCCTCTGTCTCATCTCCCCAGTTTAACCTTTAGATTGTAAGCTCACGGGCAGTGCCCCCCCTGCCCCCCCCCAATTGAAATTGAAGTTGGGAGTCCCCATCACAAGCTGCAGCAGCACTGTCACTCACCCTTTTCCCACGTGTGGCCAGAGGAGGCACTGTGCTGGGAGGACTACCTCCTGGGTCATAGAGAGCAGCGCAAGGGAGACAGGGAGAGAAACTCAGCTCTGCACAGAGGCATCCAGGCAGATGCTGGTAAGTGTGAGTCAGTGTGTGTGGTTCAGTCTGTGTGTGTGGGGGGGAAGGGGGAGTTTCAGTCTGTGTATGTGTGTGGGTCAGTCTGTGTGTGTATGCATGTGTGTCTGTGTGTGTGTGGTGGATCAGTCTGTGTGTGTGTGGCGTGGGTCAGTCTGTGTGTGTGGGGGGGAGTCAGTCTGTGTGTGTGGGGGGGTCAGTCTGTGTGTGGGGGGGTCAGTCTGTGTGTGTGGGGGGAGTCAGTCTGTGTGTGTGGGGGGGGTCAGTCTGTGTGTGTGGGGGGGTCAGTCTGTGTGTGTGGGGGGAGTCAGTCTGTATGTGTGGGGGGAGTCAGTCTGTGTGTGTGGGGGAGTCAGTCTGTGTGTGGGGGGGTCAGTCTGTGTGTGTGGGGGGGAGTCAGTCTGTGTGTGTGGGGGGGTCAGTCTGTGTGTGTGGGGAGGGGTCAGTCTGTGTGTGGGGGGAGAGGGTCAGTCTGTGTGTGTGGGGGTCAGTCTGTGTGTGGGGATTCAGCAGTGGCGTACATACAGCGGTCGCAGGGGTCGCAGCTGCGACCGGGCCGTCACTATTACAATCTGTAAGATTTGAAATAATTGTTTAGTGAATAAGCGAGTGCGCTGGATTGTGTATTTTGTACGTTGTGTATATTGGCCCCAGCAGCATCCTATAATGTATGCATGTTCAGGTGAGTGCAGCCCTTTTGGTTTCATTTATATATATATATATATATATATATATATATATATACACCCATATATATATATATATATATATATATATATATATATACACCCATATATATATATATATATATATATATATATATATAATTATATTAAACCATAAATTCAGGAAAAAACCCTTTGCCAAATTTGTTCTATATATGAAGTTATGCAAGAACTGTACATTACATTACTTTTTTGTTTCTGAAAAGCAGTTGAATGGTCTGTGTTTTTTTTTTTGCTCCTCTTGAGAAAATTACTGCATCTAAATTTAGATATAAGAATTCTAGCTTGTATGTTGCGGTTCATGGTCAATTAAACTAAACATGGCAATATTACCTTCCTCATAGTCTTGAAGAATAGCCAACAACAGTGTTCCTGCTGGACAGAGCAACGTGCATTTGCATATAAACAGATATTTTGATTGAATGGAAAACAAAATACTTTATTTTTGCATACTTTCTAATTCGAAGGCAGAATTATAAAAAAATGTCCAATCACATCCCCCTCCCCCTGTGTTTTAATGACCTTTATTAATTTTTTTTTGTTATGTTGTGTTAAGTTTTTGGTTATCTCTACCGTACAAATCAATAAAATACAAATACAAAAAAGTGAGCATCTTGCTTAAAGTAACATTGTAGGCACCATAACCACTTCAGCTCATTGAAGTGCCTATCAGTGCACCGTGCTTTACAGTTCAGAGCAACATTTTCTTTCATGCTAATCTACACTATTTAGCCTTGCCCTTCTAACACTATAAGCTCCATAGCAACATGTCAATTCACACTGTCTTCATAAATTGCGTTATGCATTATCACTCATGGCTGCATCATTTTCTAGAGAAACTGTTTCTTTTAACATTGTGTCCAACAAGTGTGTCATAACTTATAATTCATAACCAAATGCCTATTCTTACTGGCCTCACGCATTACACTATACTGCCTTCCCATACTTTCCATGTGGCCCTAATTAGGAGGGATAGTCCTTATTTTGGGCCAAAGTCCCTCCTCTTATCAATCCTAATGTCGCTCTTTTCTAGAAACTCAATATTTTTGGTGTGTCTGAGTGCGTAACAGAGTTCCAAAGCAATAAGACATCAAATAAGATACATTGTTCTTCACTTAAACATTTCTCAGAAATCAGGGGCCGCACTCTTATTCAGACCCCCAAATGTATTTAAAGTGTCCCTCTTTCTCCATTTGAAATGTTGATGACAATCCTTTCTTTTAACTGGTTTTGTTTGCCAGAAAATATGATTCTTACAACATTGTGCCCAGTTTTACAGGACATAGCAACATATGTTTCACAATCCATAACAACAAAATCTGCAAAAACCTTGTATTGTCCATTTACTCAACAGCCATGGACATGGTAAATGTGGAGACATTGTGACAAAAAGGTCATGTTCAAGAATATAACTGAATCCCAATGGTTTTTGCCTAAAACCTTTTCTGCACATGCCAGTATCTACAGTTTGAACCCCAAAATGTTTGATCTGGAATAATCAGGTGAGATGTTCTGCCCCCACACTATGGGGTAGGTGACTGACTGGAAGCACACCATGTAAAATGTCACAATGGTCAGGAATCTAACGTGAATTCAATGAAAGCTGCAAATTTAAATTTCAAGCCAAAACAATCAAATCAGAAAAGTTTTAAAAGTCAGAAATGTTTTCCGTTTGGCTACAACAGCCTAACATGATTTTGAATTTCCAAACTGTGCGTATTAGTCGATATAAGATTAAAAAATTAGATATATAAATAAGATGATCGGTGTATCTTAAAAGACGGAAACATACAGAAAATATATACATTGTTGTGTGTCATATCCCCACTGTTTATCATGTGCAATCTAGCAACACTGACGTTTATAGAACTCCTGGTGGCCAATGTTTTCATTGCAACATGTAGTATTACAACAGCAGGTCTTATTTCACACCCACCTGGATTAAAGACCCAGAAGCAGCAGATTTTGAATATTCGGATATTCTTGATGGAGGCATAACAGCTTTACACTTACCCACAGAGACTAAGGCAAGGTGTGACATTCTAAAAGGGCAATATTCCCAGGAGGTAAAGGATACAAGATGCTATATATGTAATATATATAATACTTCCTTAATTCAATTTAACAGCGATCCTTCTGTACTCTGTATTCCTTCAGAGACAATGTGGCAAAAACATTCTGGAAATGTTAATTTGTTCACATGTTTAAAAACCCATAAAAAAAATGCAGTAATGCCATATAAAGAGTTACCGGGGGTGCAGTAGGAAACATGTGAGTGTCTCAGAGACCACCGTTAATGTATTTGGATTTTCCAGAAGGCAAGCAGGCACGCAAAGAGAGTAGAGGGAGAAGAGACACACAAAATGGGCTTGGGAAAGCAAAAAAGAGATACACAGAGGGGCTGGAGAGGAAAAATGAGACACAGAAAGGCTCGGGGGAGAAAGAGACACACAAAGAGGCTGGGGGTTAGGAGACAGACAGGGGAGCAAAGGGCATACAGAGGGATAAAGGGACACACAGGGGGGCTGGGGAAGAAAGAGACATGGTGCTGGAAGGGCGGAGCTTGACCTTGCTGCGGATCAGACATATGGAACACGAGCACCCAACTATTTGGCTGATCTGGGGTGCTGCTAAAGTGGGCTACGTTGGTTGGGGAACAAAAATAATTCTTACTCGTGACATATTTCTCCTGGGAGCCTGATAAAGCTTGGTGCGGCCTGTGGCAGACTTCCTTCTTCCTTCTCTTTATTTTTCACACTGAAACAATGCATTCTTGCCCCTCCCACTGGCCCGGTGGGGGATATCCCGGTCTCCACTGGACTGTTTCCAACAGCTTCAACCACGTTGACCTCCTGCTCTGAGCTGCCATCATAACTCCTCTCAATTACTTACCTCTACTACTCCAGATGGGGGCTATCTCCCTCCATTACAAATGGAGCATCAGCTTGTCTCTGCAGTCTCCACACATTCACTTACCAACCAGGGAAGGCCTGAATCTGATACCACCAACTCTATCTAGCACAAATGAGCGAACACTCATGAAGCTGGATGCATTTTTGAGCATATCTGGGCAAACCTTGAAGCATGAACAGCAGCGGCAACATCTGAACCCCTGACATGTGATCATAGGAGCAAGCAGTGAGAGGAGAGTCCCCCCCTATGCACAGCACTTGTGGAAGCACCTGTTAATTATGTAATTATCCCAGCTGAGCTGAAGGTCTCTAGGGGTTCGGCCCCGGCACATCACCCACACTGGCGGTGTGGATTGGATGGATTGACCATCAGGACCTCCTGCACCCTAAAGGATATGGACTTGGACTGGCCATGGTCCAGAGGTGCCGTCCTACACATCAGCCAAGGGCAGAGGAAATGCCCTATCTCTTGCCTGTTTCGCAGCTGCCTCTCATTCCTTTGCAGCAGGTCCTATTTGCCTCCCGGCATTGGGAATTGGATAAAAGGGAACTCTTATTGTTTACAGGCCTCTCGCTTAAGATTTACTGTCATCTGCTTTTAAAGACCGTCATGTCACTTTAGTGTTTTTATTTTTATTTGACAGCTTGTTTTTAATGTCTTTCTTTTCTCTTTTAATGTGGTGTGAATCACACTATTAATCTGATAACCAGCCCCATAGCAATTTATTCTAATATTCATGTAAATTAAGGCTATAGTCATTACTATATAGTGTGTTTGGTATATGATGTGATTTGTGTTTTCTAAATTGCTCACATTGCATATTCCATACTTGTCCATCCACTCTCAACTCATGTACACACAGGAAACACAAAGGAGCTGGGGGGAAGAGACACATGGAGGGGCTGAGGTAAAAGAATCACACAAAGTAGCTGGAGGGAGAGACACTGTTATTTCTGACACACAGAGGGGCTCGAAAGGGGGAAGAAGAGACACACAAAGGAGCTCGGAAAGGGGAAAAAGAGACATACAGAAGGTCTGGGAAGGAGAGAAATAGATCTGCAATGGAGCTGAGAGGAGCAAGAGACACACAAAGGGGATAGGGAAGAATGAGACACACAAAGGGGCTGCAGGGAAAAAAAAAGAAACACACATGGGGGAATAAAACACACACAGGGGGTAGTAAGAGACAAACAATGGAAGAAGAGTAGCGTGAAAACTTTTGAAGCAGCCATGCCATGTTATTTTTAACTGTGCTTAAGAGCTATTTTTTACAAAAAATCATAAAATACAGCTCTTTGTAGGGTAAGTATAAAAGTATTTTACAAGTTATTTTTTTTTTGTTCTTTAAATTATGGACTATTTCCACTTTCATAATACATATTAGAGGTGGGGAGGGTAAGTAGGTACCTGGGCACTCCAGTGAAAGGGATATTGGAACACCTTGACCTTTGCATATGGAATAACCCAGAAGAAAAAACTAACTCTCTCTCTCTCTCTCTCTCTCTCTCTCTCTCTCTCTATATATATATATATATATATAATATATATAATTATTTCTTTATACCTTTTGAATTTTTTTTATGTTTTGTCTCTTATTTTGGGTCCTGCAGGTGCCTTTAGTTCAGCCTTCTCTTCTGATATTGTTAAGCTCTATATCTTACGGGAAGCCAATGTAGGGACTGATAGAAGGGGGAGGCGTGGGACGTTCGGGCAGAAAGGAAGAAACTGACACTTTTAGACAAAAGGTTACATCCATATAAAGGCATATTTTAGATATCACAGAGATGAGGGACTGGATCAGAGAAGCAAGAGGAGCCAGCTAAGTGTCAAACCATTAAAAAAATGATCCAAGCCCAACCAAGGGAATTAAGCACTGGTTGTGGTGTCTGAATTGATAATTTTACTTTCCGGTTTTATTCACAGCATTACAGAGTTTAATGAATGTTGCTATAATACTTTTCAAATCGCTGTGTTTTTGCCATTTTTGGTTAGTTATTTTTCAAACATCATCAGAAAGATTACAAATACTCCTAAGCATTTATGACTTTTTATTTACCATATTTATCGGCGTATAACACGCACTTTTTCTCCCTGAAAATAGGGGGCAAATGATGTGTGCGTGTTATACGCCGATATACCGTATTTTTCGCTCCATAAGACGCACTTTTTTCCCCCTCAAAAGTGAGGGGAAATGTCTGTGCGTCTTATGGAGCGAATGTGAAGGTTTACTTACCTGTCTTGAAGCATGGGCCGGTGTTCAGCGCGCACCGCGGTACTGGAACTTCAATTTCAGGTTCCGGTTTCCGGTGGGACTGAAAGGAAGTGCGCACTCAGTGTAGACACTTCCTTTCAGTCCTGCCGGAAACCGGAACCTGAAATTGAAGTTCCTGTACCGCGGTGCGTGCTGTGAAGCCGGCCCACGCTTCAAGACAGGTAAGTAATTATGGGACAAGGGGAGGGAAAGGGCACTATGGGACAAGGGGAGGGGGGGACACTATGGGAGGGGGGGAGAACACTATGGGATGAGGGGGGGACACTATGGGAGGGGGTGGAGAATACTATGGGAGGGGGGGAGAATACTATGGAAAGGGGGGGGGAACACTATGGGATGAGGGGGGAACACTATGGGAGGGGGGGAGAATACTATGGGAGGGGGGGGACATTTCCTGAAATTTCTTTCTTAAAATGAGGTGCGTGTTATATGCCGGTGCGTGTTAAACGCCGATAAATACGGTATATATTGTCATGTTTATTGAATTTAACAACATTAGCAAAACTTTTCATCCCCAATTTTTCTGTACAAGATTAATCACTATTTGAAAAACTAACACAGTTTTAATTTCTATATTTCTATATGTAATCTTTGCATGCTATGTTTCAAATGTCATATTCGTAATTTATAAACAAAACATGTTGGATAGCAAAAGGATTAAGGATGTTTGCTACCTTGCATGTAAGAAAAAAAAGGAAATAAAGAAAAAAAAGACTTAACAATAAATAAAATATATGTACAGGCTTGGATGTCTTCGATTAAATCCTTTGCTATACACAATTCAAATAGTGGACTACATTGTATTGCCAGAGGTATAGTAATGCTCTTTAAATCATGTTCACAACTTCAGGTATATATATATATATATATATATATATATATATATATATATATATATTACAAATTATAAAGTCAAGCACTAAATTTTTTTGAATGATTCAGAGACAACTGTAATGTTTTATTCATATGAGCACGCCACATATACTGAGCCATGATATGGGCCAATACTATTTAAAGAATGCATAATCAGGCTTGATTTTAGACTATATATTATCATTATATACATTGCAGCTCACAATGTCTTCATATTTATATAGAGCAATCAGAATAGCTCACATCTTGTTGAACATGCCTTATACAATGGAGAATTTAATATTAATACATGATGTTATTAAGAAACAATTGAATTTCAAATATATCAGCGAAATAGCTTAGTGGTTCTCAGGCTGCAATATCACTGGTAGCTGTTCAGACCTCTATTATTATTATTATTATGTTGTTATGTATATAGCGCCAACAAATTCTGCAGTGCTTTACAGTGGGTGGACGAACAAACATGTAGTTGTAACCAGACAAGTTGGACACACAGGAACAGAGGGGTTGGAGGGCCCTGCTCAAAGAGCTTACATGCTAGAGGGAGTGGGGTAAAGTGACACAAAAGGTAAGGATAGTATTAGACTAATGACACTTGCAAGAGAGGAATCAGTTAGGAGCAATTAAGAGTTTAATTGATACGCTTTTATAAAGAAGTGTTTTTTTTTTTTTTTATAAATTCTTTATTTTGAAAGATTTTGTTAGGTTTGTTTAGGGGTAAGGGGTACAGAAAATAAGCGGGGGGTAAACATTTGGTAAGCAACAAAAAAAAGTGAATAGTCATTGCTTGCACATAAAGTTATTTCAGTAATTCGTGTATTTTAACAGTTGCAATATTCTTGCAATTATGGATCTCGGCATTGTGATACATATCATTATTCTATTCTTGCGTAATACATCCTGATCTAGTGGTTTGGGTAGGGTACAGAAGACTAAAGGGTAGGGGGTAGGATGCCCTGTCCTAATACAGGTGTGCAGTTGTGGGGTATCTTTGTTTGCACATTGTGCTTTCATGGTCTTTCTGTTGTGCCCTTTGTGTTTGCGTACTTAGGTAGTCGGGTCGTCCTGCTGGGGTTCGGGCTCCTCTAGAATGAGGGGGGTCGAAGTGGGAGTTATCCTGGATTGTCGGCTTGTAGTGTCTGTCTCTGCGCCTGGCGCTTTTCCGTTCTAAGCGAGTTGTTGTCTGTTATATGTCGTCGGTATGGGTGTGATTCGGGGATCGTTTCGGTGTCATTTGTGGTGTGGTGTGGTGTGGTGTGTGCGTTGTGGGCGCTTCGTTGCATTGTTAAGCGTTAGTATGGGTGTGTGTTCTCTGAGTGCTCTGCGTATTGCTATTGCTTGGTCATGTGTGTCCTTTGTTTTTGTTAGCTTTTGGTGCCGGCGTGTGCTGCAGCTTGGGTGGTGGGAGAGTGTGATGTGTGGAGGGGTGTTCGGGCGGTCTGCTGGTTCGGGGGGGGGAGGGGGGCTGGGGGGGTTATGGGTGTGGAATATGTGTGGTTGTTGCGCTCGTGGGACATTATCTTGTGTGGGTGCTCGTTGGTGATCTAGGTTGTTGGTGGGAATTCATAGAACCATGGGTCCCAAATTTTATTGAAGTGTTTAGCCGTGTCGTGAACCAGTGCAAATAAGTGGGTTTTTAATGATTTTTTGAAGCAGTGGAGACTGGGTGAGCATCTAACGGAGGAGGGAAATGAGTTCCACAGGAAGAGTGCAGCCCTGGAAAAGTCTTGAAGGCAAGCATCAGAGGTGGGAGTACGGACAGGAGATAGACGTAAGTCTTCAACAGAGCGTTAGGGCCCAGACGGGACATACTTGTGTATTAGGGAGGATAGATAGGTGGGAGCAGCATTATGTAGAGATTTAAAAGCAAGAACCAGAATTTTAAATTGAGCCCTATATCTTACAGGAAGCCAATGTAGGGGCTGACAGAAAGGTGAGGTGTGGGAGGTGCGGGCGGACAGGAAGATGAAGAGACAGGAGATTCCCATTAATAAGAAACAATCAGTGGAAATATAAAAAAGTCCACTTTATTATAGTTTATATTATATTTTAATAAAGTGGACTTTTTTCTATTTCCACTGATTGTTTCTTATTAATGGGAATCTCCTGTTTCAGTTACCTTTATTTATAGTGGTTGGACAGGAAGATGAGCCTCGCCGTCGGTTGTAGGTACATATCCCAACACAGTTATCTCATCTTATCATCACTTTGACATTCATATAATGACCACCAATAAGGTTTTATTTCCAATTTTGTTGTTAAATATCAGTCATAGACTGTTGTTTTACTCATGTACAGTAAATATTTGTGGCCAAAATGCTGATTACTAATGGTATGACAGTATTACAGATACCATGTGTATTTTAGCATTCATCCAATTAACCATTCAAAAGTAAAGCTAAAGATGCTCTTTCTATATTGGTGCTATAAGAACCATAACTGGACAGCATAAACATTTCTTGCCCTATGTATGTACACTATTATTCTTTATGTGATATATTAAAATAATTATCTCTACTTTCAACCACTCTCTGCTTATTGTCAATCTCCATTTTCTACTTTCTCTGGTTCCAACCCAGCTATCTCCTCGTCAAACTCAAACTTCACCTCTGCCTTAAACAAGGTAGACCCACTCAAAATCTATTCTTCAAGACAGACAAACATCCAACCCTAACGTACTTAATTAAAGGGACTCTCCACCCTGAAATTATCTTAATCTCAAAGGTGTTGTTTTGGGGGCTAGAGACCTTGGGTGTTGTCTTACCTTAAGATGTTAAACCATTTTTGAACACTTTTACACTAATGAAATCCCTGGTGTCCACTCATGTTGCCTTTCCTGTCCTAAGTTTGGCTGCCATAAAAAGCTGATGGACTTACTTTGCAAGTTGCAGTATGTACTGGGCTGGTCCAAGATATTTTGCTGCCTGGGTCCAAGAACAAGATTTCTCATGCATAAATAATTTACCAATCACATATAAAAATACATTATTATCCACATACTAATACAACTAGTCAGAGACACACTTACTTACCAATGTTGATGAAGAGCTTGTTCGTACACTAATATTTTCCTGGATCAATTACTGAAATTCTCTCATAATTGATCCCAATATTAGAATGTGCTCTCTACAGTCCATAATACATACAGTCTGCTGAAGACTTACGTCTATCTTCTGTCAGTACTCCCACCTCTGATGCACGCCTTGAAGAATCCTTCAAAAAATCATTAAAAACCCACTTTGTCATAAAAGCGTATCAATTAAACTGTTAATAGTTCCACACTGATTCCTCTTTTGCAACTGTCATTAGTCTAATACTATCCTTACCTTTTGTGTCACTTTACCCCACTCACTCTAGCATGTAAGCTCATTGAGCAGGGCCCTCAACCCCTCTGTTCCTGTGTGTCCAACTTGTCTGGTTACAACTACATGTCTGTTCGTCCACCCATTGTAAAACGCTGCAGAGTTTTTTTTCACTATATAAATAATAACATAATAATAATAATAATAATAATAAATGATGAAGTTGCCAGGCTTATTTCTCATAAGTTCTCTTCACTCATTTCAAACATCAATTGGATTTGATTTAATTCAATATACTAATACTCACACACAAAAGCTCTTAACAACTTAACCCCACCCCTATCCATTTTTTCACTAATTCCTAGATACTCCCCCTTCTTGGTCACTCTGTTCTGCCAGGGACCTTCTCTTTTCCTCTGTTTGCACCTGCACTGTTAAATATCAAGTGCCATACCACTCCTATGGAACAGCCTGCCCTCACCTATCAAAATTTTGCCTAGACTTCAATTTTTTTTAAGAAGTTCCTTTGTTTTCATGCATAGCCTCCCTGGGTAATTTTAATTCCTTAAAGCTATCTTCCCCCTAACCAATGGCGTAGCGTGAGTTGTCAGTGCCTGGGGCAAGGCAAGTATTGTGCTCCCCCTAACCTGTGGACTATTAACACTCCCCGAGTACCCCCCTTGTGTCCGTGATGTGTGTGATATTGAAGTTGTGTTGCATAAATTTCAAAATCCACATCAAGCCTAAAGTAATGTGTGTAGATTATACACATTACTTTATACTATACACATTACTTTATACTATACACATTACTTTATATTATACACATTACTTTATACTATACACATTACTTTATATTATATTATACATATTACTTTATACTATACACATTACTTTATATTATATTATACATATTACTTTATACTATACACATTACTTTATATTATACATATTACTTTATATTATACACATTACTTTACACTATACATATTACTTTATACTATACACATTACTTTATAGTATACATATTACTTTACACTATACACATTACTTTATATTATACATATTACTTTATATTATACACATTACTTTATACTATACATATTACTTTATACTATACACATTACTTTATATTATACATATTACTTTATACTATACACATTACTTTATATTATACATATTACTTTATATTATACACATTACTTTATATTATACATATTACTTTATATTATACATATTACTTTATACTATACACATTACTTTATAGTATACATATTACTTTACACTATACACATTACTTTATATTATACATATTACTTTATACTATACACATTACTTTATACTATACACATTACTTTATATTATACACATTACTTTATATTATACATATTACTTTATATTATACATATTACTTTATACTATACACATTACTTTATATTATACATATTACTTTATATTATACACATTACTTTATACTATACATATTACTTTATACTATACACATCACTCAAGGCATGAGGTGGATTAAAAAAATTGCACAACGCAATAATGCCTAGCAATATCTTCAAACAGGAAATCACATTATCAATAGGCATTATGAAATTCATCAATAAGGATTACATGAGGACAGTATGACTGTAATTACCATGAAAAATACTATAGTGGTACGTGGCAATATTTATTTTTCATGTAGAATGTAGAGATTGTGTGTAGACACACATTTAGAGATATTCTGTGTGAGGGGAAGGTTTTTAGATATTATTCCTTCTTTTGTTTTTTCTTTTGATTTCTGCGCCCCTAAATATTTTGCGTCCTGGGCATAACCGCCACTGTGCCGTCCCCCCCACACTTTGTCATTACACCTAACATAATGAATGGCTCCTCGGTTCACTCCTCCTCGCTCGCCTATCGTCCAATTCTACCCTGTACACTTACCTGTTGATCTTATTGCTTTTACCAAAAAAAAAAAAAATTGTGTAAGGAATAAGTTGGCGCAATAGGGAATCAGCTAAATAATGATAAAATAATATTATGATGATGCAGCAACCTACAAGGAGTTCTGATATAAATAACCTCCAAGAAATCAAGAATACAAATCCAAAAGGTGCAGGTGCGCAATGTTATTTGGAAAAATAGCAAACAGAGAAATATACTTGAACAGATAGTATGAGAAATATACCAATATATACACACACGTATATACAGGCAAAATATATACAATATAATGTGAACAGCAAATTTATACTTGCACCTGTACTTGTACACAGGAGCAGCTTAATCTAAAATACATAAAAACAAGAACCTAGTGCAATATTGTAAAACAGTCTTTTTCAGGGTATATGTAAAAATATAAAACTCACAATTGTGGAGTGGTTGAAGTACCACTCCAAACTATCAGGCTCTGGGAGGATCAGCCCCTGGAGAACGTAGGATCCAAGTGCAGTGTGCTTGATGAACTCACTCTCAGCCGCATAGTTGAAGTATACAAAAATATTTCTTTAATTGTCAAATAAACAAATATATCAATGGTAAAAATAATTTAAAAAGTAGGAGTAGATCAAATATAGTCCTGGGTATCAGTGAATAAACCATACAAGTCCTATTACACTGTGTATTCCAGCTTATTGCTTTTACCGCCTTGCTCTTCCTCTTGTGCTTTTATACCTTACCTCGTGTGAATCGTAAGATTATTCAAGCCAGGTCTCCAATAACTTCTTGTTTCATGTTGACATTTGTAAAGTATGTTTCTTGTTTTCTGTTTTATCCCAACATTAAAATTGTAAAGACCCACAGAATATGCTTAGAATATATAAATAATACTAATAATAATATAGGGTTTTCAGACATTATGGTGTGTGCAGACTATATTTATTTAGCATCACATTCTCATGTTACTAGGGGAACATACTTCTCTCCCCCTGACTATTTTTAGCTTTCTCAGTGACAAGCTCATACACTCCATGCACCGTTCCTTTACTGTCATGCACTATTTGTTAACCCCTCTCGCTGTATTTATTCAGGCTCCTGCGATGGTGCAGTACAGCAGATTACAGTGTATGTATGTGTTGACTCTTATTCGTGTGTCACTGCAGCACAGAATGGTCTGAGTTTTGGGAATATATACTTCAACCTCTCTGATTGCAAGTTTCCATGCAGAATACAATTCAATACTTTTTTTTTCTACATTTTATAAAGTCCACTCTCTCTGGTTGTGCATACATTTTAAAAAAAAATACATTGATGAAATAATGTTAGCAAATACTTGTGCTCATGAGGTCATATATAGATAAAAAAAAAAACTTTATTATAGAGGTTGGGGCAATTTATACTTTTTTAATCTTTTTCACAAAATATAGCACAGGAACAAAAGTAGATTTCTGTAGATTTCTATATATAAATATGCAATGTGTATCTCCCTTCAACCAAGTTTAGCTAGAGAGGCAGACAAGTAGGCACATAGGATACCTCTTAAATGTCCAAAATGAATTGGGTCACTCCCAATTTCTAGCTCCTGTCTCACCATCCAATGATTGCTAGGCTTCCTAGAAGTAAGACCGTGTATAAAAGACTCCCGATAGGCACAGTGAAAGCACAGGTTTGTGCTCTGCAAACTGAACTAAAGTATTCAACCCACACATGAGCACTTCAATCAGTGTCGGAACTAATGTAGAGAGGGCCCTGGTGCAACAAAGATTTTTGGGATCCCCGCTAGTCCAATGGTGGCCAAAAGGTAAATCCCCATCTATCATACAACTCCAACTTTGCAATTTCACCTGGGGACCTACTACTAGGCATATTTATTTGTTGACGAGCAGCAATGTTTTGGCTCCTAACAGAACCATATCTGCTTGATAAAGGCTCTGTCATCAGCTAAAGCACTGATGTGCTCTCTCCAATAAATCTGCCTGCACTTTAGACCTGGGCATAGTTTTTCATTTCACTGTTTATCACATTTGGAGTTTGGTCACCACTGGACTGGAGGCACGGTCTCTACCCCTTACATGAGCATACCCAATTTCCCTTTACACGTCATATCACAGTGACCAAAGTGTCACCTGTTTTATATGGACTCAATGTGTCTCTTATTTACAAAAAATGCTCATCCTAGAGGTACAAAACAGATCTTAAGTGGTTAAAAAGAATTGTAATCGTGGCTGTCAACAAAAATAGTCTGAATATCAACTTATGATTGGCTAAGTAAGCAAGCAACCAATCAGACTACTTATTTGATTTTTAAAAGTAAAGAAAGGTTTTCTCCTATTTTCCCCATCGCAGTTTTTCTCTACATATAGGTTTCCAGGAGCAAAGCATTCCATAACTTTTACAAACGTACATTAGAGGACCTACTGTATCTTTTTAAACCTTATTACATCTAGAATTAACAACCCAGTGTCCATGCAACAATGCATTTATATTTAATTAATATTAAATGGAAAATCTATCATTATTAAAATATGAATCCATTATATTACATACAGTCACACTCTCATACACTCTCAGACTCTCTTTCTACTCTACTCTACTCAGACATTCTTACACACACAGACAACCTTTACGCAGACACATTCAGATACTCTTATATAAACACAAAAATGCACACCTCTAGTATAACATAGGTGAAATGAAAATGAAACCACAAAATAGGTGAAATAAACACTGAGATTCTATGCCATTCATTTGGCTCTATTGATGGTAAGAGTGCTAATCTCTGGCAGTCTAATGGAGGGAAACTATGAACTATGGCTAGCATATGACATCACATGTCCCATAATCCACACTCAGGTGAGCCAGACAGCTGGAAGGAAAAGAGACACAAAAAATCTGCCCTGACTGAAATACTCAGTCATTGGGCTGCCTCTCAGAATAGGGTAGATAGCTTCCCCTGATCTCCCCTAGGGAACCCCACATGGGTACTTGTGGGTTCTCCGGCCTATTATCATGAGCCAAGACAAAGTCTCCTGCCATGACACATCTCCCATCATCTAGTACAGCAGTATTTGGCTCCCTGCGCCTTCCCTCAAGTTGCACATGTCTATGGCTGACTGGATTGTTTCTATACTTTGTTTAAATTAAATATATATTAAAGTCTCTTTAATCTATACCTGATTAAATAAAAGCTTTAAAAACAGAAAAATTTAATTTTCTAGAAAAAAAGATTACACGTTCAAATATAAATTTTTTCCCACTATAAAACAATAAAAACATTTTAATCTGCAATATCGCCCTTCATAATATCTCTAAGCAAAACATATGGGATTCAAGTAAATATTAAACTGTAGGTGTGTGAATTATGTCAGTATGATAAATTAAATATAATATTTACCAGAAGCAAATTACAAAAAATAATCATAGAAATACAACCTTAAAATACATACTCTCTCTCAGTCCCTAGAATACTTGTTAAAGTTTAGTAAATACACTGTTTACAGGTTTGACCTCAAAGTCTTCTTGCTCAATTTAAACATAAACTATCAGTCTTTCACAAATATACCAGTCACAAACAGTTTAAAATTAAATCTTGACAAACAGAGGTTTGAGCCAATAATGCGGTAGAAAATGGGAGTGTTGTAAGCAAGAGAGTAAATTAAATTGAATCCCATTTTAAGCAGTAAATGGTTCTCGTGGATGGGTTATATAGAGGAGAAATTGTGTGGTACATCAGCACGTACCTGTGTGGCTAGCCAAAATATAGAAGGACAAACAAACTCCACCCATAACATGGACCTATGCCATAGGGTGACCACAATTCCTGAGGGAATTAAGGTCACAATTTGATGCCTTGACATTTTCTTACTGTACAAGCAATTACAGCACGTAGCTAGGGGTTGAGAACCGATAGGCCTAAATCAACACTAGTTGTAAACAAACCATGCTATTGTATCCTTGACAAAGTAACACTGTTTTTCAAATGGAACAAACCAGAGACAATTGGGATGGACATCTAAGCCAAGTACAGAATCTTGTTCTGTGCTCTTTTTATATTAATAACTTTTGACAGAAATTAAAAAAATAAAAATACATCTCAACAGTTTGTTTTACAAAAACCCAATAAATATTGTGCTTAACAAATGTTTAGTCAGCAATTGTGGGTATCAGAAATCAAGGAGGACAAACAAACTCCACCCACCATATGGATTTGTGCCACGGAAAATTCCTAAGGAACTAAGGTTGCAGAGTGATGCCTTGGCCATTTCATGCAGTGGGAGACAATTATTGCATTTATTTAGGTGGATGAAGCAATAGTGCCAAAT
Organism: Pelobates fuscus; assembly: GCF_036172605.1. Lineage (NCBI taxonomy): Eukaryota > Metazoa > Chordata > Amphibia > Anura > Pelobatidae > Pelobates > Pelobates fuscus. The sequence continues at coordinate 33,074,695 of NC_086321.1, forward strand.
TCTACACATGGAGTAAATAAAATATGCTATTGTGTGACAGAGTAATGTTGTTTTTCAGATACAAGTAACCGCTGACTTTTGAGCTGAATAGTTTACCCAAATATAGAGTCTTGCTCACTGTTATTTGTAATAACTCACAAAATATGGCCAAGAATTGCATTTTGAAAAAAACAAACCTTAATAAATGTTTTGCTTACAATAACTTCCATCATGATTTATAAACATGTTGCCGTGTGGTGCCTCATATGTAAAATATTATATATAAATATACATTTTTATACAGTAAAACGTTGTAGAGACATTGTTTAATACAGGTACATTTACAGATGTTAAAGAAATATAATACCCATGATGCTGGCAAAGCATTATTGGAGTTTTGATTCTACGAGCATCTGGGATCTTCCTTTTGGCCACCCCTCGTTTAGAGGAAGGCTAGGATGGGTATCAATTACACATGTGTCCTGAGAAGGCAGCACACACATTTCTGTATTAGGTTTCTATTGCTGGTTTGATAAGTGCATCACTTAACAGGAGCTTTGGTTAACGTGTTCTGACTTGTTTAATGTGCATCTTTGCAAGTATGCTCAAGCAGATTTTTACAGCTGATCTGAAACTATCTAAACAAGCTAAATAAAATAAGTGTTAATTTCAAAATACACAGACATATGAAATGTAATTAAATATTCACATGATGATTCACAAGGGGACTTCAAGAATGCTTGAGATTTTATTCAGCTGCCTTAACAGGGAAAACAATAAAGGCTTACAAGTTTCTTGGCACAAATTGACACAAGAACCAATTCTTAAATTTGGTCAAACTTTCATTTATTAGCAAATTTACGTAAAAATCCATCAAAATTCTTTAAGAAATAGTAATCCTATTCAGAGTTGATATATAAATAAACATACAAACATTGATTGGTACTGGGAATCTTGGGTATATTGGGTACAAAGCCACCTCAGATAAAAAGGAATTGGGGCGTTCGGGGTGAGAAGGGATATAGCCCCCCTTTGTTATGAGGTTTTTGATTATAAGAAATACACGTTTATTCTTAAAGAGGAGGTAATAGCCCACACTGCTGAAATCAGCTCGGAGATCAATTTAAAGAATTATATTTACTATCACATGTCAGGATAGCTTCTGAGTATAATGGATCTATTGTGCTGGTGTAAGTGCAAGACCCCAGCATGTATTTACAGACTCACTGTTACAACACCTCATTTAATGCTGCAGCGCTCTCGTCTGTGTACTGAGAAATATAGTAAAATTAATACAATAATACATACTTCTGTAAGACCCTTGCATGTAATTACAGAGATAGACCATTGGCTCTCTTAAACTGAGAGAGCTGTCACAAATAGTGATGTCGCGAACATAACATTTTCCGTTCACGAACGGCGAACGCGAACTTCCGCAAATGTTCGCGAACGGGCGAACCGGGCAAACTGCCATAGACTTCAATAGGCAGGCGAATTTTAAAACCCACAGGGACTCTTTCTGGCCACAATAGTGATGGAAAAGTTGTTTCAAGGGGACTAACACCTGGACTGTGGCATGCCGGAGGGGGATCCATGGCAAAACTCCCATGGAAAATTACATAGTTGATGCAGAGTCTGGTTTTAATCCATAAAGGGCATAAATCACCTAACATTCCTAAATTGTTTGGAATAACGTGCTTTAAAACATCAGGTATGATGTTGTATCGATCAGGTAGTGTAAGGGTTACGCCCGCTTCACAGTGACAGACCAAACTCCCCGTTTAACGCACCGCAACAAGCGCAAACAGTCCATTTGCACAACAGCAAACTCCCCATTTGCACAAGGTTGGATACCAAGCTAGCCATGTCCCGTTCCTTGTCCTCACTGATGTCATTAAAGGTCTCTTCCTCCACCCAGCCACGTACAACACCACGGGTCCCCGAAAGGTGACAACAAGCCCCCTGTATTTTTTTTAAATGTACACTACTGTTACACCAGATATGAGTTGCACTGGTGTGACACTGTGCCCTGGCAGGCCCTGAAACGCACACGTGTGAAGGAAACTGACTGCTATTATATTACAGTCAAAAAAGTTTTTTTTTTTTTTAAATGCAAGCTATTGTGACACCAGATATGAGTGGTGGCACTGGGCAAGTGGGCACAGTATACGCTGTGAGCCTGACACACACGCTGGCAGGCAGGCAACTGCAATTAGATTACACAGGAAAAAAAAAAAAGCAGACTGATGTTCTAGCCCTAAAAAGGGCTTTTTGTGGTGCGGTACTTACAGCAGAGATCAGATGAGTCCTCCAGGACTGTAGTGGACACTGAATACACTAGCCTAGCTATCGATTTCCCTGTTAAATCAGCAGCAGCTACACTGTCCCTCCTCTCACTAAGAATGCAGCTTCCGGGGGGCGGGGCCTAGCTGTCATGGAGGAAAGACACACTACGTGTGAGCTCCCTCATCACTAGTCACAAATAATAAAGTAATAAAAAAAAGTTGGGACCCCTGTAACATCAACAGCTGTCTTGATTTAGGAGAGTTTGGGGGGAGACAGATTGACAGCATACCCTCCCTTTCTTATGAAACCAGCTTACTGGGCATTTCCAGACCTCTTATGGCTTATAAGGGTATTAACCCTTTTTAAGAAGCCAGGTAACTGGCCATTTTCTGGCCTTAAATTGTATAGGCCCAGTATTTAGAGGGTCCCAGC